>NC_143517.1:52729093-53046593 GCF_031878675.1 Megascapheus bottae
GACCCTTCTAGTCCTGCTTGTTGCTTCCTGTCCTCCACGAAGTGAGATTCTCTCTATGCCATCTGATGCTGATGCCATGATGCTCTGTTCTCTCCCATGATGCAATGCACCATGGACCAAACCCTCTAAAACTCTAAACCCAAATAAAATTCCCTTCTTGCTGTTTTGTTTTCCTGAAAAAGCAGATTAGGAAGAGCATAAGTGGAAAAGGACTGCGTGAATTAAAAAGAAATGTAAATGTAAGTCATGATGCCTTTACAAATTGCTTTGTGGTACACAGGAAAATTCTAGGGCCACCTGCCTAATGTTGCTGGAAATCACCTTGGGTTTACTTTGAGCCACTTTTGACCACCAGGTGGAGGGAAATTTGGTAACTTTCTTGAGTTATGGACTCATCTGACTCACTAGGATGTGGAAGGAATTTTCTCTCTGGAGATGCTTAAGAGTACCCTTGAGCTTTTAACAATTCCTCTTCCTCCCCCTTTCCCTCCCTTTCCTGCTTCTCTTCCTTCTTCTCTTGTTTTTTTCTTCCTCCCTCTCTTCTTTCTCTGCCCCTACTTCCTCCTTTTTTATTGGCATGATAATATCTAGAGGGGTTACAGTTACATTTGTCAGGTAGTAGGTGCATTATTTCTCACACATTCAAACCACTTCTCGTGTTTTTGTCCCCATTTCTATCCTTTTCCCAATCATCTTGTTTTCCCCCCTTCCCTTTCCTATTTTAAATAAACAAATAAACCCATATGCCATATATCAGGTAACAAAGTCAGATACAGTAACAACATGAGATTAACCATGAGGGCAAAAAAAGAGAGAAGAGAAATAATATAGTACATTAAGAAGAACAATCACACAAGATAAAACTCTTGTTTTCATATCCAGGAGGTCTTTTCATTTACCTCATCCTATATGACCTTATGTACCTAGGTTTTGCACAATTGTAATCTTCAGCTAGGAGAGTCCTAGATGTGTACTAAATATTACAAATGAGAGAAAACATTGAGCCTATGTTCCTTTATGTCTGGCTTACTTAATGATTTTTTCCAAGTCTTTCCATTTCCTTACAAATGTGACAATGCCATTCTTTCTGATGGCAGCATAGAATTCCATTGTGTATACGTACCACATCTTCTTGATCCAATCATCTACTGAGGGGCATCTAGGTTGGTTCCATATCTTTGCTATGGTAAATAGTGCTGTAATGAACATCATTGTGCTAGTGGCTTTAGTATGTGGTTGTTTCTGGACATTTGGGTAAATGCCAAGGAGTGTAATTGCTGGGTCATAGGGGAGCTCTATGTTTAGTCTTTTGAGGAATCAACATTCTACTTTCCATAGTGGTTGAACAAGTTTGCACTCCCACCAAGAGTGTAGTAGTGATCCCTCCTGGCCACATCCCCAACAGCATCTGTTGTTATTAGATTTCTTGATCATGACCATTCTAACTGGAGTGCCGTGGAATCTCAAAGTTGTTTTGATTTGAATTTCTTTTATGGCCAGAGATGTCGAGCATTTCTTCATGTGTTTATAGGCCATTCTTTTTTCATATATTTTTTATTGTAATTAATAGAAGGGTTACATTATATTGACCAGATAGAAGGTGCATTATTTCACATACATTGATACCCTTTCTCATGTCTTGGTCCCCATTTCCCTCCCCCCCACCTCCACCCCTCGTCTTGTTTTCCCCCCTTCCCTATCCAATTTCAAATAACCAAATATGCATATATACAATATATCAGATAACCAAGTGAGATACTGTAACAAGATGAGATAACCAAGGGACAGCAAAAGAGATGAGAGATAACATAGTACATTAATGACAACAGTCACTCATTATATGGCTTTTGTTTCTATATCCTAGAGGTCCTTTCATTTAGCATCATACTGTATGGCCTTATGTATCTAGGTTTTGCTCTATTGCAAATCTCTGCTAGGAGACCCCAAGGTTTCTACTGATTATAACAAATGAGGGAAACCATTGAGCCTAAGTTCCTTTGAATCTGGCTTACTTTACTTAGTATGATTTTTTTCTAAGTTTTTCCATTTCCTTACAAATGGGGCAATATCCTGCTTTCTGACAGCAGCATAGAATTCTATTGTGTATAAATACCACATCTTGTTGATCCACTCATCCACTGAGGGGCATCTTGGTTGGTTCCATATCTTTTCTGTGATAAATAGTGCTGCAATGAACACTGGTGTGCTAGTGGCTTTAGTATGCCCTAGTTTCTGGATGGTTGGGTAAATGCCAAGTAGTGGAATTGCTGGGTCATAGGGGAGCTCTATGTTTAGTCTTTTGAGGAACTGCCATACTGCTTTCCATAGTGGTTGAAGGAGTTTGCACTCCTGCCAACAGTGTAGTAGTGATTCCTCCTGGCCACATCCCCTCCAGCATCTGTTGTTATTAGTTTTCTTGATCCTGGCCATTCTAACTGGAGTGAGGTGGAATCTTTGCGTTGTTTTGATTTGCATTCTTTTATGACCAGAGATGTTGAGCATTTCTTCATGTGTCCATATGCCATTTTTGTTTCTTCTTCAGAGAAGACTCTCTTTAAGTGTTTGGCCCATTTTTTAATGGGATGGTTGTTACTTTGGAGATTAGTTTTGGAGTGATTCAATTTTTTGAGCTGTTGATATATTTTAGATATGAGGCCTTTGTCCATTGTATGGTTAGTGAAGATCTTCTCCCATTCTGTAGGCTTCCTAATTAATTTACTAGCTATGTCCTTTGCCATACAGTTTAATGCAGTCCCACTTATCCAGTATAGGCCATTCTTATTTCCTCTTCAGAGAAGTTTCTCTTTAAGTTGTTAGCCCACCTTTTAATGGGATAGTGGTTTCTTTGAAGATTTGTTTTAGAGAGATTCAATTCTAACCTCTAGTCAGAAGTGAAGATGGGCTATTTGTATTAAGGCAAATGGCAAAATCTTTCTTTTAATCATTTTACTATACCTCTTCTTAACAATGACAGTAGGATAAAATTATGAGAATTTACAATAGCAGTGGTTTTTCAATATTGGATGCGTAGCAGAATCGTGACACAGCTTTGAAAAAATTCCTTTTCTCACTTCTTAATGTCCTCACCCTAGTCACTAGAATCAATAAATATGATACCATACATGTCAAAGGGGAAGACACATTGCTACTAGAATAGGGCTATAGGTAAGCTTAACTTTAGAATAACTTGGCTTTTCCATGTGGGAACAATATAATTACACCACCAGTCATGACATGAAAGCAGGAATCAAAGAATGAAAGCATGAGAAGGACTTGGCCCCATACTGAAGAGTTTCAAGATAAAAAATAGATTTAAGGAAAGCTGGTACCAGAGGCTCCTTCAAAGCCTCTTCAGTGGACAGACCCCACACTCACATTTCACTTCCAACTCAATGGACCCTTTTTGAAGATCCTTATTTCCACAACTGTAAGTAAATTGATTTTTATTGTTTAAGTCAATGCTTAAAAAGGATAGTAACACAAGTCCCTCCCTCCCTCCCTCCCTCCCTCCCTCCCTTCCTTCCTTCCTTCCTTCCTTCCTTTCTCTCTTTCTTTCTGCCAATTCTGGGCTTGAACTCAGGGTCTGAGCACTGTCCTTGGGTTTTCATGTATGCTAGGCAAGCACTCTTACCACTAATCCAAACTCCCAACCCATCAAATGTCCATTGCTTGATTTTTAGTTAACTTCTCTCTGTCACTGGGCCAATGTAATACAGTAAAGTATCAGAGGATTTTTTTTTTGCCAGTCCTAAGCTTGAGCTCAAGGCCTGAGCACTGTCCTTGGACTTTCTCAAGGCTAGAGCTCTACCACTTGAGCCTCAGCACAATTTCTGGTTTTTTTCTATGTATGTGGTACAGAGGAATTGAACCCGGGTCTTCATGCATACTAGGCAAGCACTCTACCACTAGGCCAAACTCCCTGCCCCCAGTATCAGAGGTTTAACAACAGGTTAAATTCAAACCTTGTCTCTGTTACTTAGTGCTGTGAAATGATAACCATGTAACTTACTCTTTTTGGATCATAACCCTTTATCTTAAGATATTATCAATGCCTAAGTTATAGGATTGCTTAGAAGATATGTATGAAAGGTAAGATCCTGGCAGATGAGAAATGCCCAAGGAATGGGGTTTTCTTTTATTTTGCTTTGTTTTTCCTGCTGTCCTTCAGGATTGTTTCCAGTTGGAATGGTTCTTTCTGAGATAGTTTTCTTTTATCCAGATTTATCAAAAGGAACTTAGAGTGATTGATGTGGTTTCAATGAATGCAGAGCTAGCTGTCTGATTTTGGGGGTGGATTTGCTGTCTCAGTCTTTCAAGTGTCTGAAGCTGTTAGAAAGCTTTGTCTCAAAGAGGGTCTTTCCATTCTGAAAGGCCTCTCAACCTCTGCCATGCTTGGGGAAGAAGTGTCACCTCTCTCATGCTTGCAAATATTTAATGCCATGCTGGTCACTGACTCAGGAACATTGAGTAGTGCCATAGCAACAGCCGTGTCCTACATTTATGTGACTTTTCCAGGAGACTAAACAAGTCTGGAGCCCAGAGAGAAATCCATGCCTGTGGATATTTCACTGTTCCCTCAGCTACCTTCTCCTGACTTGCCTCTCTTGCATTTTGTGGTGATGTGATTATAGCTCTTAACCAAATAACTCACTTAGTTTACTAAAGGAATCCCTCTTAATCATTGCCTTCAAAATGATCACATAAGATGGCTAGTTCACTTCTCTCATCTGAAGTCATCACTTGAGGAGGAATATATTTTATGAATATGATTTATTACATGAACGACTATGATAGAATCATTCAGTGAATGTTCAATTTAGTCTGAATGGCTTAATTCTATTTATAATATAGCTATGGCAGCTAAGCCCAAAGATTGCAAGTAACCCATCCAAAGAGCCAAAGACACAGCACTTAAAAGAATCAGGATTTGAAATTTACAATGCCTCATTTTAAAGTCATTTTCTTTTTTCTTATTTTCTTTTTGTTCTCAGCTCTTACTAGACTTTATTTTCTGGACACTTTATTATGACATTTCCCTATTTTCAAAATGTGATTTAGTCAACAGAGTTTATGTGCAAAATATTGGAAAATAACATAACATGATGACAGCTATAGTTAAAGAAGCAGTCAACTTCTTTTGTGTATGTAGGGTTTTCTTTTTTACACAAAGTGCAAACTTGCAGTTTGGATTTTATAGAAATTTATTCTGGATTCTTGGACATGATTGATTGATTGATTGATTGATTGATTTATTGCCAGTCTTGGGCTTGGGCTCAGGGCCTGAGCACTGTCCTTGGACTTTCTCAAGGCTAGAGCTCTACCACTTGAGCCTCAGCACCATTTCCAGCTTTTTTTCTATGTATGTGGTACCGAGGAATCGAACCCTGGTCTTCATGCATGCCAGGCAAACACTTTAACCACTAGGCCAAACTCCCGGCCCGATTTATTTTTTTCTCTCTTCTTTATGTAAGTAAATACTGCTTCTTTTCCATGAGTACCTGGAGCATCTTGTTACCATCCAAGATGATAGATTCTGCAAGAAGGGGAGAAATCAGATTCAGATAAGCCCCCACCTCCCAAATGGTAGATTGTATTTTTCATATAAAACCATTATTATGGGATTCTTCAAGTTGTATCTCAGACATATGACTTTTTCTCACCAAATGGTTGATATCATGACAGTTCAACAGTGTATTTCACATCTTAGACAAATAAAAAGGAATAATCAGAACTAGACATTGGTAAGCTGTATAATACTTGGCATAGTTGGGGCGTTGGGATCAGGCACACTTCATACTGTGTCTTTGCAATAGCAAATAGCCAAGCTCCTACAGAGAGGGCAGTGGATGTCACGGGAAGTCAGCTGCTAAAGCTGTTAGGATTTAATAAAATGATGATGATAAAATAAATGAGTAGTGGAGGTCAGGGAGAATGAGATAATTGGAACATTGAGATTTAATAAAATGATGTCTTAATGGTCTCAAGTGTAGGGTTGTGCTTTCAATAAGTGGTATTTAGTCTGAGTACCCAAGTCCATGCATGGACAACAGCATATCAGTCCGTGATGAATCAGTGATCTCCTGGTCTCTGTCTTTCTAGAAACATAAATAATCCCAGGGTCTGGAGAGAAGAGTGAATTTAAGAAGTGATGGTGACTATCAACAGAGCCATTAGCATCAAGGAAAAGAATTAATGTAACTGGTACATGGTGAAATGATAAAGTCCATGATGAATGCAGGAACTCCAATAGGGAAAGCTAGTTGTTCTCATCTTTATTATTAGATGCCCAGAGATAAACAAAAGTCTTAGTAAATAGAGAAACTCTGAGTTCTATATGCTGGATAGTTTAATATTTCACATCTTAAATGTGAAAGGAAAAGCCCCATACTTGTGGCTACTTACCAAGATGAGATCTGAGAATTGCAGCAACCCTGGGCAGGAAAATCCATGAGACTAAACTACTCAAAAAGGCCAGAAGTGGCACTGTGACTCAAGTAGTAGAGTGCTAGTCTTGAGGCAAAGAAACTCTGGGTCAGTGCCCAGCCACTGAGTTCAAACCCAAGGTCTGGTACATATACAAAAATGTGAAGGGAAATTGTTTTCTTAAGTTTTCCAGTAAAAACTCCATAAGTCATCCTCAGAGCCATATAATCAAAATCAGCTTGGTTCATGCAAAGAAAGTACTTTTGTTGTTTTCTTGTTTTGTCAGATGTGGTACTAGAACTTTGGGCCTGGGCACTGTCCCCAAGCTCTTCAGCTGAAGGCTGGCACTCTACTACTTGAGCCATAGTGCCACTTCCAGGTTTCTGGTGGATAATTGGAGATAAGAGTCGCACAGTTTTCCATGCCTGGGCTGGCTTTGAACCATGATCCTCAGATCTCAGCCTCCTGAGTGGCTAGGATTACAAGTGTGAGCCACCCATACCCATCAAGAAAGAATAGTTTTAATTAATGGTTCAAATGATTTTGGGGTATGTGTGTGTATATGAGAGATCATTATGGCAGTAAGATATCTGATACATGGCTAAATCTCAAGTATCTCTCTCCAGTAGACCAAAGTAGGAAGAAGGGATAGATAATCTCATTTTATCTCGAGAAACCTATGATTCCACAAGGATAATGCATCTTTATCCATCTTTGTCCCTGTTTACCTCCAATTGTCTGAAGTTGGTGAGTCATGCAAAACCAAAATTGCAATTCAAATGGCAAATTGGGAGTCCAATTTGTTTTAGAAGAATTTTTGCGGAAGTATGACTTAAGCTTTTGTGTCTCAAAAGATGAAGTGAATCTCCCTAAGAAAAGTCTCAATAAACCCAAGGAAATGGAAAGTTTATTTTGTATTAAATACTTGGAAAAAAACAGAAGTCTTCAACTTATTAGTCATAAATGGATGCCTAGTGATGATATTTCTCCTTTTATGACTCCCATAAAAAACAATCTTTTTTTTAAACTCTGACACCAGTGGTTTAAAGAACCAACAATTCTTTTTTTCCCCAGTCCTGGGCTTGAGCTCAGGGCCTGAGCACTGTCCTTGGACTTTCTCAAGGCTAGAGCTCTACCACTTGAGCCTCAGCACCACTTCCGGCTTTTTTCTATGTATGTGGTACTGAGGAGTCAAACCTGGGTCTTCATGCATGCTAGGCAAGCACTCAACCACTAGGCCAAACTCCCAGCCCCAAGAACCAACAATTCTTTAATCTGATACTACCATCCACTTTGGATAATAGGTATTTACCTTCAGTCTGAGTTGTGTATCTCATCTGGTTTAGCTGTCTCTCGCCTACTTTTACTTCTGTTCATTCTGAATTATTATAGCAGAATAAGCTTTCCAAAATGCTATTTTACAAATAATATTATTATTAACATCCTAATTAATGTTATTCTTAACATTCTGTACATAAATATTATAAAATTAACAGTTCTCACCTAGAAAACACCTTACTGTTCAGAACAGTAAGCTCTTCAAATCCACAGTTCTTGGGATTGCAATTCAAGGCCTTCCTATGTATTTATTTATTTTCTTATTTAATATATTTTATTGTAATTAATAGAAGAGTTACATTATATTCTCCAGATAGAAGGTGCATTACTTAACAATCATTGCTACCCCGTCTCACGTTGCCTTCTTATTTATCTACATATTGGTCATGCTCTTTCTTAGGAATGTCAGAAACTAACTTGGATTAAAAAAAAGAAATTCGATGAAAAACTAAACACCATAACTAGGACCCTGATCACCATCAAGATCCTTTTTTTTTTGGTCAGTTGTGAGGCTTGAACTCAGGGTCTGGGCACTGTCCTTGAACTCTTTTGCTCAAGACTAGTGCTCTATCACTTTGAGCCACAGCTCCATTTTGGGTTTTGTGTGGTTAATTGGAGATAAGAGTCTCATGGGGGACTTTTCTCGCCAAGGCTGACTTCAAACCTCAATCCTCAGATCTCTGCCTCCTGAATAGCTAGCTATGAGTCCAGACAGCCAGATTTATCCTCAGGATTCTTTGCTTGTCTCTCATTAAAACTTCTGTTAGTTCTCTTTATCTGTGCCTCTACAGGCTTCAAATTCAGAGTTTGCTCTCAAGTAGACCATAGTTCTTTCAAAGTACTTTCAAAATTTCAGACTCTACAAAAGTCTTGGACTATCTTGGATTAGGTTGAGATGGGAAATATTTATGGGTTATTAGACTAAGCACCATGGTTGATCTGGGGTCAATGTGAGAGAAAGTAATTCCCAAAAGAAAGAAATATTAGACAAAAATATATAGTTCTCATAGATAAAGCATTTACTTTTACCTATCAAAATTCAGTGTCTTAATAATCCTGTCTTACTCTTCTCACTGAATGTTTGTACAAACCACATGGTCTAAACAATATTTCATCAATATGTTATGAAACATTTGAGCCAACACTCCCCCCACCAAACCAGGGCTTCTCCAATATCACTTCTTCCATCTAACTATGATATCTATTGCTTTTGCCCATGGTCTTCTAGAAAACCATTATCTTTCCTGGGATCCACACATTATTTGATGGTGGTGCTGTATTTACTTAACTCAACTAGAACTAATATGGCATTACCAATTAATCTTTCTTGAATGTGTCCTGTGTCCCAAACAGATCAAACCATCTTCAAGATAGATGTATTTATACTCAGGTCACAGATAAAATTGCTGACGGCTATTATTATGATTATTTGGCTGTTTTATAATTTCCCAGTTTGGGGAGAAATTTGGGAAAACCATAGCAAGAAAGCCATGAAGAATAGGACCTAGAGGTCTTCAACATGGACAGCCACAACTATACTAATTGTGTATATAATAACCACTGGGAACTTTAAGCAAGGGATAGGAATTGTAAACATCCACCCCCTCAGACTGAGTTTAGGCATTGGTTCAGGAAACAGCTTCAAAGGGATGGATTATGTTAAAAAAAAAAAAAAAGAAGAAGAAGCTACTTCTAGTGCTAGAGCTCTCTCCCCCTTGATAACCGAGGGCTCATGCTTTTCTACACTTAGGGTTTTTTTTCCTTCCATACTCACCTCTATCCTCTTGCACAAATACCTTGTATTTGACAAGAATGTTAGACAAACACCAAATTAAAACATTTGAAGACTTCATGTTCCTGAGGGCAATAAATATTTACAATTCTGGCACTTATTTGGAAATAGGCATTAAGTACACTGTCTGAAAATTGGAAATTTACTGTTAAAGCAATCTTTGTTTTTTCCCAATGAATTAACAAGATTTTTAATATGTAAATGAATTTGAAACTAATCTATTTCTAAGAAACTTAGAAAATTTAAGAAAAATTATTAAAATAATTATTTCCTGATTATTTCAAAATTGTTGATTCTAAAACTAGCTCTGTCAAAAATGCTTTATAACTTGTGTATGTTGCTAAGTGAACAAGAAAAGACAGTGGATCTAGACTTGCAGGTGTCACATTAAATTAAAAAAAATTTATTATCAGTGTGATGTACAGAGAGGTTACAAGTACATTCGTAAGGTAGTGAGTACATTACTTTTTGAACATTGTTACCCCTTCCCATGTTTTTCTCCCACTTTCCCTTCCCCAACCTCCTCCCGACTTATAAAGTTCATTTCCAACATATTGTCTTGTGAATATTGCTGTTACTCTAGTGCATCCTTTGGCCTTTGTTTTATCATCTTGTTTTTCCCTTTTACCTCCTTGCTTTTTTTTTTTTTGATCAGTTGTGGTACCTGAACTCTGTGGTACTCTTCAGCTCAAGAATAGTCTTCTAACCACTTGAGCCATAGCACCACTTCCGGATTTTCTATGTATGTGTATGTGGTACTGAGGAATTGAATCTGGGTTTTCGTGCATGCCAGGCAAGCACTCTGCCATTAGACCAAACTCCAGGTTCATATTAACTTCTATATCAACTCTTTAAACAAAAATCTTGAGTAATATTATACATTTTGGCTTTCTCTACAGTATACATAGGACTAGAGAATATAGAACTAGTGTTAGTGACACTTCCAAATTTAGGACTAAAAATAGCCAAAATGTCTCCATTAAAGTCAAAGTCATAAACAAAACTTTACCTTGGTGCTGGTGGCTTACACCTGGAATCCGAGCGTCTCAGGAAGAAAGTCCATTTGTGTCTTATTTCCAATTAGTCACTAACAAGCTGGAAGTGTAGGTGTGGCTCAATTTGTAGAGCACTAGCATTGAGCAAAACAGCTTAGGGAGAGCACCCAGGCTCTGAGTTCAGGACCCTGAGTTCAAACCAGGTGGACAGGCCCCAAAATACATACATACATACATACATACATACATACATACATACATACATAGGGAGAAGAAACACAGTTGTACACTTATTTGGAACATAAGTATCACCTGAATACTTAGAAAAGCATTCAGTTGCCTAAAAATTTGAGGATGAATATAGGCTACCTACACAGCGGGAACTACTGGAGCCATGACAATGAAGGCAACCTGCTCCTCTTGCTTCCTCCTTCTCTCTCTGCAAACTCCACTGCATGTTCACAGACTAGAACTCAGAAAGCCATAAAGCAATGGATGGAGGAGGCAGGAAGCCCACACAGGAAAAGAGAAGTATTAACTCATTTGGGAAAGGGCAAAGTTTGGCAGGTCCTGGTGACCACTCACTGCAGCTGCAGGAAGGGAACTGGAAGAGGAAAGAACAGAGGCCCACTCCTGGGAAAAGGCTCAGGACTCAAGGCTGAGCTTATAGTTGCAAGAACTGAAAAGACCACCCACACATCTAAGACTCAGCCTCAATCAGAATATAAGAGAGTATGTGTACCTCTTACCCCCCACTGCAAAGCTTAGACATTTCTAATATATAGCAAATTCCAGCAAAATACCACAGAGAAAGAGAATGGCAAGCATGAGACTTTGCCAAGAAACCTCTGTGAGATGCAAAGGAAGGATCTGAAATTCAAGTAATCAAACATTGCAAACATTGCTAGGCTACAGTTCTTTCTACTGCCCTAGAAACACTATAGGAAATTCAAATCAGTGGTGCACAAAGAGTAACCATAATAACAAAAACAAAACTATCAGAGTAGAGGAATAGCCTAATTATATGAGTACAAGTCATCTAAGTTTAACAGAGGAAAGAAAGCAATATTTATTTACAAGTCTAGAACATAGCTATATTTGTTTTTACTGAACTTCACAAACTGTACCAATTTTTAGTGAAAAAATATGGGGCAAGAAAAAAATAGTACTAGTACATTTTTAAACAACTGCCCAATTATCAGAAATAATTTCAAGCCTCTCTATAAAGTAGCAGTGATTTACATAGTTTTGGTAAATGTCAAAATGTACTAAATGCAATAGAATAAAGGACCTATAAATATATGTGTAGAAATAGTATCTATGGATTTTTTAAATAAAGATGTCAAAGAAACCCTCTTCACAAAATCATACTAGAAAATATGGATGTTCATAAGCAAAATAAGGATTTCACATACTGATAAAAATATAGGTAAATGATAAACCTAAACTTGAAATATGAAAATTTGAAAGAAATCAGGACATTTTGTGAATTTGAATTTGGTGATGAGCCTTATACCAAAATACAACCCATTAAGATACATGTTCACATATAAAACCATAATAACATTTAGAACTTTTGCTTTGTGGCCTCATATCTAAAATATATCAACAGCTCCAAAAATTGAATCACTCCAAGACTAATCTCCAAAATAACAACCATCCCATTAAAAAATGGGCCAAACATATAGTATGAAGCTAATTGAAAGGACCTCCAGGATATTGAAACAAAAGCCATATAATGAATGATTGTTGTCCTTAACGTACTATGTTATCTCTCATCTCCTTTGCTGTCCCTTGGGTATCTCATATTGTTACAGTATCTCACTTTGTTATCTGATATATTGAATTTATTTGTATTTGGTTATTTGAAATTTGATAGGGAAGGGGGGAAAACCAAGACGGGTGGGGGGGTGGGGAGAGGGTAATGGGTGCCAAGACATGTGAAAGGGTATCAATGTATGTGAATTAATGCACCTTCTATCTGGCAAATATCATGTAACCCTTTTATTAATTACAATAAAAAATAAAATAAAATAAAGAAAATTGAAACCTTAAAAAATGGGCCAAAGACTTAAAGAGAGTCTTCTCTGAAGAAGAAATAAGAATGGCCTATAGACACATGAACAAATGCTCCACAGCTCTGGCCATAAAAGAAATGCAAATCCAAACAACGCTAAGATTCTACCTCACTCCAGTTAGAGTGGCCAGGATCAAGAAATCTAATAACAGCAGATGCTAGAGGGGATGTGGCTAGGAGGGATCACTACTACACTGTTGGTGGGAGTGTAAACTCATTCAACCACTATGGAAAGCAGTATGGCAGTTCCTCAAAAGACTAAACGTAGAGCTCCCCTATGACCCAGCAATTCCACTACTTGGCATTTACCCAATTGTCCAGAAACAAAGACATACTAAATCCACTGGCACAGTGATGTTCATTGCAGCACTATTTACCATAGCAAAGATATGGAACCAACCCAGATGTCCCTCAGTTGATGAGTGAATCAACAAGATGTAATATTTATACACAATGGAATTCTATGGCTGCTGTCAGAAAGAAGGATAGTGTCCCATTTGTAAGGAAATTGAAAGACTTGGAAAAAATCATACTAAGTGAAGTAAGCCAGATTCAAAGGGACATAGACTCAATGGTTTCCCTCATTTGTCATAATCAGTAGAAACCTTGGGGTCTCCTAGCAGAAATTTACAATACAGCAAAACCTAGTTACATAAGGCCACATAGTATGATGCTAAATGAAAGGACCTCTAGGATATAGAAACAAAAGCCTTATGATGAGTGATTGTTGTCATTAATGTACTATGTTATCTCTCATCTCTTTTGGTGTCCCTTGGTTATCTCATATTGTTACAGTATTTCACCTTGTTATCTGATATAGTGTGTATATGCTTATTTAGTTATTTGAAATAGGATAGAGAAGGGAGGAAAGTAAGATGAGGGGTGGGGTGGGAGGAGGGAAATGGGGACCAAGACATGAGAAAGGGTATCAATGTTTGTGAAGTAATGCATCTTTTATTTGGTGAATATAATGTAACCCTTATATTAATTGCAATAAAAATATATGGAAAAAAGAACTTTTGCTTTGTGAAATATGAAGTAGTATTTCGAAGGAAAGGACAGATTAAGCGGCCATGTTTGTAAGTCACATTTTTTCAAAGGGCTTATACTCAGAGTGTGTGAAGTATTCTTAAATTCAATGACTAGGAAATAATATAATTTCAATATGAGCAAGTATCTTGACAAATTTTACCAAAGAAGTTATAAAAATTCTAAAAAATAAATGAAATGATTTTCACATTGCTAGAGTCTTGTGCCCCCCCCCATTTGTATATAATGTCTTAACTTCCAATGCATTTAGGAAAAAATAAAACTCGTGAAGGAGATATTGGTCTAAGTAAAGTCACAGAGTGGTGCTAATGTTGGAAGAAAAGCAGAGTATGAGGCACCATAGCTCTGCTGAATTTGCAGAGAAATGACTCTGTGCAATTCACAGTAAGAAAGCAGCCATCAATAAGCCAGCAAGAAAGGGCTTTCCATATACCAACCCTGACTGCACCTTGATCTTGGATTTCTAGCCACTTCAATCTGTAGAATTTCTGTTATGAGAGACCGAGCAGACTAATGCTAGTGCAACTTAAAGTCAGTGAAATGCTACTATACAATATAGGAATAACTAAAATAGCAACAATAAATCTGACAACATGAGGTACTGTCAAGGACATAGAGGGAAGACAAAATGGTGTAGCTAAGTAGGGAAAAGGTTGCCAGCTTTTTGCAAAATTAAATACACACTCAGAGAATGATCCAGAAATTCCACCCCTTGATATTTTCTAAATAAATAAAAAATTGCTGATTTGTAAAAATCTCTATGAAAAACATTTATAGGAACTTAATTCATAATCACCCATAAAGAAAACTAGTGTACTTCAACAGATGAAAGCTTTACCAGGGTGGGATATTGTCTTATCTTTCTATGAACCATTACCCACAAATACAAGGGAGCTAACTATTGATTCACACCATTCATGGAAAGAATGCTAAATGTGTTTTGCTAATGAAAGAATTCACAAAATGTTAACAGCTTGTATGACTTAGATTATATGGTATTTGGGGAAGAAAAAAAATCATGGGAATCAAAATTAGTTTAGTGTGTTGCAAGAACTTGGCTGAGCAGTCAAGGATGACAACAGAGAAGCGACAGGAATGCATTGCTAATGGGATGGAATGGTCTGGCTGTACCACCCTGAACTTAACAGATGTCATCTGA
The DNA here is from genome assembly GCF_031878675.1 of Megascapheus bottae. Taxonomy (NCBI): domain Eukaryota; kingdom Metazoa; phylum Chordata; class Mammalia; order Rodentia; family Geomyidae; genus Megascapheus; species Megascapheus bottae. Next base: position 52,743,928 of record NC_143517.1, read on the forward strand.
TCTATCCTGCTTTGTACTTGCATGGGAGATGGGTGGAATTCATATGTATAGTATTAAGCGGGTGCTTACAGATTCTGTGCGTTTGTTGGACCTTTTAGTGTGCCACAGAGATATTTTTGAGAAAGATACAGAGATGTAAAGTAAGGAGAAAGGGTAGTAACTTCTGCCCCAAGGGATCAGAGTTATTCTCCACCCTTTATGACACTTCTTAGATGCCACCTGGAGTAGTTCTCTATAGCCAATGTAGCAAATTACCACAATATGGATGGTTGTCTATAACCAAATGCTACTCTCCCACAGTTCTAGAGGACAGACATTCAAAATCAAGATATTTTCAGGGCTGCACTCCCTACAGAGGCTCTTGGGTGAACCTATCTGTGCCTTATCTTACCTGGCTTTCTGACATTAGCAGCATCTTTTCCATTTTTCTCTCTTTATACTACCTTGTCTTCCATCTGCACACTTCGTGTGACTTTCATGCAGATACTTGTCATATGATTTAAGACCCACTTGGATTCACTGCAAATGGATATTGATGATTTCATCTCAAAGTCTTCAGCACAATTGTGTTTATGATTAGGGTAATTTGCACAGGGTTTCAAGATTCTGATATAAACGTATCCATCCCACCTTTTCAACACACCACCCTTCCAGTGAATTTCTTGTTTCTTTTTTAAAAATATTATTTTTAAGTAATTGTACACAAGTTGCCATTTAACAATGCAGCTTATGAATATATCTTGATCAATGTCACCCTTTCAGCATTCTCAGCCAACCCACCTCACTCTTCTTAATTTTGTAGGATATACATTTGATTTGCATTTCTGTCCTCTTCTCTTCATCTCCCTCCCCTTCCCTGGACCTCAGAATTTCTTTGTTTAAACTAAATAGTTCCAGTTTCTGTGTATTGCTATAGTTAGTTTGATATCCCTGTGTCAGTGATGGCACTTATAAGTGATTTGTATCATTTATATACTAAACCTGGCGTCAGAAATGCTCCCAATTTTGTAAATGACATTGTAAATGAAAATGACATTGCCTCTGGCTAAAAATGAAAGCCTCTGTGTTCAACCCCAGAGTTTCTCTGCAGATTGGCCCAGGAATTTACATAGAAAAGAATGGGAAAACTGACAACAGGGACCCATTAATAGCCAACCAAATGAAAACAAGAGAAAAAGGAATGAAAAATAATTTGAAAACTTTAATGAGGCTGTTTACATAATGAAACCATAAACTTTTAAATAAGGTACATTCAATTTCTCAGAGCATCTAATATTCAGATAATTTATGTCTCATACTCTTTTTAACATGAAACAATTGACTAAATGATGCATTTTCTATACAAGGATATTACAGCTTATACAGATAAAACTTATTATAAAAATACTCCACAAAGGAAAAATAACAATACTTATCAGAAAAATCCTACAAACTTTCTATTAAAAATATATTTTATCTTTTCTTTGTCACAATAATAAACAGAATATATATATTTTTCCTTTTGAAAATTAAGTTTTAATTTCTCTTTAGAATGTTACTATGTACAAATCTTATATCTAAATGAATATAAATAGCAATATGACAATAGTGTTAAAGATATATTAGTAAGTTTACAGGAAAAAAATAATAAAAGCCACAAGTATAGTTAAAATCTCAAAGCTATTTAAGTTAGACATTCCCATACTCAGAAAGGTACAAAGGACTCTACATTTTATTTTGTATTGTTACTATTTCCAGTTGAACTACTGAAGGCAGTAATAAAATAAAAATAGGGTCAATAGATACTAAACCAGAACTGATAGTTTGTTCAACTATTTTGGATTTATTGACCTTTTGAAGGAGATATTAGTTTTTCTCCACATCATAGTTTCTTTTGGTGCCTCACAGCAAACGTTAGTCTTGGGTGATGAGAAAGAAATCAAGTGCCTGAGAAACAGTCTATTCATCTATCAGATCTGACCCATCAGCTGGAAACAGCCCAATGTCCACTTCCAGTTATAAGCAGCTTATTTTTACTGATTGCACTTGGTTGCCTATCATCTCTAAAAATAGCTTCTGATACAGTCTGTACATTGTGAAGCTGTGTAGGAACCTGATGGTCTTCCTCAGACTGTGAGTGACAGCTTTGGGCAAATGGTGTGCTTTCAAGTGTTTGAGTGCATGCATCAGGCCCTTCAAGGAGTCTTGGTCGCCATTTTTTATTCTCCACAAGCTGAGAAGCCTCAGAAGCTGCTCACTTGATTTGCACATCTTTCTTGTTCTTTCAATGTCTTCTATTCCAACTTTCTTCCCCGGCAAGCTTTCTATCAAGCTGTGAAGCTGCTGGAAGGTGAGGTTTGCATGCCCAATGTGCCGCTGCACACCATTTTCACAGAGGTCAATATCTGTATGCAGAAAAAGACCAAAAGAGGTTCACATTGTTTGCATTCATTTGGTATCATCAGATAAAGCAGCTTGAACAAAAGGCTTTCATAGGATTTCTTTTAGGAGGGGGGAGTCATGGGCTTGAACTTGGCTTGGGTGTTGTCCCTGAGCTCTTCAGCTTAAGGCTACCATCCTACCCCTGGGCTTGGGCATTGTCTCTGAGCTCTTGGCTCAAGGTTACTGTTCTACCCTTGAGCCAAGCCTCACTTCCCATTTTCTGGAGGTTACTTGGAGATAAGAGGCTCTGGTTCTGGTTCTTTTGTTCCCGGGGTTGGCTTTGAACCTTGATCCTCAGATCTCAGCCTCCTGAGCATTTAGGATTACAGGCATGAGCCACTGCGCCCAGCCATAGGATTTTTTAATTTCATTTTAAGACTAAAAATTCCTTCATTCTGTTTTCCTTTCCATTTCTTTCCCTTCGCTTTCCGCCTCTCCTTCCTTTTTTTCTTCTTTCTTTCAATAGCAAAAGTAGTATTATTTCTGAGAATTCAGATAAATGTTATTTGTGTCAGAAGAGGATAATGCACTATATAATTTCTAGAAATCCAACAAAAGCTGTGTAAGAAAGCTCTAATTTTGAAAATTGACAGTTGAAAGTTATAGATAACACTCTTGGTTTTCTAAGAAAAGTTTGAGACCTGAAAACTATGACATTTAAGAACAGATATAAAGGATTCAAGTTGGGTACTTCATGAAATTAATTTTATTAGTCAATATCTGACATTGGCACTATTTGAATAGAGACACTTTAGCTACTCTTTAATAAATATACATAATACTAGAGGAGTACCACCGTGAGGCATAGGTTTGAAAATCAAGGAACTGGAGAATATACAAAGCCTTGAGGATATTTCAGCAATGAGTTAGAGCATAAACATAAGAAGGATTAAGTAATGCTACTATTAATGATTTGAGTCATTTAGTGTCTGTAAACCCTAAGGCAAGTCAGTTCATCTTTCCGCACTGCAATGTCCTTTTTATAATGCTGGGAATTTAGTCCTTTCAATTCTCATGGTTTGTGATTCTCTATTTCCCTTTCTTTTTGTTTCAGGGTTAATTATAGGTTCAAAGAAAACTATAGTTTTACAAAAAATACATGTGTAAGTGAAAACAGTTCCCCATCAAAGATGTTTGTCTTCTAAAACGTATCAATCTAGTCTTAAATATTTGGGGATTTTTGTATTAGTGTTAAGAAAACAGTCTTTGAAGCATGAGTGAAAAACAGAATGAACTTCTCACTGATACTATGTCCCTTGTTTTTCTGGTATGTCTTCCCATTGATGATGGAAGTCCGAACTCTTTCCATTGTAGTGCATACAAATATTTCTTACTAATCCTCAGCACACCACACCACTAAAATGATAATTTAATATAGTTTATATGGTAAAGATGAATGAGAGGATACTGTAAGGTGTTATTTAGCACCTCTCAGAAGAAAATTGGCAAAGGCATCCCACATCAGCGATTTGCATGCATACATCTATATAAGCACACTTATACATACATGCATATGGCTTTAGGTTGGCTATGTGAATGAAAATCCAAAGAAGCTAAGGATCTTCTCCTATGTAGATGAGGCTAAGAAAAGAACTATTATCTGAAACAGATTCCCTAAAATCTAGTCTTAATGTTTGAACTGGGTCACTCTTCCTTTAACATATGCTAAACACTTTAAAGAGAAATGGGGAACAGAGGTAGCATGACTGCTATAAGAATTACATCTCATCATTTGGTAGAAAAATTTTCAGGCCAATGAGGACTAGAAAGGGACACATTCCCACACCCAAACACCCAGACACATGGTCTTTTTGTTTTTTGACCAATGGGGGTCCTTTTGACCCATATGTGAGTCTGACTGACTCTTTGGGCTGGCTATACCTTGGATGATTTTCTTGACCATATCTTGGTCTTTGTTTTGATGCTTCCATAACTTCAGCAGTTGGAAAGTTTGTTCTTGTGAGCTATGCCGTCGTTTTATCCTTGCCACACTCTCCGCATTCACTTTGGTTCCAGGCAGATTGTCTACCAGAATACTGAGCCAATTCGGTGTAAACTTCGTTGGAACAGCAAACCTGAAGAATGCCTCCTCACAAAGGGTGACATCTGAATGAAAGTGAGAACACAAGAACATTTGTTGAATAATGGCACTCCTGGAAGTCTTTTGAACAAAGACAAAAACCATAAAATAGTACAGTTGAGCTATCCCACATATGGTATGCTAACATACAAAGTTGAGTCAAGCAGCCTTTCTTCGGTTGCATGTTCTTTTTTTGAACTTCCTTTGATAGAAGAAATTTAATAAATGCTCGATAGCAATTTAATATGAGTATAAAATCTAAAATCTAATTTAAATATTAAATATGTTAAAAGTTTGCTTAATGCCCACAATGTATTTCAAGGTCAGTATCAAAAAAGAAAAAGAGAAAAACAAAATCACTGCCTCTAAGGAACTTACATAATCTAGAGTAGTATATATTTTTGTACCTATGCAAATATGTAATTTATTTGTGGAAACAAAATTGGAGATACATACTGATATGATATATCAGTATGTGATAGAATGCTTGCCTAGCTACACTCATTTGTATGTGTGTGAATATGGACAAATAATCCAATAATAAAGAACATTCAGTAGAGTGTGGAGTTTATCCAAGTGTCTAGGTGTGGGATATACCATATCCCACAGGTAGGAATGTGTCTTTAAATTAATCAGATCTAGGTTGAAATCCTGGTTTTGCCACTCACAGTGTATATAGACCCAAAGAAAAGGTTACTGTACTTTTGTAATAATATTAAGGTTGCATTTATTGTAAGTGTATATCATTTCTGATTCTTAGTTACCAGTTAGTATATTCTTCAAAGTGCTAAAAGTTATACACAGTGATTCCTCACCTGTTGTGGGAGTTACTTTCCAGAGACAAAATCTATGAAGGATCAGCCTTGTAGGGCCATCCCTACACAGGTCCACTTATTGCTATTTCACAGATTTTCACATATTGTGGGAGTCTCTGAAAGGCTGCTCCATTCATGTATTGAAAAAAAAAAAACCATGATAGAGTGAGTCTGCAAAAAGTGAATCATGATATAGCAAGGGATGATTGTAACTTAAATTCTATCACCTGGACTCTGCAAATTTTGCTCAAACAACAAACTTGACAGGATCTGTGAGTAGGACTTGGTTTGTGTATAAAATGAAGAGAGAAAGCCAAAGTTGGGGGTGTTAATTGTGAGAAGATAAAGGCTTTTGGGAAGATTTTTGAGTTGTGACTTTTGCATCTGTTGAGCTGTTTCTGATTCAAGAAAGGGAAGATACACATTTGAATAAGAATGTGACCAAGGGCTGTTGTGTTCTGCTCTCAGAGAAATGATACAGTACAATGCTACAAAGGCAGATAGTTGGGAACATAATTACCTATTCCACATTTTTGAGTTGATTCTTTACTTCTGGAACAAATATTGTCATGTGTCGCATTTCCTTTCTGTGTCAGCAAGAGACCAAAGACACTGCAGTTTGTGTGTTTCCTGCAGGGGGCTTTGGATGATGCCTCATTGGAGAAGAACCCATCTGGACATCCTTTGCAAACAGTATTTCGCTCTGGTGTTCCTACAGAAAATACCAAGTAATTTAGATCTTTCTTCTCAAATACTTTTGTGGCAGATATACTCAGCACAGTTTTGGAAAGGCTTGGTTTTTACTGTTACTATTGTACAAAACTTTGGCATTTTCATTTTTCAGTTCATTAGACAGAAAGAACAAAACTTCTACAATCAACCCCCTTAGGCAGTCTCCCTTTCTTGTAATATAAATGCAAGTTTGTTTTGCTGTTACCTACAAACACTACTGAAATGTGAGGGGAAAAGAGAGAAGAAGGCTAGGATGCTCGTTAGTCCTTGCCTCTGTTGGAGAGGCAGTAAGGCTTGTTGACAACTGTGTTCTTCACACAATTATTCCTGGAAAACCATCAAGATAACTGCCATGTGTCTGCTATAATACCATTCTTCAAAATCAGCACCCATTGAATGTGGCATGGCTAAATTCCAATCAGTTCCCACTAAAGTCCTTTCTTTTCTGAATCCTAATTGTGAAGTAACTCACAAGCAAGCTAACCTTAAGAAGTAAAAAATTACAGCATTATAATGAAGTTTTGAAGGTGGCAATAAAGTTGGATACTGCCTCAAAAGCGAAAGTCTGCCATTAAGCTACATAGTAAATGGAAGATGATACATCATTTGCTTAAACTATGAGTGAAGAACAGTCATTAAGTCGAGGAAGGGTAACTTTTAAGGACACTTTATCCCAAGGTATTTGACTAATTTGAAAACATCAATGGTAGGAAATTTAAACCAGTCAGCAACTGAAAATCTTATTGAAAACTAATATCTGAAAACCCCTGACTCCATTCTATATGAATAAAATCGTATATGGTAGTATATTTGCATATGAAAATATCTCCATCTAGTGTAAGCTGCTTGAACAGATTTAGATGTGAGCATTCAAATGTAGATTGCATGGGCCTTTTCTTACTTTCCAAGTTAACAAATATATAAGAAAGTTATTAAATGTTATTTATTAAAACTTTCGTTCTCCTATGTCATTATACCTTTTACCAAGACCAAAAGAGAGAGGGAAAAGGAAAGGAGAGAAGGAAGAAGTGAGAGTAGCGTAGACAAGGAAGGGAGGGAGGGAGGGAGAGAGGGAAAAGGAAAGAGCAAAATGGACTAGTTCTGGTTGCATGCCCTATCTCTTTCTTTTCTAAAAAGCATGATGATTCATTGACCTGTACAAATGACAAAGAGGTAACAGAAAATGAAAGGGTAGAGAGAGTAACCACAGCCTGAAACCTTCACATATTAAATACTATTTCTAGCTTTGTAGTGATATTATCTTAAGAAACTCTTCACAAAGCCAAGAGTATTTTTTTTTGTTTTGCTCTGTTAAAAATGGACCTTCTCACTATATCTCTTTCCTTAAATGGAATCATCCTCTGTATTAAACTCTAAAATGTAAACAGAAATATTTGGGCTGGAACTCATGACTTTTACTGTTTATTTATTGGGAAAAAATATCTTGGACATATAGAGTCATATGACCTGTTTGCCAGCTGCTGTATGTTTCACACAGTCTTCATTCTGTGGCTTCATGGTTCTATGCATTCTAACTACATATCTGTTTTGTGTAAGTGTTCTAGAAGTTATCCTTTAAAGCTCTTTAGCAAAAGAAATTCAAGAATTAGAGAACTAGAAATTCATAGTATGTTTGGAGTTCTTATCTGATGGCCTTCTGCATAGGACTTAGCCCTTAGCTCTTTATTACTGTTAGAACTTTTTTTTGCCAGTCCTAGGGTGTGACTCAGAGTCTGGCACTGTCTTTGAGCTTTGGCAAAGCTAGCGCTTTTCTACTTGAGCCACAGTGCCACTTCTGGCTTGTATGTGGTACCAAGGAATTGAACCCAGGGCTTTGTGCATGCTAAACACATATTCTCCCACTAGGCCACACTTTTTATGTAAGAAAAAAATAGACCTGGTTTAAAAAATCATGTTAAGAGAAGTAAGCCATTCCCACAGAGACAAAAGATACATGTTTTCTCTCATATGTGGAAGCTAGAACAAATATACAATTGTACAAGTATACACATCAGGATTGTGGGCAAGTGTGCTCAAATGTATACATCAAAATATGGTATCCTCAGGGAAGAATTCAAATGAGGTAATTCTTTAGAAAGACTAACTCATAGTCCAATGAAATGAATACTAGGAAACATGTACTTGAAAAGTAGAGAAAAGGGTCAAAGAGAGGAAGGGAGAGCACAATCATAAAATTCAATGCATAGCCAACAAAATTAAGAAAATAGAGGGTAGAGATAGGATTGAGAGGGATAGGAGGGGGCGGTTATGAAAGGGGTGGATATCATCCATCAAGATGTATCCTAAAGTGACTTGTTGAATGTGTAACTCCTTTGCATTAGTTAAGTATAATAAAAACTAATTTAAGAAAGAGTCATTCATGTAAGTAATGATTTAGTCTTATCAGTATCACTGAAAATATAAGAATTGCAACCTACCAGCAAAAAGATGAACTACAATACTGATGTGAGGAATTTGTCTTTATAGTTTTAATTCACACCATGCTTCACAGGAAGCAGAGAGCTGGCTAGCAGATGAAATGAAAACCAAACCAAACCAAACCCACAAAACCAAACAAGAAGAAATAATCTGACTTCAAAACAGCAACAACAGCAACAAAAAAGGGTATTAGGGTTTTTTTTAGTAACAGCGTATAACCCTTCCTTCTCTTTGGGCTGGAAACTTCTTACTTTCTATGAGGAACCACTTTATGAGTTTTTAGGGAGGAAGAAGTAAGTAAGTCTGATTGGAGTGCCTTTGTTTTCAGCTTCCTGCTATAAAAAGGTTGTCATATCTACTCGGAAAACATTCTTGCTCCCCCTTCCCATTATTATTTTTCTAAGCTTCTCACCCTAGCTTTTAGGCACACATTTATTGCATATGCTACATACTCCATTGGAGCACCTGGATTTGGTTTTGTTGAATGGCCTTTTATCCTCCACAAGAGTTTTCTTAACACTCATGTCCCAATATACCAACCAAGAAAAAGTAGGAATGCCATAGTTCCTCTCGCAAAAGCTTTTGCTAAAGACATTTGCTAAAGATTTTCCCTGCAATTTATGACTTATATGATTAACATTTTAAGATTCTCTACTTAGGGAGAGGAATAGATTTCTTTCTTTCCTTCCTTTCCTTCTGTCTCTGGAGAGTGGGTCTTACCATGGGGTCGAGGCTGGTCTTGAACTTGGGAAATTCCTGTCGGTGTTTCCTGATTGTAGGTTTGTGCCTCCACACTTAGCACTCTTGTTTCTTTGTTACTATTAGGCTTAGTTTTAAAGTCAAGTCCTGTTCTTATGTATTCCCCAAGGAACTGTTGATGGTACTTGGAATACCTAATTTACTTTTTCTGGTTGTTTGTTTCAATTTTTTGATGCAGGGTCTTCTATGCAAGTTAGACTGGCTCCAAATTTGCAGTTCTCCAACCTCAGTTCCCTGAGTTCTGGGACTTTGATTATTTGTATATTTCCTTTAAATATAGGAACTTATCTAATAATTAAGACTCTGTATATTATTACTTTTGAAAGATGAAATAGTAGCAAGTAACGAGTGCATACAAGGTGGGTAGGTCCTAACCAGGAATGTTCTTGAGAACCTATGACAATCTCTAGAGGTATTTTTGGTTGCCACCATGAAGGTGGAAAGAGGGCTCTTGTTAGTTTCCTGTGGCTAGCAGCCATTGATGTTTTTGGGGAGCCCACAATCCACAGGACAGTTGCCCAAAGGGAAAAAAAGATTTACTGCCATTGAAAAACATTGCTTCAGAGTGAACAATGAGAATGCCCAGCCAGTGATCACTCCTTTTCTCAGCTAAGGAAATAGTCTTAATTTTCCCAAGCCAGGAGCAATTACATTCCATACTGCAGCTTCATGAATGTCAGAGAAAAATGACAGCCTTAAAGGGTGAACTGCACCCTGGCCCTCATCCATACAATCAGGAATGCAAAGAGAGAAAGCATGTTGTTAATAGACAAGATCTTCCTCTTGCCTTGGGCAATCTGTCTTGTCTAAGATAAACAATAAGCTAGTTGGAGGCACTGTTACAGTGTGTCTCCTCCCAGATATTAAGTCTCATGCCAAAGGAAGAGCAAGTTCATTTTTAATAATGAAATGTATTTCCCCTCACCATTCTCTTTTTTACAGAATTAATTATAACGGTTCATCGTTAGCACTCCAGAGTCTCATTAAAATCAGCATAATTACTCTCTGGGCATCAATTCACATTTCTGATGTTTCTCAAAAAGTCTGATATAGTCCGTAATGCAGTGAAACTACAGATCAGCTAGGAACGATGCCACATGGAAGTATGTTCCTTTAATAAAGAAAAAAGAAAAGAGCAATTCATCATGCTTCTCATTAGAGAGCAATTTGCTGCATTTGAGATCCCTCACTAAATTACCCCGTCGCAGGACACAAAGTATTCCACTGAGAAAGGTCCTCTGGAAGCAGCAGTCCAGCCACGCAGCACATACCCAACAGGTCCCGTTACCTTCGCAGTTTGCTCTCCTGTAATGTCATTAGGACAAAAAGGTCTCCTAAAACTTCCACCACTACCTGCCTTGGGCATGGTCCAGACTGATTCCCGGCACATGTGGGGAGCAGATACATACCTGCCTGCACCACTCCGGACCCCGGGGGACAGCTCCTGTGTTTCAGGCAGAACTCCAGCTCCAAGTAACGCCCTTCCTCGCACTCACACACACGATTGTGGGTGCCGTTGCACTCCTGCTTGACCGACTGCAGCTCCTTGCACACTGAGCTGCAGTACAGACACTCTTCGCTGGTGTGCCAGCGGTCTGTGTAGTAGTTGGCAGGGCAAGGGACGCATATGGTCTCCCGACTCGCTGTGCAGTGCTCTTTCAGGTAGGTGCCTGGAGGACATTGGTCACACCTGAGCTGTCGAGACGTTTCTGGGTCATAATGAAGGTACTTTGGAGGAGAGGATTCTTGAGTGGTCCATTTCAGGGAGACGTCCAGGAACTAGAAGGAGAAAAGAAAACCAATGGGAAACTGAACTTGGGGACAGGGTTGTTCTTCCAGTAAAGTGAACATTTCTCTCACCACGGAAGCATAACCTGTCTAGTGAGACGTGTCATAGAGTGAGATCAGAAGCCATATGTTTTTCTGGCTTCTAGTGACTTCATCACAAAGACAAAAAATGGGGACAGAACTCTGATGGCGATTCTCTTCCACCTCAGCTCCCCTACTGAAGTATTGGCTGGAAGTGAAGGACTGCCGAAGTGGAGAAACTGAAGTACATAAGTCAGATAGTGAGTAAACTAGAGGGGAATATTTTTGTTCATTTTTTTCTCTCATTCCTAAATACATTTTGAGCAACTTATGGAGATTGATCTGGAGTAGATGGCATGGGTACAATAATAAAATCACTGCCACTCACCTCATTCAGCAAAGCTTCTCTTTAGCAAAGCATCTTCTTTTCTATACTTGCACAAATGTGCCTTATTACAATTTACTATACATGTACTTTGATCCTATTCACCCCCTGAAAATAGTCTTTCTCTTCTTTCACGTTTTCTTTCTGCAATATTAATGGGTTTCATTTTTCTATAATCTTCATGTATTCATGTAACAGACCATTAATATTCACCCCCTCATCCCCTCTTTCCTTTCCCCCTTTTCCCTCCCAGCCTCCATTTCTAGGTGGGCTGGTCATAGAAGCTACATTTAGCATTAGATATCTCTATTGACTTCCCTATCCTTAGACTTAGTGCAAAACTAGTAGTGAAGAGTTGCTGATACACAAATGGATGCAGTAGCAGTTATTCTTAGCATTCATGTATGCATGCTTTCAATAATCCATACTGCATGCCTACTAGAAGCTCAGCAACAACACAAGCAGGTGAGTCAGGCATAACTATGGGCTCCAGAGTCCTACATTTCATTGGAAAGATCCCTAGAGTTGATCAATGGCCCTTTGACTGTAGGGACTAACTCTGATAGGTGAGTTAAATGAAATGATTACCATAATCAAAGGGCCATAGGTTGCCAGATGATGTGTCAACCTTAAAATTCTAAGGATCTTTCATTGGAGCAGAATTACAGAAGGCCAGACTGAATTTCAGATGTTACCATGTGTAAGAGCCTGAAGAAATCTGACAAGCAGAAAAAGGGTACTAACATATGAGAATTCTTCTTGAAGCATTCTACCCATAAGTCTGGATCTTGTTTGCTATAACTGCAAAATTCTTCTAAGGGGCATTAAAAAATTCTTTACACTAACTACAGTAACTGTGTGTGAAGGAAACAGTGTCATTTGTGTGTAGGGGATGTTTTTCTTTTAAATGATTTTTTTCTTGGTCCAAGGATCAACAATGACTATTCTCAGGCTTTGGGAAGAGGTAAACTAAGGACGGTATTTTCCCCCCAAATCTCCTTATTGCAGAAGGGAAATGTTGCAGAAAGCCTCTGATAGGAGAAAGGCATGCCAAGTTAAAGAAATAGCACTGCCTTTTTGAGTTAGAGATAGCAAAGGTAAAGAATAACCTTTTTTCTGCCAGTTCTGGGGCTTGAACTCTGGACCAGGGCACTGTCCTTGGGCTTTCTCAAGGCTAGAGCTCTACCACTTGAGCCACAGTACCACTTCTGGCTGTTTATGTGTATAAGGTACTAAGGAATCAAACCTGGGTCTTCATGAATGCTAGTTGCTTATTCAAATATTCTATGAGGCATCTTTTAAGGCTTAATTCAAGTATTTCTAAAAATCCTCAGTATTGTAGTGTGAGGTTTTCCTGATACAACTTGTAAACCCTTATGAAAACAATGAGAAATACTTTCTTCTCTGGTGGGAAATCATGAAAGTTTCCTGGAAAGCTACTTTTTAAAGGTTCTGTCTGCTTTCATGAGGTCTACCTTAGAGATTGCAAGACAGGCTCTTTTTAGTGTGTGTGTTGTGTGTGTTGTGTGTGTTGTGTGTGTGTGTGTGTGTGCGTGCTTGTGTGTTGTGTGTATATTGTTGTTGTTGTTGTTGTGGGTCATAGGGCTTGAACTCAGCCTGTGTGCTTTCCCTGAGCTCTTCAACTCAAAGCTACTGCCCTACCCTTGAGCCTGGGCATTGTCCCTGAGCTCTTTAGCTCAAGGCTATCACCCTACCCTTGAGCAAAACCCCACTTCCCATTTTCTAGAGGTTAATTGGAAGATAAAAGTCCCATGTCCTTTTGTGACCAGGCTGGCTGTAAACCTTGATCCTCAAACCTCAGCCTCCTGAGTAGCTAGGATTATAGGCATGAGCTACCATGCCCTGCTGAGAGAGCCTCTTATCTCAAAAGCTACTGCCTTTTGAGTCACAGCCTGATAGGATGCAACCCTGAAATTTGCCTACATCTCTCCTTTCTTCATTGACAGTTCTTATGTTCTTTGCTGGAAAGAGCCATATAAATACCAATAGAACTTGAACATTTCTAATCTGGAGATCTAAAATCTGAAATATCTCAGAATCTTAAATCTTCGGGCATCATACTAATCATTTCTGAATTGGGATTTGGGAGTCTCAAAACTAGTAGAAATCTGTACAAGTATTTCCAAATGCAAATCAGTCTGAAAGATGAAATACTTCTTGACCTAAGTTTGTTTGTTTTTTTTTAAAATAACACTCAGTTGCTATAACCACAAATCCCAATACCATCTATGCCTTTCTAGATAATTCACCTGATATCAATGGCTTCCATGGTTTGGAAATTAGTTGACATTTCGTTAAGATACATGAAAGTTGAGGTGAAATGAATTCACAAAGAAAAATAAATAAATAAGGTAATTCAAGAATTAGAGTCTAATTAGTGAAGGTAATTTCTCAAAAATACCATATGGAATTGTCATATACATTTTTTTGTCGTATACATTTTTAAAAATCAAAAAGCCTGAAGTAACTAGAGAATTGTTTCAGCAAATTCAACTGGGCCTCTGTGTTTCACTTGAAAAATTTTCCACTTTGGTCAAGTATCAGAACTCTATGTGGCCAAAATTGGATGTTCAGGCCTTAATCTTTGGTTAGCCCCAATTCCCACACAGGATTTCTAGAACCAGTTACTGGACAGAAGACCAACCAGATGAAAAGAGCTCTTGATCTCAGTTTGTTCTATCCCTTTCTTTCCTATTTCTTGAGTAAAACAATTGAAAATATGTCATGTGACAGATCATCTCAACACCGGCTCTAGCTCCTTGGCCTGCTGAGGTTTTTTATTAAAACCTAATAAAAATTTAAAATAAGTTTCTGTGTAATATGGAAATAATCACTAATGAACAATTGCAAAGGATAGGCACATCCTATAGTATTGACTACTCTTCTATGTCTTAAACTTGACCTATGAAGGATAATAACTTATAGAATTTTCTCTATGCTTTCTTGAGTTCTTTTCATATTTTCTGCCTGTCCGTTATTTGATATTGGTCACCTATATTTCACGGGAATCCAAAAGACCTCCAATTTGGTGCTTTCCACCAGTCCAGAATTTGTTCTTGAAGAACTGTTTCTTGAAGAATCCACATCTCTTTCATTGAATACATGAGTAAAGTTGTAACTCTAATACCTCTACTATGCCCATCTTCTTCCATTTTTAATGTTGGACAGTGCTAAAATGATTTTCTACTAACCTATCAAATGTTAGTAGATGATAACCGTGGGCAAAGATGGTAGAATAACCTGAATTAGTGGATTTGCTCTGACTTTTCTAGCTCTATTATGGTATTTTTCTGTTGTGACAATTTAATTAGCCAATAAACTTGGAAACAAATTTCTTAGCCTGCCCTTCTAAATTCTCACTTCACTTGTGCCACCCCTTGGTTTGGAGACATTTTTGTAAACTCTTACTTGTCACTCATGCCTTCAATTTCCTTCTACACACCAAGTGATTTAACTGGAGCATTCTACTGGTTTATTCTTCTTCTCAAGGAGCAAAGAAGCATACACTTCCTCCTTGGTCAAGTTTATTTTTCCATTATGCAATGCAGCTAGTCCCATTCTCCTGGGCTTGCTTTGGTATGCAGAACCATGAATGACCCAGTGGGTTTCCGTTTATGGAAGATTCATTAAAGGGAACCCACGCAAAGCCTGAAATAGCCACTTGGTTTGGGAGTTCCTTTTGTAATCCTTCGTCATGATCTTTGCCGCAAAGAACTATTTAAGAACTCTCCAGAGTTAGCTACGCTTCTGGTCATTTTGTACAGTGGGCCACTTTCTAGTTTATCTTAGCTTTGATTATATACATATACATATATGTGTGTTTATATACCTACATATGTAAAAATAAACATGTGATAACCATGATATATAGTCTAGTGTTACGTACATGCTGTGACATTTTCTAATGAACACATACAGCATCAATGGAACTATTTCTTAAGAATAAACTTTGTTCTTTGAGCCAGGAGTTTGGCCTAGTGGCAGAGTGCTTGCCTAACATGCATGAAGACCTGGGTTCGATTCTTCAGTACCACATACATATGAAAAATCTGAAAGTGGTGCTGAGGCTCAAGTGGTAGAGCTCTGGCCTTGAGAAAAATCCAAGGACAGTGCTCAGGCACTGAGCTCAAGTCCAGGACTGGCAAAAAAATAAATAAACTTTGTTCTTGTAAGGGATTATTTACAGATTTACTCGATTTTTAGTGGTCTTATAATGCTGTTCCACTCATTTTACTTCTATTCACAAACAATTAGCTTATTCATGAATAAGCATCATGAATTCAGCAAGAATTATCAGTAACAGAGTAGAGAAAGTTAAAATTTCCACAAAAGAGGAACACTGATCTACAAGCCTACTCTGATGTGAAAACTATTCATAAATCACTTAATGAAAAGCAAGTGGTAGGCAGAAGAGAAGAGATTGAAGACCAATGAAAGACAACAGAGAAACCTCAGAAATTATGAAGAGTGATGTGAAAACTGATTGCATTGGGAGTGTTGGGTGCTAAAAGAAGCAAGTGAAAAACATGCCTTTGAGTTATCTATGATGTTGCCATTCATGTCTGACAACAGGGAGAACCAAAGTTATAGAGAAAAAGACCAGATATGGGTGGTGACATCTTTAGTCTACGAGACTCACTTTAAATGATGCTGCTTAGCAACCATGCTGGATAAGCATATATTGAGAACTGAGGACAGAAATGCAATCTAGTAGCTATACTGAAAACCAAACCATGAACAAGCCAGATAATTCTGGAGAGTATGAAAAGGAAGGTGACTATCCCAGATGCAAAATATACCCTTGTTCAGATAAGCAAAAAGCCTGTATTTTTCCTCATCTTTAAAATGACAAGGATGCCAGAAGTTGCCTAAAGGAATATTTCTTGCATTCTGCATGGTGTTTTGCAGTCTGTTCCATTTGTAACTTGGCTTCCATCTTAAAGGCAAATGTATTTAAAAAGGCAGCTCATGTGAGTGGCTTATCTACTGCTGCCAGATCTGCACTCCAGGGCCAACCAGTGCTTACGAAATCCCACAATAGCCAGTCGTGTGGCTGAGATTATGTCTCTAGGTGAAAAAAGTAGAAGCAAATGAATTAAATCTGTTCAATTGCCTCCTCAAAACTGACTTAAGGCCAACAGCTTTTCTAGGCAATGAGAGAGAGAATCAACATGTAGGATTGATTAGGGCCAAATTCTACCCTTTTTGCTTTCCTTGGGGCGGAAGAACTGTCTTCAGATAAAATCTAACTTTCAATGTAATTACTTTGTTCCTTTCAGAAGTTTCCAGTAGTTGTCTAAAGGCTTCAAAATTAATTAGCAGTGCCTTGTTTGTGTCTGGAATCAGTCAAAACTGTTAGAATGAGTTTACATATGATGCATTCATTGGTTACCCATCCACACTGACAAGTAACTCCTCTCTTATCATATCCTTCAAAGAAGTAGTTCACAATGTCTTGTGTAGAAGATTTCCTGAGACTATGCAGTAACTAGAAAATATGACCTTAGGCTTATCATCAGTAAGAAGACCTTGAACTTGCATTGCATAGGGGAAAAATGGTGGCCAAAAGAGATGAATGAACTCTTTTGAATGAGCATAAAAGAGTATTAAAACTGTATTGGAATAATCTTGCTCAAGGATATCTTGAGCATTCTTTACTATAAAAGAAAATCCTCAGTTAAGGTACCCCAGAAGCTTTGCTCTGATTCCTGACTACTTTCCACTAGTTTCAGGTATTAGACTTTACCATAGTCTACTATGGAGCAGAAAACAAGCAAAACAAGACAAAACACTCCCCTTCCCCAAACTTTCTTTTAGGAAGTAATTGTCTTAGGAAAAATTACTAATCTTTTCTGAAAATCCATTCCCTTATCTGAAAAATATTGACACTAATTCATGGACCACCATGTTTGTATGTAACCTAAATACATAGTATGTACCATCAAGTGTGGTACACATTTAAAAATGTTTGTTGTCTGGCAGCAGTGGCTCGTGCCTGTAATCCTAGCTACTCAGGAGTATGAGATCTAAGGACCATGGTTTAATACCAATTTAGACAAGGAGAGTCCATGAGACACTTATCTCCAATTAGCCACCAAAAGAGCTGGAAGTGGAGCTATGGTTCAGGTGGTAAAGCATTCACTATGTGTAAACAAAAAAAAAAGTCTTCTTATGTTGTATTTTCCTCTTTCTGGCACACTTTAAATGAGTTGGGATGAATATGAATATCTTTTATTTACAAAGAAAGGATAGTTGGGATCAATGAGGAAGAATCAGTACCTTGGTCAGTCTCAAATGGTGAGGTGCTTTACTTGGTCTACTGCTAACAATCTATTGACTTTCCTACCCTGCAACCCAACTAAGTCTTCATGTAATCTCTGGTGCCTAAATTTTGCCTTGTGAGAAGCATAAGAAGGAAGATTTCCACTTCTCGAGTCCTTCTAATAATTGCTTTGATGATAGAGTTTGGACTGATAATCTAAAAATCATAGATTTAGGTCATTTGTGGTTTTAAGTGCTTTTTGAAGTTATTGAGCCTCAACGATCACGTATAACTGGGGTTAGGATACTGAACTGGTTGGGTTTTATGCTGTGCAAACAAATAACTTCAAATTCTCAGTGCCTAGGGAAAAAACCAAAACATCAAAAGTTTCTTTCTCACTTAACACTACTATCTCTAAGTGTTCTGTTCATGGCTCTTACATGAGTCAATATAATATTTCAATACCTAGAAAATTGCTCATTTAAAAAGCAGCAATAGAACAAGAAATGGAAACAAAACTAAATAAACTAAAATAGTAGCATACATTGGAAATTACTTTAATTGGGAAGTGACATATCATTTTTAAGTCAGAAGACATAGGCCAGGACTGTCCATATCTTCTCCCGATCCCTCTTTACCAAGAGGAATTTGGGAAATAACAATCCTGCCAAGTTTCTGAATGGGAGAGACAGACTAATTAGCAGACAATACTAATAACTACATTATCTCAAATAAATGTTTCATACATTGCTCATATTTCCTAGTTCACATTCACTCTAGCACAACATACTTGCTTTTTAATTTTTCTTCTTGTTTTGCTGAACATTAACAGAGAATACAAGGAGTTTGGGAGCAGAGGCCTTCTATCATCCTGGTCTGTTATTCGAGTATAGTTTCTAATGGTCTATCCTAGCTACCTATTATCATACCTACTATGCCCAAAGGTTTGACATTTATTCCAAAGAGTCATGTGCAGTTGTCAACTTCTTCTTTATGAATAAAAATTCAAAAGAAATTCTGCTCAATGAATCTGAGATTGCTAGAGACCATAATTATACCTTTTCAGAAACTCCCAAGGGATTGTCTTGGACTTGGATTTTAACTAAATGTAATATGGAAAACTCACACAAACATACATATTAACAACTCCTTTGTATACCAGACAAACACAAGAGAGGCTCATTTCTAAATGAGAAAATATTTTTGGCTTAAAAGACTAGTTTGTGTTTCTAAAACATGTTAAGTTTTACCACCTAAGAGTAGGCAACCTTTCAAAATTTGCTTCCTCTTAAGGTATCATTGATTTAAACAGAATTTTTTATGTATGTACCCAAGGGACAGAAACTTTGACAAGTGAGATGAATGACCACATAGTGTTCTTACAATGATATATGAATGGATAAGTTTGCTTGATTTTTGGCATAGAAATTAGTGCAATTGATCGTTTTATTTTTACTTTTTTCAAGTCAGAAGAAAAAGTTTTAAATTACAGATTTTTCCTATATGACCCGGTCTAACTCTTCTGTTTTGGAGATGCATGACATGGAGTTACTTATTTAACTTCAAAGACAAGGGCAGACATAGGCAATTAGAGCTCTTGCCTCTCACTGCCTTTGATGTTGAAGACTATGTTCATAACACCTGGCAATTGAATTTCTAAATCCTACTGTTATGTCCAGTAGTGCTGATACAAAAAAGGAAGAAACTGATAAAAGAATAGACTCCAGATATTTTCTAAAAATAAAATGGTTCTTTTGAACAAGATCTCAATAACAAGTTTTCCATTCAAACAATACAAGGCTGAGCCCAAGACAAACATAAAAATAAGAAATGAATAGCAAGAATTAATAAAAATGATTGAGCATGAAACAGAAAAGGAATAGCCATTTAATTAAGAGGCATGACAAGGGAATTAAAGGTATTGGATCAAAGACCATGGGGTGGAAGTGGACTTAATTTACTAAAGGAAGCCATAAGGTATATATTATGATCTTATTTTAAATCAAAATTTTCTGTTTTAGCTTGATTGCTTAACAAGCTGTTCTAGAGGATGCTGCCAAAGTACAGACTGAATTGAAGTAAAAACCTTAAGGGTGTTCTTTTTTATTTTTGAAGATGTTTCATTTCAACAGTGAGGAAGGTGGGGTAGGCCCTAGGAATAAGATGTTAGATCAAGGTAGGAAATCTTAGTCTGAATGAATAAGTTCTAGAGAAATAGCAGAACATAGCAGTATTTAGGGACAACCATGTTTAACAATGTCATTGCATGTTTGAATTTTCTAAGATAGCAGATCTTAATTGTTCTCACCACATAAATGACAAAGGCTACTTTGGAGCAGATGAATGCAGTTCATTAGTTTTCAGTAATGGTTTCACAAAATAGATGTGAATCAAAACATCGTATTGTGTTTAGATACATTCTTATAAATAGTACAAATACAAGGAAATTAAACAATATCTAGCAAAGTAAGACTATATTTAGAAAAGTCATTTTGAAAAAATTCACATGAAAAACTGGTAAGTTAAGGCCATGAATAACACATAGCTTTTGTTTTGTTTTGTTTTTCCCTAAGCACTCCAGCTTGAACTCAGGGCCTGGGTGCTCTTAGCTTTTTTACTCAGAAGCACTGTACCAATTTTGCCACAGTTCCACTGCTGGCATTTTGGCTAGTTAATTAGAAATAAAAGTCGCATGAACTTTCTTATGTGGGCTGTCTTAGAACAGAGATCCTCAGATCTCAGCTTCCTTCATAGCTAGGATTCAAGGTGTGAGCCATCCTTGCCTGGCTAAGACCAGAATCTTTTGCATCCCCTCTCCAATTATGGTCTTCTTGGTTCAGGTGCTTGTAAAAAAAACAGGATCTAGCTAAGCTCCTGGGAAATTATGTTCCTTGTAAGAACATTGTTGGTTACCTAGGAGAAATTATTGCGGTGTCTATAGTGTTGGAAAATTAACTTAGAAAGGCCAGGTACCTATGAGGGACCATGTTGCTTCTTACCTAATGCTCTTTAAAGCTATTCTTATCCCTTACAACTGTCTAAAAGAATTCTTTTTTTAGACTTTCTATGCTAGTCCCCCCAAAGTATTCTGTGGTAGTGACTTCCAAAAGTAATTACATGTCACATAAAAATACTGCCCTTGTATCTATTTCAGGTTGGCTATTCCTCACTCACTCTTTCTTCTCACAGATCATTTACAGATGGTGCTGGGACTTCCGATTCTTTAGTTCCTGCTATTGTGGCTTGCTAAGTTTTATTTTGATTTTTGTTTTCTTTTCTAAACATGGCTGCTATTGCTGTTCATGTTTGCATTTTGTTTACTAGATTATCAATATCAGAAATAAGGTCTGAAGGTGGCTTTATCTTTTCCTCTGTTGTCACATGCAATCATCTTTCTCCAGAATGGCCCAAGCTTCTGTGGTCTGGAGTTCCTTGAGTCTAAAGCCTCACTCAACAGGTCTATTGGGATATTTTATAACATACCCCAAGTGAATGCTTAGTGCTTAACATGTGTTCTTTACTTGGTACAGCATCCACTAAGATGGAAAAGTCAAAAAGCTTTCCCAGCCATGTTTATATTGAACTTCCAAGATGAAAATATGAATATATAAATATGGTTTACTTTTATTTCTTGCTTAAGAATGGACTTTCATGGAACTATTGATATGAATGTTAGTAGGAATGTATACCAAATATTTAAAATATTGACCAGATGGGTAGAGTGTTATATGAATACTTTGAAAAAGATAAGAGTTAATACCAGATTGCTTAATCATTGCCAGTATGTAAATTCTGGTGGAACATTCATGGAATTTACGGTAGATTACCTAATGTCCTAGAAACATCTCACCTTAGCTCCTTTGACTCAGCAAACACAAATGAGTAGGGCACGTATCTATGCTTGCGAAGAACTCAGACTAGACCATGGTGGCAGTGATACTGCCTGGAGAAATCGTAGAAACTGTGGGATACCTCTAATAGTAACCTGGCTCATGCTATTATGTCTCCAAAACAGGTGAAAATAATCCCTAGACCTCACAATTCTTCTGAAGATATATTGAAAACTGATATAAATAACCTATTTGTTATCTGAGCCTAGATCAGAACCTCATTTTGTATCTATGCCAAAAGTATTTTTGCATAATTGTTATACAGCTACTCAATTACCTAAGAATTTAAAAGCACAAAATCTGCTAGAAGACTGAACTTTGTTTCCTTTAAAATGCAAGCAAGATTTTCTCAGCATTTCAGAAAAATCACAGTCCCAAAGTCAACACTAGTCCAGCTTTTGGGTCCCCACACAAAAATGCTAGCATATTATGACTTCTTTGTCTCTATAAGCTACTAGTTTCTTTGGTTACTTTGCTTTTATTAATCCTTTATATTATAGTTATGCTAAGATATAGCCATAGAACTTAGAACAGTATTTGACTACTGTAATTTTAGCCTAAGAATTAAAAAGCATATGGCAAAATGAGCAACTCTGCTAAAGAAAGCTAGGAGGCTAGAAAGGTTGCTGTGTGAAGTTGGATGTATGTTAGTCTCCTTGAAACTTGGGAATAGTCATTCTCTATTAAAAAAAAAAAAGAAAAAGGTAAATCCATGAACTGAACCACTAGAGAAATGATGGGGGTGGGAAACAAAATAAACAAAGACTGAAGATAGTTGGGCAATTGGGAAAGCTTTCCTGAGGAGAAAACTATTTCACCCTACCGTCCTTTCACCCGAATTCTTAGTATCATAGCATTAATTCGGAGCTTAGCTCAGAGAAATTTCATGATGCTTCTGGCACTGCACCATGGGAAGTTTCAGCCACAGGTTTTACACATGTTCCTAACATATCATCAATACTACAAGGCATGATTGTGAAAGAAATGAGTTGGTGATACTATCTTATCCTACAGAACAGGTCTCTGTTTACCCCACAGGCGCTCATTCTAGGAAAGCCCATGGCTTTCATCCTAATCTCATCCTAATCATGACCCTTCCTCTTCTATAACCCCTCCCTAACAGCAGATCCTCTGCTCTCATGAAAAGAATCTAGGACACTAGTTTGCCTCCTATCATTTTGCCTAGACCAATTTTGGTGCCTTGATTTTATCCCCAACAAGACATATTCTGCCCTTCCCTCAAGGTGATGGTAGATTGTTTTCTCTCCTTCCTCTGAGTATTATCAGTATTTCTCTTCCATCATTCACTTGGATCTACATTGTTTCTTTATGATCTGTGAATGTATAGCTAGAAGCTGGTATTAACATAGAGGGGGAAGATCAGGATATATCATGTATATATATGCATATATAGAGAGATAGATCTGTAAGATTGAACACAGTTTATTTATTTGTGGATGTATTTATTTTGAGTCTTGGTGTTTGAACTCAGGGCCTAGGTACTGTCCTTGAAATTTTCTCAAGGCTAGTGCTCTACCCCTTGAGCCACAGCACCACTGTTGGTTTTTTATGTGTGTTTGCTATTGAGAAATCCACCCCAGGGCTTTGTGCATGCTAGGCAAGTACTTTACCACTAGGCCATGCTCCCAGTTTATAGAGAAGAAAACTAAAGCTCATAAGAGAAGTAAGTTGGCCACAGTTGATGCTCAGGTAGAGAGATGGTGCTGAAATTCATATTGAGGCCAACTGACAACCACTTTATGAAAGCTCCAGGATGAGCTTTCATATTCCCAAGGCATCTAGGAATTTCTCTTTTGTAACTCTAAATATGTATATGCAGTATTCATTCCATATCTGCCTCCTCCATTAGGCTCTGAAGACCACAGGACTGTAATCCATCTTCTTCCTTTTCTTTCATGGCCATGGAACTTGAACTTGAGGTCTGGGTGCTGAGCCTGCGCTATGTTGCTCACGGCAAGCATTCTACCACTGGGGCCTCAGGTACATTTCTGTTTTTATTCTTGTTTTGGGGGTTTTTTGTTTAGTAGTACTTAATTGGAGATGAGCATCTCATGAATTTACTACCTGGGCTGGCTTCAAACTGCATTCTCAAGAACTCAGCCTCCTTTGTAACTAGGATTATGGGTTTGAGCCAACAGCACCCAGCTACTTGGGTCCATCTTGGATTTCCTGTTGTGATGTCTACCTGGAATCTCAGTGTTCACAAAAGGCCACCAGAGTCTTTATGAGCAACATGTCCACTTCCAATCATTCATGTAGTAAAGGCAACTTCAGAAACTAAAGAAAAAGCAACCAAAATTCATCTTTTTTTTTTAGTACTTGCTGTGTTCAAGAAACATTCTTCTCTTTTGAAAATGCTACATTATCTAAAATTTATATATATATATATATCTGTATTCTAAGGTAGGTCATATACAAAATGTTTGTCTACTAATATTTAAGAACACATATTAGGAATGTAGAAATCACGGTGTGATGCGTGGTATGCGGATATCATGGCATGATGCACCTTTAACTCAATATAAAGGATTAGGAAGAATGAAAATATTCCTACTATCACCAGTAACATTAGTTATACAAACTAAGACCTATAACTCGCATATTTCAACGGTGAAATACTATACAGTGATGAAAATGTACAAACTGCTGTACCTCACAACGGAGGTTCAAATTTAAAAGTCAAATGCAAAAAGTATTATAAAATTCACAGGTATGTGAGTGTATAATACATAATCTGTGTGCATATAATTAATATGGTATGTATGGACTCCGTCCAACTTTTCCTGAATGCTGACTACTACTTATTACCTATTTATGTGTGAAATTACCTCGCTTTCCAGTCATACTTTGTGGGGTGGAGGTGAAAATTCAAACATTTCTACCGACACATCTAAAACACAAATAACTGTGGCTTAAACATGGATTTTCATAGCCGGGGATGAATGTCTGATTCATGACTTCAAGTACTCCACACACTACTGACATAAAAGAAACATTGTTTTCCATAGAATAGCTTATACACAAATCATAGACTAGTTTACATGCAAATCTTAATGCATGACAATAATCCTAATCGAAAAGAAAAAACAAAAGTAATAAAATATAAAATAATGAAAAGCTACACTAATAACACATTCTTTTCTAACGCAAATTTCTTAAAATGCACTTCGATTATTTAATTATATTCTTAAACATCACTGACCTCATTCCATCCATATTTTCCACATTATATGGGAGTTGAGAGCTGGAATGATTATGTTAATGATCAAATGTTATTGAAATATTAACTTGTACAATTAAGTGTGTGTGTGTGTGTGTGTGTGTGTGTGTGTGTGTGTGTGTGTGTGCTTTGGAGAGAGGAGATAACTCTACTGCTAGGGATTCAAAATTGTCTATACCATATGTACATATGGTATAGATATAGCAAAGACATGGCAACCTGAAAGATAGCATAAATAACCTGAGATGAAGAAAGAAATCATTCATACAACAGAAGTCTCCATCTCCCTTCTCCCTGCTGCAGGAACTCTGCAGGAACTTTGTAAGGTTAAAGACACAGGGAAGCAGAACATCACAATTAGAAAGAGAATTTAACTCCAAACCCCAGAAAGAGAGAGAGGGGGGGGGAGAGAGGGTGAGAGGGTGAGAGAGAGAGAGAGAGAGAGAGAGAGAGAGAGAGAGAGAGAGAGAGAGAGAGAGAGAGAGAGAGAGAGAGAGAGAGAGAGAGAGAGAGAGGGGGGGGGGAGGGAGAGCGTGCACAGCGCGCAATGGCAATGGCTGGGAGGTGGGGGCCGGGGGTGGGGGTGGGGGGAGCCGGCCTCTCCAGGGAGGCCCGGGACTCACCAGGAGTGCACAGCACAGCCACTGGTTCATCTTGGCTCTGGGGAAGCTCAGGCTGGGGCGGCGGTGGCAGCGTGTGCGGGCCAGCACTAGGTGCCTCTCTGTAAGCCAGGGCTTGGTGAGGTTTTATATAATGCCCCGGTAACAGGAAGTGTTGCTCGCCTTTAATCAGTCATTTCTTCTAGCCTTTACCAATTTTGCACCTTTCCTTTTTAGGAGCGGGGTGGCGATCGCTAGGGGGTGGTGAAAACCTCCGGCTTAACCCTTTCTGAGCCGAGTGGAAAGAATCCCCTTGGAGAGGTGGGGCACGGGCGGGGACGTCTGGCTTTTGCAAAGGGGTGGGGAGGGCGGAGGAGGCGCCTGGAGGCCACCAAGCTTGGAACAAGGCAGTCGCAGTCTGTGCGCCCTGGCTCTGAGGTTTCCCGGCCTTTTCCCGCCACCAGCCGGCCTCCTGGCCGCTGGGTCCCGGCGGTGGGAGGGCTGGCACTTGCTGGGCAGCCTGGCACTTGTGGCTCCTCCACCCTGAGCCTCCGCTGAGCCAAGTTCCCGAGGCCGCTGGACTGTCCCAGACACTGGCCCTTCTCAGGGAGAAGGCTTGCCCTGACCCTCTCAGTGGGGCGCCCAGAGCTCCAATAACAAGGCCCCCTTATTTACCCATTGCACTGCAGGAAGTTTGTAATTATTAGTCTTCCAGGTTGCTGAGACACTGGACAAAGGAACTTTTCCAACTCCCATGCGTCCTGAAGCTGGTGTGTTTCCCCATTCATTCCTGTTTCCTGAGGTGGTCAGAGACCCAGGGTAAAACCAGCTGAATAAAACTGTACTGCTTAACGCAGGAAAAGCCTTGGGAGCCACTGTTTTCTTAGCCAGCACCATCCATATCACAATGTTCCTGGTACCTGACCACTGAGCTTCTCCATCCGTGATTTGCATAAAGGGCTCTTGCCATGGAAGTTGGAACCTGATCACTTTGATCACTTCCAAACCGAACTGCCCAGAATTCCTGGGGCAGAGCTCTCAGGGTGTCACATGAACTCTGTGTTTCACGTGGATGAAAAAAAAAATCCCTGAAGAAGCAATTTCCCCAGATCTCTGCTGTCAAGCTGGGATCCTGCTCCATACAAGTTCAAGAAAGGTGACCACTGAGGCAGGGAGGCAGGGAGGCTTCCTGAGTGAGGGAAGTTATACCAAGGCATGGCAATTGAAAAAGCAAATGAATTTCACTATATATTATAGTGGGGGGAGGAGGAAGAGGAGAGTTATTGTTCTCAGCTTAGACCTTAGAGCAGAGATATACAAGTGCCTTAAGTGAGCTAATACAGACCAGTGTATGAGAACAAACTTATATCATTGGTCCCTGGTCCGTCATAGGCTGAATGTTTCCTTTACAGATTTTTTTAAAATTAATTTTATTGTAAAGGTGATATACGGAAGTGTTACAGTTATGTAAGTTCTTATTGGACAGTGTTACCCTCTCCCTCCTTTTCTCCTGCTTTTTCTTCCCCCACACTCCCTCCTCCCCCAAGCTGTAGCCGTTCATTTCCAACCTAGTGTCTTGTGAGTATCATTATCGCACTGGTTCACCCTGGTCCTTTGTCTCACCATTTTGTTATTCTCCCTCCCTTCCTCAAATCAGATACTTGTATATGCAAAACACAGGGTAACAAAATCAAAAACAGTGACAACAGGAAATAAATCAATGGGAGGAAGGACGACAACAGCAACAAAAAATAACTTCACACAGTACATTAAAAACAAAAACAAAAACTCTTGTTCCCATACCTTGGAGTTCAATTAGCAACGTTTTATGTGGTCATATGTACATAGCTATTAAGCTATCCTCTGTTAGAACTATCCCGGACATATACTAATTATTATGAATGAGGAAAATCATGGAGTCGGTGTTTCCTTGAGTCTGGCTTACTTAATAAGATATTTCCCCAAGTCTTTTGTTTTCCTTTTATTTACTTTACAAATGGGAGTAATTCCATTCTTTCTGATGGAAGCACAGATTTCCACTGTGTATATATGCCACATTTTCTTAGGCTGAATTTTGTGTGTGTGTGGTTCAAGGGGCTTGAATTCTGCCTGGGCGCTGTCCATGAGATCTTCAGCTCAAGGTTACTACCCTACCCTTGAGCCAAGCCCCACTTCCTGTTTTCTAGAGGTTAATTGGAGATAAGAGTCTCACTTCCTTTTGTGCCCGGGCTGGATTTTAACCTTAATCCTCAAATCCCAGCCACCTGAGTAGCTAGGATTACAGGCGTGAGCCACTATGCCCAGCTAGGCTGAATTTTTTAAACATCTATAAAGGCAACTACCCTATAGACTCTTCCTGAGATTCAAATAAATGCAACGTTAGTAGTAAAATGCTATCCAAATGACAGCAATATTGTTTCCATTTAGGATCATATGTAACTATGATATGAGTCATTTTATTTCTCAAAAAATGCCAATATGTGGTATTTAAACCTTGGGGAAAACCAATCAAGGATTTCATCCTAGAAAATGGTCATGCCTTCCGTTCTATTCCAGCCTTTGTTACTTTGGATAAATTGACTAAATTATTTGTGTTTCCTTATCTGCATAACAAGAATAATAATCACATATTCCTAAGGGTTGTTATGAAGGCTAAGTTAGATAAAATATGCAAAATACTCAAAATAGGATCTAGAACATTAATGTTAAGTTTTCAGTATTATTCATATATAAAGCCCTTGGGATAGTCGTATGGAAACAAATGAGTTAAGCTCCAAGGAGAGGAACCTTGTATTTTCCCATGGTATTTATTTTGTAAAGCTTTTAGCTCACCCTCTATTTCCCTGTAATTCTCCACACTAGCTTGGAGCAATAGTAGTGAATCCAAGGGGAGGTAATTAGCAGAAATCTTGACATAGATCAGGGTATCATTTATCTAGAAGCACAAAATAGACTGAGTATTGACTGTGTATCCCAGACCCTGACTGTAGGCCATCCATTAATCATTTGCTGGCAGAAAACTGACAGAGACCATGAGTTATTGGTCATTTCATTTGTTATGTTCCGGGACTGATCTAGCCACCCCCGCCAGGGTGCTCCTGAGTGATCTGCTCTGTGTGTCCTGAACACTGGAGCTAGAGTTCATCTCAAGATTTAATTGGAATGGACCTTGGGATTCTGAACTGAACCCAAGGGTGGATGTTTAAACAGTCACCTGGCAGACTGCATTCATCTTCCTGTGACAGAAAGATCACTCACAGGCAGAGGCCACTGGTGACATGAAACAGTTAGAGCTCAAATTAACTTTCCTTTTTAGGCACCAAATACATGGACACCAGCCTTCTAGGGAAGACCTCATCAGCAACCCCCTATATTCTCTGAATCAAGTCCCACAATGAAAACCCTGCTGTTGCTCCTCTCTGGGGCAGCAACACAGGAACGGGGAGGGACACACAGGGCCAGCCTGTAGTCCCCCGGGAGCCGAGAGATGGTAAGTGTCCAATGACCCAGCCCTCCTCCAATCACCAGGAAAGAAAAAAACCACGCTGAGTCAGAAGCAGTGTTAACCATGAAAGCGCATCAGATCTCTCTGCTGATCTCTGCTGATCTCTTGTTCTCTGATGCTCTCTGATGCTCTCATCACTTTATTGCATCAGACAATTAGTTATATACTGTTAGGGTAGGAGAAGGTGGGCACTGGGAAGCTAGCCAATAGGAAGAGGGCCTCTGTGCTACCACTAAGGGTCTTTCAGGTACTGGGCAGGACAGGTGCAGGAAAGCGCGAGACTTGAGCTGCTGGGAGACCCACGAAACTGCGGGGAGTTCAATCGAGTGACGTACACAGAGATGCCTTAAGAGAGGTATGCAAAAGACCGAATGCCTGGACAAAGCCCTTTTATTGCAGCTGAGCTGGAATCAGGCCTCAGAGATGGAGGCTAGGCCCCAACACCCTGCATTACAAACATTTCTGGTTATTCACCGCAACGCTGTCCATCTCCGTCCCTGCACCCCTCAATGTCAACTACTTCCAGCACTAGAGAAATGGCCCCTGCATACTGGTAGCTCCTATGGGGAGAGTCCTTCATCTCTTTATCACAGCAGCTCAGCACCTCATATAGACAGTCATTTATAATCATCATCATAATGGGAATAGCTGAAACTCAGACAGCGATTGATTTAGGTGATTTGAAAGA
This sequence comes from Megascapheus bottae, assembly GCF_031878675.1. Lineage (NCBI taxonomy): Eukaryota > Metazoa > Chordata > Mammalia > Rodentia > Geomyidae > Megascapheus > Megascapheus bottae. Next base: position 52,773,574 of record NC_143517.1, read on the forward strand.
TCAGGCAGGCTTTGAGGTGACAAGAATTCCAAGGTGACTAATCAACTGTCTCAAGCATCTTTTTTTCTGGCTTCCTCACCTGAAAACCAGAAATACTCATTTCCAGAATCTAGACAGATAGACAAATAATATATATATATGCATACTTATGTGTATATATGTAGTATTAATTTAAAATTGTCATCATTCCCCAAATCCTCACAATATATACAAGATAGGCATTAAATATAGTATGCATATATATGCATATATATATGTATATATATATATATATTGCCAGTCCTGGGGCTTGAACTTAGGCCCTGAACACTATCCTTGTACTTTCTCAAGGTTGGAGCTCTACCACTGGAGCCACAGTACTACTTCCGGCTTCTTCTGTGTATGTGGTACTGAGGAATCGAACCCAGGTCTTTATGCATGCTAGGCAAGCACTCCACCACTAGGCCAAACTCCTGGCCCCAGTATACATATATTTTATGTATGAAAGGATATTAATGTGAAGAACAGGAACATATACCTTGTTCTCTTTATGTTCTAACATGACATAAGACGATTAGAGAGCTAGCTCACTTCTCTTTTACAAAGGCACTAATCCCCCTCATAAGGACTTCATCCAGATGTACTGATAACCCCTAAATGTCCTTTCTTTTAACACCATCACCTTGAACAATAAGGTTTTGACATAGAAATGTGGGTACTTATAACATTCAGTCCATAACAGAATACCATAATCATCTTAGTAGTTTTGACAAGTAACTTTTTGAGCCTCAACTTACCAATCTCACAAGGTCATAGATCCACACAAAGACATGGAAAAAGACACATTCTGAAACTAGAAATCACAGCCAAAGTTCTGATACTTGTAGACATGGGCATAGAAAAATAAGGAAAACTGTAGTAGGCAGGAAGAGAAGGTTTGTTACTTCAATCAACAAAAGGACGACCAAGTTTATGACCTTTCCTGCCAATCTCACTCATCACTGGAGTTTCATAAAATTCAGATACCAATCAAATGCCTATGTAGTCCTAAGAAATTGATTCCTTAATTAAACTGTGATGCATATTCCAAATAAGCACACTTCCAGAAGGCTTCTGAACAAACAAATGCTTATATCAAGATTGTTTTCAGAATATTGCAGGCTTATTTAGGGTTTTTCCTCAAAACTCCTTGATGAAACTTGGCTGTCTCTAGTATTAATTTAAAATTATCATCATTCCACAAACCCATGCTATTTGTCTACTTCTAGCTAATGAAGACATGATAGAAGGAAATACTTGAAACTATCCTCTTTACAGCCAATTAGATGCTTCAGTCTTGGAATGTGCCCTCTGCTAACTAAACAACCTTTGGAAACACATTTCCATGAGATTGTTTTCAGAAGAACTAGCCTGCCAAGAATGAATTGTTTCCCAGAACAAGAGTTTTCTTCAAAAGTTGACCCTAGCAAGTGGAGCTGTGGCTCAAAATGGTAGAATGCTAGCCTTTAGTGAAAAGTCTCAGGGACAGCATCCAGGCCCTGAGTTCAAGTTCCATGACTGACTGACTCCCTCCACTCCCAAAAAATTGACTCTAAAGAAGCATCTTTATATAAATGTTAAGCTAAAGAAGTGGACTAAGTTAATGCTCAGTAAATAGAAGACATTAGTAGGAAATAAAATCTATCTCAGCACCAAAAGAAAATGACTTATTTATTCAGAGAAAATTTGCTTAGTGTTTGCTATGTGCTAGATATTACCTAAGCATCCCTGAAATAGAAAAAATGCTCCATACTTCTGAAACTTAACATCAGAGAAGGGAACAAGGACCCAAGTAAACTAGGAAGGAAACTATTTAGATGAAGATAGGGGGCTTAAACTCAGGGCCTGGACTCTGTCCCTGAGACTTTTCACTAAAGGCTAGCATTCTACCATTTTGAGCCACAGCTCCATTTCCAGTTTTCTGTTGTTTAATTGGGGATGATTTCATGAACTTTCCTACTTTGGCTTCAAACTGCAATCTTCAGACTTCAGCCTTCTGAGTAGCTAGGATTATAGGTGTGAGCCACCAGCTCATAGCCTTGGATTTTTCCCTTAAGTTAATTGTATATATGAGTCACACAGACTTCTCTCCTTGAGCTGGTTACAAATCACAATCCTCAGATAAAACAGCCTCCTGACCAGCTGGGATTGCAAGCATGAGCTAATAGAAAGTGTTATTGAGGAGATGCCTATCATGGCAAATTAATGTAATGATGAGTAGCTAGGAAGGATTACGATAGCCAAGCTTCTCATGAAAGGGCTCACTGCAGAGGTGGCATTGGTCAGACAGTGGACACTGAGGGCCATGCTGAGTAATGTCAATGAGCACAGGGAAATGAGAAGGAAAGAAGGAGAAGCTGTGGGTGGCTCCAGGGACAGGACAGGCAAGAATGTGTCATGTTGGTCTACAGACAGTAGGAAACCACTGGTGTGTCTTAAATGTGAGAGAAGGGACCTGACTCATATACTGAAGGATTATTTTCTGAGAGGGAAAAAAGGCTACAGTGAAACAGAACACTGGATAATCACCATTGGAACAACCATCCTTCAATTTTCAGTTCCAAGAGGAAGAGAATGAACCTTAACTCCAGCATTTATTTCCTTGGGTTTGGTAGGTTACTTGGTGACTCCTGTGTTTCTCTAGCCTATGTGTTTCCCAGCTTATAAAATGAATATTCCAGTTATGTAATAAAGCTATCTGTGCTTCATAGAAAATCCAAAGGAATCAACAAATATATATGAAAGAGTTTACACGTCTTAAATCACTATGTAAATTTTCATCTTGACTAAGAAAGGGCACTTCTTGGATTTGAGTTTGTACTGGGCACCCAACATGGGCAGGACATAAGACAACTACATAGCAAATGAGGTGGATAATGTATTTCAGAAGAGATAAAAGAAAAGACTTCAAGAGTTTTTGTTCACGCTTGCCTTGATTTGAATACTACACAATACAGACATGCACTACAGCATTACATGATACCTTATAAATACCTATATTTTTTATGTATCAATTAAAAGTACCCCCAAAAGACTGAGAATATGGTTCAGCAGTAGAGCACTTAGCTCTAAACAAGGACCCGTATTCAATCACTATTACCACAAACAGAAGAAATATATATATTTATTTATATATATATAAATGTATAAAAGATATATATATATAGACATACAGTGAAGCTTTCTGCTTATTTTAACTGACTTGACAGATTTTAACCATATTTATCTATTTGTTTGTTTCTACCTATTTCTCTAGATCCATGATATGTATTGTTCCCTCAAATAATAATAATGCTTATAATCTAGAAACACTGCACTAACACTTTACATGTATTAACTACTCTGACATGGAAACTCTTTATTACCATTCTTCTTTTAAAAAAAAAAAGATGTGTTAACTAACTTGTATAAGGTCAACAGCTGCTGGACAAATCTGAGCTCAGACAATCTAAATTAGACTGATTAAACAGCCTAATTTGTTAAGAAGCTCTAAAGCTTGAAGTCTATTTTGTTATGCAGAACTTTAGGTCTTTGAGATCTCTTCAGGGCAACCAACAGTTAGAAGTAGGTCAGGTTGGCTTCTCTTCTTAGACCCAACTCTGCCAATATATGCATGCCTATTAGCAGTCTGTCCCCAAGTAGTCACCCAATGTGAATTAGCACTTTGATGAAGTCCCAGCTTTCATCAATTTAGCAGAGAGAGTTCAGAACGTACTTTGCATAATAACACATCAAACTGAATGGAATGTGACAATTTCCAGAGGCAGAATGAAGCTATAATGCCTCTATCTGTACTTCTGGTATCAAAGATGGAATACAGGACAGTAAAGAATCAAACCTAGGGCACCAATTTAAAAATAAAGACAAAAACTTGGCCACATTCTATATTCATACATGGGCATAGAAGAGTTGTAAAGTGCTTCAAATCTGTATTTCTCCATGTTTTTAAAGATTATTAATTGTACTAGAGAAAATGTTCATCTTAATTGTAATATTCTTGTTATTAGCTTATATTAATTATACAAGGGAAATTCCATTGTTACATTTCTGCACATTTCCATTTCAATCAATCTCACCCCTTCTGCCGCTATCTCTTCCCACTTGCACAAATAATTTCATTGGCTCAATTTTCACAGCTGCATACCATTTCAACCATATTCATCCTCTATCAAAATATATTTCCAAATTCTTTACCTTCTGTTATTCCTTTTCCTTCTCTCCTCCCCATCTCTTCTAAGCAGTCCCTTAGCTAGATTCATAATTTTTTTCTAACTTAGTTTAATGAGATAAATACAAAATAATTCAATTTTGGGCCAGGCTTGGCAACTACCACACCTTAGATCTCTCATACTTTTTAAAATATTTTTTTATTGTAATTAATAAGAGGGTTACATGATATTTGCCAGATAGAAGGTGCATTAATTCACATACATTGATACCCTTTCACATGTCTTGGTACGCATTACCCTTCCCCCCCACCCCTCCAGTCGTCTTTGTTTTCCCCCCTTCCCTATCAAATTTCAAATAACCAAATACAAATAAATTCAATATATCAGATAACAAAGTGAGATACTGTAACAATATGAGATACCCAAGGGAAAGCAAAGGAGATGAGATATAACATAGTACATTAAGGACAACAATCATTCGTTATATGGCTTTTGTTTTTATTTATCCCCTTCAATCCTTAAAGATCCGTTTCTTACCACTTGCAGACAATTTTGCCCTTAAGCAAAATGTGTGCTTTTGCTAATCGCACACATGAATCTCCATAAATTCATCAATGATAGCCCACTGAACAACACTATGCTAAGTAACAAAACTTCTGGCATTGTAGGGTGGAAGGTCTGGCATATGGAAGTTTTAAATGAAATTCTGGTTTCCTCTCTAGATATCCCCATAAACATGTACTCAACTTGACTATAGTGCTAAAGAATTTTTTTAAAAGTGAATTATAGACATAAGAAGAGCCGCGCTAGGAATGATTGTGCATGTTTGTAATCCCAGCATTTGGGAGATTAACTTATGAGTGATAGATTATAGCCTGTCTCCAAAATGGGTGGAGGTGAGGAAGAAAGAAAAGACGGAAAATATATAAACAAAAGGAATAAAGAACAAGTGAGTAGGTAGAGATTTGTGGGCAGATAATAGGCCACACTAGAGTCTGAGAAAGGAAATACAGGGTTTCAAGAACAAATAATACCTAAAGAAAATAGCAGCCTGTCATCTGCCCCTATAGTTCCTTCTTAGGCACATGAAATGGCCCTTGAAATTCAAATTTCTGTAGGTACCACATAATACTCGCTGAGAATTGGGGGTAGGGAGCTAGAGAATCTGAGAGTAGTGAAGGCTTCCTCTTGAATTCTGCTAGGATGACATCATCTGTGCTTCCTTGTCTTCTCTCAAATGACACACTGCTTTGAGTAGGAGGAATTCTCATAAAGACAAAGACAGCCTTGAACTTCTAAGTCAGTCTTGCTGGAAGTATTAAGTTCATGAAGGCCACAGGCTGACTCTTGAAATGCTGACTTATTATTCTAATTCCAGCCCCTATATGGCAAAAATGCTTTCATGGCAAGACAAAGTCTCACGATTAGAACTATCAAATTCATGTAAAGTGGGGTCCTCTGCCTACAAAAATGTTTGCACACTCAAACCAATTTCTCATTCAGCTTAAGAAACTTCTCATCCAGTGGAGAACCAGTAGGGAAGTTGGTTTAGAATGTGATGAAACAATTTGCTGCTTGGACTAAAAGATATGTTTGTGTCTTGGTTAATACTAATATTATTGTAACATCATTTGCAAAATTTCAATATTTATCTTTCCGGGGTTCTGGTGGAGAATACTGATATTGAATTTTCAATGTTATATAGATGAAGGTTGTCTTTTTTCTGGCTAGTGCGTCATTATACTAAGCAAATTTATACATGGGCTTGCCCTCTGAAGGACAGCTCAGACCTTCGGGTAGCTGATTCTGCTTGGCAGGTGTGGGAAGCATGATTGAGTCATTCATCTTAGAATCTCAAAGAGATATTTGTTAGAGGATACAGCAAACAGTGACTGATTCAGGGGCCCGTTGGGTTCCAAACAGCCTGGTACTTACCGCAGATTATGTTTAAAGGAAGCTTGGCTCCTTCTTTAGTGCTTGTTTAGATGTAGGAGAGATGAAAGCAGGACAAAAGCAGAAGTTCCAACAGCAAGTGCAGAAGAAAGTATGGACCAGGGGAAATTTTTATGGTTGTTAACTAAATCAACATAAGATAAGGGCTGGGTATTGTAGAATAGACATCTGGCAGTTGAGCAGCAAACAGGCGCAGTACTTTAGAGGGATTTATAGACTAAGAACAATAGAAAATTGGTTAGAACTCAGGCTCTGGAGTTGGACTGCTTGCCTTTGGATTTGTGCTCATATGCTTTTTAGCTTGGCCCCTCCGTATCTCTTTTGCCTCCATTTCCTCACCTTGAAATGGAGAAGCTAGTATCTCTATCTACTTTTTGGTCCTTGTTCTGAGAAACATATGGAAGGCATTTAAAACAGTGCCCAACAAACCATCAGCCCACAGTGTGAACTCATCACTGAGTTACTCGAGAGTGCATCTCAGATGTGTGACCGGGACTCAACAGTCAAGGTTGCTGAATGCAGAGACTTTATACTTTTTAAGGAAAGTTCAGTCTACAAATACAAATTACTTTCTAACATAAACTAGATTTCTAGATGTCCCAGGAGCCTTCCTAGTCAAGTCAAGTGGGGACCTGCATTGTCCCCCAAGTACCCAAAAAATGTGTTCAGTCTCTCATTTGTTACGGTCGAACCCACTGATGCTAGGTCTCGTCCTGTCTTCTTTGTCTCTTATCTGGTTCCTTAATTGGAGCTTACTGTGACACACTTTTCAGAAATCTCAGCTATAAGGTGGTGCAGAGGTTAGGGTAGAGGACATAATGATGGAGATATGATAGAAAGACTGTAGGAATGTAAGGGATGCATTTGAAATGGGTTGGTGATGATACGCGCGAAAGCTTCTTAGAAGATATGAGCTTTGCAAAGGTTTAAGAAGGAAATCTGAGAAGAAAAAGAATCCCAGACATGAGGACAAAAGGTTACTAAAGACTCTGAGGAGTCTAGGCACTGGTGTTAAAGGTAAGAGGAGGATTTTTAAAGCTACATTCCACTGTTCTCTGGACAGTAGCAGATCAAGCAGCTTCTGTACACTTTCAGATATAAGCTTCAGACACCATTTATAAAACAATTTATTCATTTAAAAGCATCTGCATCTTTTTCTTATTTTATTTTATTTTGTCCTGAGGGTATAGCTGTTCAGTACAGAATAGTCAGTGTGTGTCTTATTTTACCTATTCATACCATAGCCATTGTTGTCCCATACCACATTGAGAAAGGACTGAAAGGAGGGCCGGGAGTTTGGCCTAGTGGTTAAAGTGCTTGCCTAGCATGCACAAAGACCCGGGTTCGATTCCTTGGAACCACCTATATACAAAAAAGCCAGAAGTGGTGCTGAGGCTCAAGTGGTAGAGCTCTAGCCTTGAGAAAGTCCAAGAACAGCTCTCAGGCCCTGAGCTCAAGCCCAGGACTGGCAAAAAAAAAAAAAGAAAGGACTGAAAGGAAGAGTAGTAGATGATATGAATGACCTGGGACAAAGCTTCTTCTATTTTGAAAAGTTTCATATTTTGAAAATCTCTATGTGAAAATTTAAAATAGGCTGTAATATCATGAGTTGTAAAATAAATCTGTTATCCTCATATCTTCAGCTGTATACTGTCAAGTAATCACTTAGGCCACAAGACAAAATGTAACATTCATTCACACAGTGCTTTAAAAAATATCTTTGACAAAGTATCTTTATATCAGTTAATCATTTCAATCAAAGAACGGGTTAAAAATAGTATTACTAATGTCTATAGTAGAGATGAGATAATAATCAAGTAGACAGTCAAAGTGGCATGACTAGAAAGAAATGGCCTCACAGTGAAGGAAGCTCTTGAACTCTGAATACTTTCAAACATCGTGACCTGCCATATTTTGATCGCTGGTCCAGTTTAATTCCATTCACACCATTAACCTGTATATCATTTGAGCATAAGTTCTTGATGGTTTTTAGATTTAAAGGTATTTTTAAGCATGCTTAGAACTCTCCTTGACTGGGGCCTGATTTATTTGAAGTCTGGGAATGGATGCCAAGTTGGAAGAATACAAGTGTCTCCTCTGAACAGGAGTTGGCTTTCTCTGCACAGTGCAGAAAGTAGTCAACAACGCTGAGGGATTGTGCCACACTGACTTGGCTATGAGACATGTTGCACTCTAATGATTTTTTTGGCTTGCCTTTCTCTCCTCCCACCTTCCACTTTTCATTCCCAGGTCAGAAGAGCAGGAGAAACTCAACATGGAGCCTTTACCTTTCTGGCTGGCTCTCCACTGACGTCAAAGTAGTGTTGGCTTCGGCGCCTGGGTGGGTGGACTTGAGACACTCCTCAAGCAGTTTTTTTTTTTGTTTTTTTCATCTTCGTTCTTTTTTTGACCTGTAAATGCAGGCAAAGGTTCACTGTGGTTGAAGAAAGCTTGATATTTCGGTGGGAATTTTGGTCTTGGATAGTCTTGTTACATGCTTTAGCTTTAATCAGTTCTTAACATACGATAGAGGCTAATTCATTTTCAGAGAAGAGCCTTTGCAAGTTGGAGTGTCAGCTAGTCATCCTACAGCTGAGCTCATGCTCTCCAGAGCCAGTTCATCTAAATAAGGCTAGGAAACCAACCATGCCCCTGTTGTTTGGCATTACCTAAGAGCCCACACTCCAGCAGGGCCGAAGAAGATGTAAATTCTGGCACCCATACAAAAATGTTGGGAAACATTTGCAGTCTCTTGAGAACCTTGTATGGTTACAAGCTGACTGTGGTCTGCCAGGGTAGCCCAAACAAATCCCACTGAGAGGAGTCACTGCTGTGGTACAGATGGGGAAAGCCCAAGCTCAGCACTCATCCACCATCCCACAGGGTTTTCCTGTTCATTCCAGCTGGTCATTGTTCCTCTAAAGCTACTCATTTAGCACTCAAGTGAAGTTTCATTGAGAGAATTTCTAGATGAGGAATATTTCAGAACAAAGGCAATAATGGTAATGTAGGCTTTTCTTGGAATAAAGCCAATAAATTACGTGTGTGTGTGTGTGTGTGTGTGTGTGTGTGTGTGTGTGTGTGAGTGTGCTGGTACTGGGGCTTAAACTTAGGACCTCAGTAATATCCCTTAGTTCTTTCTCAATTCTGGTGTTCTACCACTTGAGCCATAGCTCTATTTCTGCTTTTTGGTGGTTAATTGGAGATAAGAGCCTCATGTGTTTTCCTGTCCAGTTTGGTTTTGAATCATGATCCTTAGATCTCAGACTCCTGAATGTTAAAGGTATTAAAGTATCAACACCCACTTTTAATGATTATTTAACATCGTTTTGAGGCATAATTCACAAATGACAAAGTATAAATACATAATGTGTACAATTTCTTGTGTTTGGACAAATGTAAACAAATTTCATCACCAAAAGCAAGGTAATACTCATGAGCAGCCCCTTTCAGAGTTTCCTTGGGTCCTTTTTCTTTTCTTTCTTTCTTTTGTGCATTAAGAATATTTGACATGTTAGAGCCAGGGTTTGGCCTAGTGGTAGAATGCTTAGCATACACTAAGACCTGGGTTTGATTCCTCTGTAGGTAGTAGGTATCACATACATAGCATACGCTGGAAATGGTGCTGTGGCTCCAGTGGTCGAGTGCTAGCCTTGAGAAAGCCCAATGACAATGCTTAGGCCCTGAGCTCAAGCCCCAGGATTAGCAAAAAAGGAACATCTGACATGTTATCTATCCTCTTAATAGATTTTGAACTTATTTGAGTTTTCAGTGTTGTTTACTATAAGGACTATGCTCTCCAGTACATCTTCAGAACTTAATCATCTAGTATACTCGAAATTTCAAATCTATTAAATAATTCCCTATTTCCTCACTCTTCAGCCTGTGGGAAACATGACTATTTTAGATACCTCATATAATCAGAATCTGTGACTAGTCTATCCTAAGTCATTTCTCTACTCAGTAACTATTTTAAAGACCCTTATTTTAATTGTGAGGCATTTGCCCCAATGCATAAAGAGTTAATTTTCTAGTGGGAAGATTGGTTACAGAAAGAGAAGCTGCAAAATATGCACCCAGATTTGTAGAGGGACTCATAGAGGAAGGATGTCTAATAAGTCAGATCAATGGAGTCTAGCAGTAACACAACATAAGAAACCAACTGGAGTATACAGTTCACGACCTTCTGGATAAAATGATGGAGGTAATTAATCATTAACAGTATGTCTTTCTAATTGAGCATCCTTAGTATATTTTATAATGTTTTTTAAAAAAGCTAAAAAACTGCAACTCAAAAATTTGTCCCACCCCATAGAGCAAATTATTGTCAAAGCTGGGGTTAAAATAATTGCTACTCAAATCACTGCAGGCACATAGATACGAGGTTGATCCTTGATCAGTATGTCAATTTTAATGTCCATCCACTTTCTCCACAGTTAAAACAACTTAATTCATGTGACAACTCAAGTAGCTCTCTTGACCCACCATGTCCACTTTTATTTCACTTTAGCACTTGTCATCATTTAACATGCAGCATGATGTATTTCATCAATTGAAGATGACCTTTTAGTCATCTTTCCTATTTACAAAATTAGGGCACATCAAAATGTTGTTCTGCCAGCCATTGGATTGTCATTGTTTATACATAAAGCCAACAGTGTATCTTAAAAATAATTTGGCTTCTGAATTTCCTAAAAAGTGTCCTATTTTATTTATGTCCTATGACGTATTATCTCTCCTTTTATTCTCTCCAGTCTAATACAAACTCCAAGAAGGCATGACTTTTTTTCTAGCCATTTTCATTTTTCTATCTGACAGCCCTTAGAATGTTGGTGAACAAATTAATAAGCTAGGAAGTGGTAGAAGTGAAGTGCTGAGTTTATGGTGCAGAATAAAATAAACATGGTTCTTGCCATCCTAGAAGAGATGTAAATTAAACAGATAATTGGATAAATGTGTAAACAAATGTGTAATTTGATATTGGGAATTGAGAGCAATGGAATATGGAAAGTGCTGAAGAGTGAATAATAGGGGCTAGATTGTTTTATAAAATTAGGTTGAAAAGACCAGTAGCCCTTATCTAAAAACATGCCATCAAAATTGACACATGTGGTGAAGACTACAGATCTAGGAATTTATATTGCCTGGCTGTTGGTAATAGCCAGTTTTGATCATTACAGCCCAAACCACTCTGGCAAGAACACGTGACACTTGGTTCTGCAGACACTCATAGTTAGACATCCTTTCTATCTCCTAGATTACAGAGACTGGAATCCCTTCTTGCACTAGATGAGGAGATAGTAGGCCTAGCAAGTTTTTTTTTTCTAATCTTGCCCCTGCTTTCTAAATGGGAAATGGTATAAAATCTCTTGTCCATAGCAGTATCTTCACCTATTCAATTAGAAAATTGAATATATTTATATATATATATACATAAGTATATATAGCTTTTATATATACAATATATATAGCTTTTATTAGAGAATCTAATGATGTTGAGCTATAACATTTAAATACAATGCTCATTGGTTTAATAATAAGTATAAATACTTATTGAATGCTTATGTATTGTGCTATTCATGCTCATAGGACATAGGAGAAATTGAGGCAAATGATCTTGCGAGAGGAGGGCTAGCTAATGACTTCAGTATGATACAGGATTGAAATGTCTGTACATCTTTAACTACTATCATTGTCTTTCCTATAAGGACCAGCCATACCCACCCCCACTTTGTTCTTAACAAAAACACACAGAACTGCCTGCCGCTAACCCATGGTGAAACTGGCCATGTTGATTATAAGCTCCTGAGTTGAAACAGGAAGCTAATGGATAAGATGCAGATCTGTAAAGCCAAATGGTTTTTAGGAAATTCATTTTCTCTCTGGCTAAGTACCATGAGAACTGAAAGCAAGGGTTATTTAGTTCTATTGTGTCCAATAGAGGTGGGGGTGGAGGTAGAAGTGAGATTGGGGTGTGGTTAAAAGTCTACTAGACTTTGTAGGGCATTGAAATCTCCCTTCTGTTTTGAAGGAAGGGAAGGATTAAGTGGGTATGTCACAAAGGATGTCTTCCACTGCAAAATACAGTTTCTAACCTAGGTGAATTCCATAAAAGCTACTGTAATTCCACCTAACATAAAAGACAAAGGCAGGGAAATTCCTGCCTCTGCTCCAATGGAATTGTAATAGATCAAAATGTCATTAAGGATTGTGGCTCTTCCTACCTTTTTGCTATCACTCAGCTAATGTTGTTTTTTTGTTCTTAAGCTTTTGACCACATGATTAGAGATGGTTGACTAATCTCTTTGCTCAGTGTTTGTATGCAGCTCTATTTTGTGGAATTAAATCAATAACCAAATGAATGCAACTTTTCTTGAAATTTTCTTTACCAGAGAGTGTAATCATGTTCCTCTGGCTCCATTTTCTCTATTTCTCACTCCTGTTTCAACTACTTTTGTTTTAGATTTCTGGGATAATGGTGGAGCTACACATTCATGTCCAAATGCAAGGAAGGCAGGCAAGTGAGGTCTGGGTACTTCCTGTTTCCATATTAGATGGAGTGTACTAGGATACGTGTAACGAAAGGAAAAAGTGGAATGATTTCTGAGTAGGCCTCCACTACTGTCTTTCAAACAGAGTATAGCACTCTTCCCTGGAGGTAATCGGCTGATACTGTTTGATGGTGGAATCATTATCATGGAAATAGAAAAATCAATATCAGGTCAAGAAAATGAGTTGTCAGCGCAGCTATTCTTTGCAGGCCATGACCAGATGAAAAATAAAATTTAATTTTGTCACTTGAATGGGTGACTATTGATTTTTCTGGTGGGTGGTTATCCTGAAACACATAGGAGAATTGGTGGTGGTATTTCTTAAACCATGTCTAATTTGATAACAGCCTATAATCTAAGGCCAAATCAGGGGGAAAGCTGAGATAAATGGAAAAACAAAGAAATAGATCGTAGTAAATGGAAGTTTATTGAGAATCCCAGGTGTGGGATTTTAATAAAAATAGCATCGTGTAAGATGAATCTTGGGAATTTTTTTATTAAAAAATTTATTAACATTGATTTTTACATCATCTTTCAAATGATGTGTTTAACAAACAAGTATTCAAGAAGAGAATATCTGTATACAATCACTGGCACTTAGATTTTAGAACATAGTTAAAATTAGGATGAGGGTTTGTATGTCATAGATACATATTAATTTATGTAATAAAACATTATGTCTATAGAGTCATAGATTTTTATGTCTATGTAGTTGTGTTTATATTTCCAGTACCATGTCCATAGCATTGGGTACACAAATATTGAGTCCTCTCTCTTGTACTGTTTGGATCTAATAGCCACATATTAAGGATTCCATGCGCCTTTTGGTCCTTAGGTCTTGACTTGTCTCACTCACCATGATTCACTCTAGATTCATCCACTTTCCTGCAAATGTCATTATTTTATCTTGTCTGTTGGCTATGTAGAATTCCATCGTGTATATATACCACATTTTCTGTATCCATTCATCTGCAGTAGGGCATCTGGATTGTTTCCATCGCCTGGCTCTTGTGAATAGTGCAGAGATGAACATAGCTGAGCAGGTGTCCTTATCATATCTTGGGTTATGATGTTCAGGGTAGATGCCCCGGAGTGGTATGGTGGGATCGTAGGGAAGGTCAATTTTCAGTTCTTTAAGAAATCTCCACACTGCTTTCCAGAGTGGCTGAACTAGCTCACAATCCCACCAGCAGTGCAGTAGGGTTCCTTTTTCTCCACAACTGTCATTGTCTGAGTTCAAAATCTTGACCATTCTTTTTGGGGTAAGGTGGTATCTTAGGGTTGTTTTTATTTGCATTTCTTTATTACCATACATGATGAGCATTTTCTCATATGCTTTTCTGCCATTTTAACCTCTTCTTTCGATAAATCTCTCTTTAGTTCCCTTGCCCATTTATTGATTGGTTTGTTGGGCTTGGGAGGGATTAATTTCTTGAGTTCCCTGTAGATACTGGATATTAAGCATTTTATTATTTTATTATTTTATTATTGGTAAATATCTTTTCCCAATTCATTGGCTCTCTCTCTACTTTAGTAGCTATGCTTTTATCTGTGCAGAAACTTTTTATTTTTAGGTAGTCCCATTTATCAGATCTCTCTCCAATCTATTGTGACCCTGGGATTCTGTTGAGGAAATTTTGCTTGTGCCTATGAGTTCCAGTGTCTCTCCAAATCTATCCTGTAGCAGTTTCAAGGTTTCCGGTCTGACATTGAGGTCTTTGATCCATTTTGAGTTAATGCTTGTGCATGGGAAAGGCTAGGGTCAATTTTTACTTTTCTGCATATGGCTGCCCAGTTTTTCCAGCACCAATAGTTGAATAGGCTGTCTTTGTTCCACTGTTTATCTTTGGCTTTGTCAAATACAAGTTGACTATAGGTATGTGGTTCTATTTCTGGATCTTCTATTCTGTTCCATTGATCTTCTTGTCTGTTTTTGTGCCAATACCATGCTGTTTTTGTTATTATGGCTCTATAGTAGTTTGAAGTCTGGTATTGTAATTCCACCTGCATTGCTCTTTTTGCCGAGAATTGTTTGGGCTATTGTAGGTCTTTTCTTGTTCCTTATGAATCTTTGGATTATATCTTCTATTTCAGTAAAGAATGTCTTTGGTATTTGATGGGGATTGCTTTGAATTTGTATGTCAATTTTGGCAGTATGGCCATTTTCACTATGTTGGTTTTCCCTACCATGAGCATGGGATGTATTTCCATTTCCTGGTGTCCTCTTTAATTTCTTTCATTAGGCTTTTATAGTTTTCATTAAATAATTCCTTTACATCTTTGGTTAAGTTACTTCCTAAGTATTTTATTCTTTTGGGGGCTATTACAAATGGGATCATTTTCTTGATTTGGTCTTCTGTTTGTGTATTGTTGGCATACAAGAAGGCTGCTGAATTTTGCAGGTTAATTTTGTATCCTGCCAATTGCTAAAGTGGTTTATTAATTCTAGGAGTTTGGGAGTGGAGCTTATTGGGTCACTGAGGTAGAGGATCATGTCATCTGAGAATAGGGATAGTTTAATTTCTTCTTTCCCTATTTAGATCCCTTTGATGTCCTTCTCTGCAGATTCCTTTCTGCAGAATTGTAAGAGGTTGGCCAGAAAAATGGAAAACACTGGAGGTGAATTGAGGGTTATTTCCCATTGCTTTTTGTTGAATACAAATGTTCCTTTTTTCTTTAAATGACTGCCTGTTTAACTCCAGTCATAAGGTATTTTCAGTGCTTTTTCATATAACTTTCTTTTTATGAAGGCTTACTCTACCACAGCAAAAGTACAATGAATGACCAGGAGAGGTTGGCTCTTTTTTTAAAGGGTTTTCAGTATCACAGTGGATATATCAAGCCAGTTATCATCATTTCATTGTAAATTTTTCTTTCCCCCAGCCTAGAGTTCTTTTATGCCTTTGAGTTCAACTGTATTGATCAGCATTCTAATTCCACTTGCATTTCCTAATTTCTCCAATTGTAAATTGCTACATAATGATGTACTTCTTTTAAGAAGTGGTTTTCTCCCAGGAGTCTTTATTGAAGTATCAGAAAGGTGTCTTCTAAACTTGGCATTCTAAATCAGAATCTCCAAGATGTGCCTGAAGAGAACATCTAGAAATTCTTTCTTGAGGTATTTTGAAGCCCATGTCTGGTTCAGAACCAATGAAAATTAGTATTTATTAATTTATAATCAAAACAGAAAACAAAATAAAAGAAAGAGGTTAAAGGAGTTGAAAGAAAGTAATGAACCTTCCATCGGGTGAATATAATGTAACCCTTCTATTAATTACAATAAAAAATATATGAAAAAAAGAAATGCAATTTTTTAAAAAAAGAAGTTGAAAGAAAGTCATATAGCTTCTGCATCTTTTTTAAAAATTTTATTTCCAGGATAATGTTTAGAGAGGTTACAGTTACATTTGTAAGGTAAGGAGTACGTTACTTCTCAAACATTGTTACCCCTTCCCATATTCATCTCCTGTTTCTCCTCTCCTCACCCACTCCCAAGTTGTAAAGATCCTTTCCAACATATTGTCTTGGGAATATCTCTGTTGTTTTGGTTCATCCTTTGCCTTTTGTCTCACTATCTTATTTTCCTTCCCATCCCCAATCCAAATAAACAAATGGAAGTATGTACAATACACAAAGTATCAAAGTAACAACAGGGATAAAACATAAAAGGAAAAAAAGCAAAAGAGAAAAAAAATAACTTCACTTAGTACATTAAAAGCAACAACCACAAAGATAAACCTCTTGTTTCCATATGCTGGAGTTCATAGCTTCTGCATTAATTATATAATACCTTGCCATTGTGTTAACTATGACTTTAACATAGCATATTGGTTTAGACACTAATCTTCTGGATAATCTCTTCTACAGCATGATCAGAATAAAATTCAGTATGATTTCTGGGCCTTAGTTTACTTGACTATAAAATGAGTATAATAATACTGCTTGCCATAATTTTGGGGTTAAATTATGGATTGTATAGTATGATTGAATTCTTATAAAATCATTGCTGACATAACACAATTACTAAATAATGCCATATGCTTTTATCTTTGACTTCACAAGGGCCCAGATAGTAAATTACATAGTACAGTTTAAAACATACACACACAAAAAAACCCACAAAAAAACTGTAAATAATTTTGATTTAATGATCCAGATGGGATTATTGTTTTATAACCTTAACATATAAATGTTGGGTTCATATTTTAATATAAATAATTATGATAGAGTTGAGAATGCCAGAGTACTCTTAATGTGGTTAGTAAAACCTGAAGGTATCATACAATGGAATCCAGGAATTACTGGCTTGCATAAGTAATACGATTTTTATTTCCTACAGGCTAGAAATATTTGAAACTAGATTATCTAATTAGAATGCACTTATTGCAACAGGAAATTTTAACAACAAAATGACACTTGTGAAATAAAATTATTCTATATAGGTATTTCAAAAAAGCACATGGTTCCCTATTTCCAAGTGGGCATAAGTTAAGAAGACAATAAAATGAACCCAGTAGCCAGACAGAAGTTATGGTGTTACAGAATCAAATCACAGCCACAACATCTGATCACCTTTACTGCATTTTATTGGATAAAAGCAGGACATAGACTGTGCTCATACTCAAGTGGAGAGGATTACATGAGAATATAAATACCAGGTGTGAGGAATCATTAGATGACATTTGAAAACATCCATCTTCAATTTATTTGTTATACAAGGTCTAGAAAAATCCTTTAAAGACTTAAAGAGAGACTTCTCTGAAGAAGAAATAAGAATGGCCTATAGACACATGAAGAAATGCTCAACATCTCTGGTCATAAAAGAAATGCAGATCAAAACAACTCTAAGATTCCACCTCACTCCAGTTAGAATGGCCAGGATCAAGAAATCTAATAACAACAGATGCTGGAGGGGATGTGGCCAGGAAGGATCACTCCTACACTGTTGGTGGGAGTGCAAACTCGTCCAACCACTATGGAAAGCAGTATAGCAGTTCCTCAAAAGACTAAACATAGAGCTCCCCTATGACTAGCAATTCCACTACTTGGCATTTACCCAATCGTCCAGAAACAAGGGCATACTAAATCCACTGGCACAGTGATGTTCATTGCAGCACTATTTACCATAGCAAAGATATGGAACCAACCCAGATGTCCCTCAGGTGATGAGTGGATCAACAAGATGTGGTATTTATACACAATGGAATTCTATGCTGCTGTCAGAAAGCAGGATATTGCCCCATTTGTAAGGAAATGGAAGGACTTAGAAAAAAAATTATAGTAAGTGAAGTAAGCCAGACTCAAAGGAACATAGGCTTAATGTTCTACTGACATAATCAGTAGAACCTTGGGCTCTCCTAGCAGAGATTCACAATAGAACAAAATCTAGATAAGTAAGGCCATATAGTATGATTCTAAATGTAAGGACCTTCAGCATAAAGAAACAAAAGCCATATAATGAGTGATTGTTGTCCTTAACGTACTATGTTATCTCTCATCTCTTTTACTGTCCCTTGGTTATCTCATATTGTTACAATATTTCACCTTGTTATCTGATATATTTTATATATGCTTATTTGGTTATTTGAAATAGGAGAGGGTAGGGGGGAAATCAAGTTGTGCAGGGGGAGGGAAATGGGGACCATGACATGAGAAAGGGTATCAATAGTTGTGAAGTAATGTACCTTCTATCTGGTGAATATAATGTAACCCTTCTATTAATTACAATAAAAATATATGAAAAAAGAAAAATCTTTTAAAGCAGAGATAGGTCAGGCCATGCCTATTTAATTAAAAAATTGAGTCTATATACACCACCCTGTCTCTTTTGTATGTTATCCACTCTCATTATATTCAATCTGGTCTAGATGTAATGACTTTATTCCTATTTCATAAATACAAACACTCAGCAGAGTTCCACTTCAGTACATTTGTACTGCAGTTGGTTGTGCACAGAGGCCCTTTGCCTCAGGTTCATCTTTGGTGGGACTCCCATTGAGTACAAGTTCTGCCCTAATGTCATCTTCTGGACCATGCAATCCAGAATAGCAATTCCTTCTTTGTTCCCTGCTTCCTTGTCCTCCCTATTTTTATTCCTAACCTTATTTTTAACCACAGAATGTATTAGATACCATAAATAACTATGCCCTTTTCAGTACAAAAAGGAAAACTTAATGGTGCCCAAGACTTCTTTTATATATGACAAATTCTGTAATAGAAAGAAGAAGTGTGTTAGGGAAAGGAAAAATAGAGAAAGGGGAATGAATGTTGGCTTCTTTTAATAATTACCTTTTATTTATCCAAAAGACTAGACTACTAGAGAGATGTATATCTTCCTTTAACCTAAAGAACAGAGAGAAAGCATGCATATAGTCATAATATTCAATGTACACACATAAGATTAGAACTAGGTTGCTTGAAAAGATGGGTGGGGCCCAGGACAGAGGGGTGACATTGACTGAGTTGCATTGTACTCATAAATTGACATGTGCAATGGAAACACCATTGTACAACCTGTTAAAGACTTTTTTAAACAAAAAGAAGGAAAGATGAATGAGATAAAAGAGAATATCTTCAAAGACATTCACTTTCCTTTCCAGCCATCATACCAAGCATTGATTTGGTTTTGTAACTGCCTTGTTCTGATAATAGCCCTGAAGGAAGGGCTGGGCATGGAGGCTGGGGTCACTAGAATGGTCTGTTCTCATTACTTCAAAAGTCTACCTTGGGAACTAATACAGAACATTTGTAAGGTGACATTAGGACTTACAGGACATAATTTTAGCTAAGGACCTTGACTGTACTGTCATCACCTCCTCAAGATGGGGGCAGCCATGATTTAAGAAAAAAAAAGTCTGTAGCAAACTTATCCAGCTCCGTCCATCACTTTCATCTGGTATTCTAAAGAGTAAATTCCGAGGACACTAAATTCAAGTTTATATTTGTTCAGGTGCAGTAATTGGAAGATCTTCAAGATCAATCTGAAGGAGTTTTAAGTTTATGTGTATTGCTTGGGGGAAAAAAGACATACATTTCTGTAGCACTGGCCACTGTATTTACATTTCATGGACAGATTTTTCATTGGGTGAACTGCAATCCCATAAAACAAACAAAAAAAAACCTGCAGAAATTTTTCTTTGAGTACTGCATAATACAGCCTAAACTGGCCTACCTCTGTGCCCTTCAGGGTTCCAGAAATACAAACAGGAAGTTAACATTTCCATAGCTATAATGAATCTGTAATAAAAGCTGAGGAGAAACAATAAAACAGAAGGTCAGGATGAAAGCAATTTACTTTTTATTAACATCTTAAAACTACAAAGAATAGACTTTAAAGATAAAGATGGAGTCAGAGTATAATTATTGAAGTATTTGCATCCAAATTACTTTGATTTATTTGTCTATTTTTCGGGAAGGTTTTGCTTTGATCTTGGAGTAAGGTGCAAACTAACCTAGCATTTCTAAAGGCCCTCTGCTCATAAATTCTGCTCTATCATTTTATGGATTCTATTTTTTTCTGAAATTTGTCACATTCCTCTATTTTCTTCCCAAAGAAAAAGCCTGTGAGTCATTTTATTATTCAAGTCAACATTGTAAGAGACGACATACTTTAATGAGTATAATGAATTCAGGAATTTGAGTCAAGTCAGTCAATTGAATTCTTTCAGAAAGATTGCCTTTCAGTTATGGATGTAGCACATCACTGGTAAAGTTTCTTGGATTCCCAGTGGCATAGACCTTTTTTTTTTTTGCCTGGTCTGGGGCTTGAACTCAGGGCCTGAGCACTGTTTTTGGGCTTTCTCAGGGCTAGCGCTCTACCACTTGAGTCACAGCATCACTTCCAGCTTTTTCTATGTATGTGCTATTAAGGAATCAAACCCAGGTCTTCA
The DNA here is from genome assembly GCF_031878675.1 of Megascapheus bottae. Classification (NCBI taxonomy): domain Eukaryota; kingdom Metazoa; phylum Chordata; class Mammalia; order Rodentia; family Geomyidae; genus Megascapheus; species Megascapheus bottae. The sequence continues at coordinate 52,794,154 of NC_143517.1, forward strand.
TGCATGCTAGGCCAAACTCCGGGCCCCAGGTCTAGATCTTTTTTCCACACTATTATATATGCCTTCCTTCTGATTGTGGATAATACAGATGATTTCCTAAAAGAGTAATAATATACTTTGACTTTGTACCAGGAAAGGACAACTGGATTCCAGAGAGAGAGGGGAGGGGGAGAGATGCCGGGGCCAGCCGGCAGCAAACCAGGGTTCGCAGATTGGGGTTCCTGAAATAGGGGGCAAGGACTAGGAAGAAATAGAAGAGAGACAGACACACCGGGTCCGGGATGTCTGCAGTCCAGGTAAAGACTGCCGAGTTTATTTTCCACTCCAGCTTCTTCCCTTCTTGAGACCCAGGGAACTTCCAGGTGTTACATTCATATGGTAAATCTCAGGTCATTTAAACAGAATAAGGTCAGAAAACAATAAGACAATAAAGCCATTGTCTGATGCAAATCAAGGTACAGTTTGATTCCACTCTGGCTCCCAACAGAGAGTGGGGGGGAGAGGAATGTTCCATCACTCTGGTAGAGGAAGAATGAACAGAAAATGAATTATGATATTTAAGATTAGAAGGGGAAGAAAAGGATATTTAATTCTGAAAATATTAAACTTTTCTTTCACTCTTCAGCTGACCATTGACCATGCCTCACTGTCAGATAAAGGGCTTATGGAACATAAAATAACTAGCAGTCAAGACACTGATATCAGAGTTTGACCTCACTCATCACAAGAGGTCCATGTTTCATCAGTTGCCTTTTCTTCTTTAAAGAACATGTATTCAGGGTTTTTTTTTTTTAGCGACTGCAAATACATTCATGATACTTTCTAAGCTCTTTACCCCTTTAAGTGCATATGGATTACCAAGTAGATCCTAACTAAATACATCTCCAGTGGCAACTATCCATTGTGAATTGTCCCATGTCATATATTGTTACCTAAATGCATTTCTAATGTATGACACTACACACACATACTTTTCATTTTTTCAAATATTGCATAAAAATACCTCTTCCAAAATCTATACCTTATCTCATGTTAGTGAATCCTCTTAGTTCAATTAAGTGCAAATATAACAGGAATATAAATAGGAAAGTGACTCTTCTTGGACTATAATTAAGTTTATACATTTATAGTTAAAATAGAAAACATTGCCTTTCTTAACATATCCCAAAGGTTTTTCATGCTAGTAAATCCTATGCAAGTCTGAGGACTACACTGTTGATGTTGGAACTTGTGCAAACAAAATGTTGCCAGTTATGATCCCACAAATTCTTCTGGAGCCAAACATAATGTTTGGGCCTCTAGGTAGGCCAATTAATAGAAAATTTTAAGAAAAGACCTAAAATGTAAAACTTAATTTTGTAAATCTCATATAAAATTTTCAGTTACATTGTTTTACTATTTCTGTATATTTCTTAATTTTTATTTTCTTTAACCAAATGTATTAGTGTATTTATTGATTATTGTATACTTCTATCCTTTCAGAAGAAATGCATTGATTTTTATCCCCTAATGGTTATTTTTAAAATAAAAAAGGTATAAATCTCAAGTCAGACTTTTCCAATGAATCATGTGGCTTCAATAAATGTGGCTTATTCCCCAGCCTGGAGTAAAAATGAAGTGACTACGTACAAGTAGCTCATGCCTATAATTCGAACAACACAGAAGACTGAGATCTAAGGATACCAGTTTTCAGCCACTCCAAGCAAAATGTCCTTGTGACTTTTATTCCCCAAATAACAACCACAAAGTTGGAAGTGGAGGTAAGGCTCAAGTTGTAGAATATCAACCAGCCTTGAGTAAAGAAGCCAAGTGTATAAGGCCCAGTGTTTGATCTCTAGTAACAGATATTCACATCAATTCTTTATTTGGTTACTGTTTGGAACTCAAATCACTTTATACATCCGAAGATCTCACAGGGGTATGGAAACAAATTTATTAACTGAATTTGATGTGGTCAGAGCTGGTTGGGTTTTTCTAAGGGATGTGGTAAGAGGGAAACCCAGAGCTAAAAGTACAGTCTCAAGCATAGACTGGGTAGAAGTAGAATCATGACTCTTGTTAGCTGATGGGTGTTAAATAAGATTGTCAGGTAACAACTCTCAAATATAGATCAGGTATGTGAGTGCAAATTCTCAGTAGGCTCTATGTGAAATTTATTCACTCTCTCCACCCCCTATTATGCCAAGCAGCAACCAGAAACTGCTCCAATACTATTCCTATATTGAGAGCACAGTAAACAAATCCAGTATTCAGAAATGCTCCAGGAAGACTACCAGTGTCACAAAAGTTCATGATCAAGAATCAGAAATACTTGAAGAAATCCTATTATTGAGAAATATTAGTAACAACAAACGGAAAACTCACAAAACCAGGAAAGTTACTGCAACAGAAAAATCAAGATGCTTAACATATTTTATAATAAAGAGATGTGAAAGAGATAATGTATTAATATAAAAAATCTCTTGGTAGATTGGAAATTTATAAATTGCTTTTGAAATTAAAAAAATTCGATTAATGAGGGAGTCACAACATTAATGTAAAAGAAAAGCTCAGTAATGAACTTTCTGGGAATTGAGCTAAGACATTTTATGTACTCGGTTGAAAGAGAACCATGAGAATAAAAATGGAAGAGATATAGTTAAATCCCAACATTACAAAAAAATAATTAGTATTTCAGAAGAGGACCAAGAGAATACATAGAAGGAAATAGTCACAGAATCACTAGAAGAGTATTTTTCAGGATTGGGGGAAAATAGCTTATAAAACTGAACATGATGATTAAGAGTCAAAAGGAGAATGAGTAAAGAAAAAATCAAAACCTAGATAAAATTTGGAAACAATATCCATGCTCATACACAGATGAGCAGATGAACAAAATGTTTTACCTTATACATAATTATTATCCAAAATATTGCTATCCATATAAGTAGTATACACATGAATAAATAGTATACACATTCAACTAAGGAGTGACAAAATGGTGCATGTTGTAATGTGATAAAATTTGGTAACATCCAAGGATATGCTGAAACCCAGACACAAAATCCCATGCAAAATGTTTAATCTTCTTTACATGAGATATATAAAATAGGGGAATCCAAAGCAAACGTCTGGTTTCCAGGTGCTGGGGTAAGGAAGGCATGGGGCCTAATGGCTAAGTGGGCATTGAGAAAGTGTCTTTCCCAGATTCATATGTTGGAAACAATCTGGAATGCAATAGTGTCCAGTTGGCAGGAACCAATAAAAAGTGGTATATACATGGGCTTATGCTGTTACTCTGAAAAGCAGTTAGTTGTCATGAGGATTTTACTGATGAGTTTGGCCTCCTCTTACTTCCTTCTCTCACATTCTTGCCATTCTGCCTCCCATCATGGGTGTTGCAGCACAAAAGATTTCCCAGCCTGAACATTTGTGAGAAATAAATTCTTATTCTGTATTAATTACATGGTTTGTAGTAATCTTTGTAGTAATATAAAAGAGACTAATCCTGAGGTATTGGTCTTTTGGTAATAAAAATGATTCAAATAAGGGGATACATTAATATAAATATTCTAAGTACCACTGCATATACAGTTTAATATAGTTAATTTTGTGTTGGGCAAATGTCATTGTGTGTGTGTGTGTGTGTGTGTGTGTGTGTGTGTGTGTGTGTGTGTGTGCATTGAACATACTAGGTAAGCGTTAGATGTTGAGTTTTGTCCCAGGAAAGTTAGGAGGGATGGAGGGTAGTTTGTTCCATCCCAGGAAGTGAAAATTAAACACTACTCCTCAGTATATTGTGATTGAAACTAAAATCTTCCACTTGACTGCAGATAGCTCCCAAAGAGCAAATGGACTGATAATGGACTCTTTGTTTAAAATGAAAAAACTGGGTTGAAGAGAACAGCTTTACAATATCTTCAGTGTACTGAGGTATAAAGATTTGGAGGCTTCAACTTTGTATCCAGATCAAATACCGTTTGCATAAATTGCAAAGTAATGACAGATACAGGATTTCCACACACGGTATGCTTATCATCCACAAGCTCTAGTTTGAAGGCCTGGTAAAGTCACATTTCCCAAATTATTTAAAAAATTGACTGTATTTTCTGATACCACAATATTGCTCATTTCACCAAAGCCTAGATCTTGGATGTTATCTCTCCTATTCTTTCAGGAGAAAGCTATAGATATCTGATAAAATTGTGGAACCGATGAAGTACTAGGATATATGCTAAAATCTGAAGACACAAGTACATTCTAAATAATAGAACTAAAATGTATTTTCCAGAAGCAGATTCTGCTAGAGTCAGAAGCTGGTGTGGACAATGGCTTCACACAAGACTGAGAAACTATTGAGTGTGTCAGTCTTCAGGGGTTCTTTTTCCAGAGGCATCATATATTCTAGCAATGAGTTTCCATTCACAGTCTTGTAGCTCAGAGAAGAGTAACAGTTGAGAAGTATGTCCACGCCTACTCTGCAACCAGGACACACATGTAAGTAAAAGATCTTTGTGAGAAAAATATTCTGCAACCAGATTCCAGCTGGGACTAAGGAATTCATTCCTCATCTAGCCCCTCCTGACTTTTTGTCCCAGCCAAAGGAGTCAACATGGTCAACAAAGGTTAAGGATGTAATCAAATGGAAGGAAAGAGACAGATAGAGAAGGGAGAAGGAGGCAGAAGGACAAAGACCTATTAAGGTCTCTGCAGACCAAACAAGACCAAGATCTAACTAGAAGATTATAGGATGCTCCTCCTCCACATTTTACCACTTACTCACAAGTGTCACCGTGTATGACAGCTAAGGCATGAGCCATTGGCACAGGCTCCAGAGTATTTTTTGTGCCAGTCCTACAGCTTGAACTCAGAGCCTGGACAGTGTCCTTAAGTTTTTTCAAGGCTAGTGTTCTACCACTTGAGCCACAGCATCACTTCCAGCATTTTCTGTGTGTGGTATGAAGGAATTGAACCCAGGTAGGCAAGCACTCTACCACTAGGCCACACTCTCTTCCCTTCTTGAGTATTTTGAAGTAGTTCATCTGCTAAGTGATGACAAACATATGAAGTGATTGATGGGTAATATAAGCAGATAGAAAGAAACCATAATATACAATACATTTCATAAACTCAGTATATCTATCTATATGTATATACACTGTAAAAGTGTCAGTATGAAAACTTGGGGATTGAAATCAACTACATAACTTTTGAATCATTGGATGAGAAAAGAGAAATAAAAAATAAAACCATATCAATACCATGTAACAACTCTACTGAAGAATTTGTGGCACAAGAAAATTAGATTTATGTTCACAAAGATCAAACTATTTTTCTCATAGCATTCAGTAAAGAACTTTATATTTCCATAAATACATATGTGTATGTAAATGTATCATAAATGTACTTGTAGGAAAGGAGAAAGGAGAATTGGTAATTTCCTACCTATTTTGTTTGACTAGATATATGTATTCATATAAAGCTGATGAAAATTGGAAAATGATTTGGTTAAACCGCAATGTCTCCAAAAAGATGTTGTTTTCATATTGAACCGAGGAACAGACATAACTGAATTTCTTCTTTATCATTGTCTATGTATGGATAAAGTTAATGTTCATAATTAGCAAAAATACAAATTATTCTTCTCCACAAAACCTTCCAATGTGATATTCAGTGCTAGAGCTTTAAACAGAAGCAATTTGTTCATGGAACACAGTTTTACATTTAAACACAATCTTTATTTTGTAGAGAAAACAAATGGAAGCAATATGATCTCACTGGCCTTGTGCCTACCCATGTACCACAGGTTCCATAAAAACCATGAAAGAAACCACATGAAAGCAGATTAGGCCACGGAAGACTTCCAGGAAAGGATGTTGTCCACACACGATTGATCTGTGGACCCTGGGGAGGCGGGGAAGCAGAGTGACTCAGAATAATGGCAAAAGGCATCAAGTCAGTCATCTTTGGAAAGGACATGAAGGAATGCCATCAATTCTGTGGGCTTGGAGTTCATATTCTTTCAAAGAATCAACACCCCACCATAGTGCTGCTTGCTGTGCTAAAGGCAGAATTATCTTCACAAACCAAAAACTTCTCCTGTTCTATTCTTAGTCTAAAGCAAAAGACTGTCATAATTTTATATATTATTGGTCATGTAAAAATACTAATTGAGTTTGTTTTCTTTCACTATTGGAGATTGAACTCCAGACCTCACCCTTCTTTGGCTCAAATCACACTCTCAGCCCCTTTGTTTTTCAGAAACAGCTCCTAGATTTTGCAAAGTAGACCCTGCACCCGCGTTCACGTACCTCCGCATCTTGATTCACTGAGATTTCAGGCATGTACAACCACACATGGCCATGATTTTGAATATTTAAAAAACATTTCTGAGTCAGAAGCCAGTAGCTCATGCCTGTAATCCTAACTACTCCGGAGAGCTAAGGATCAACAGTTCAAAGAAAACCCAATCAGGGAAGTCCATGACATTCTTATCTCCAATTAGCTTCCAAAAAGCCAAAAGTAGAGTCCAGAGTGTGGCCTAGTGGTAGCGTGCTTGCCTAGCATGCACGAAGCCCTGGATTCGATTCCCCAGAACCACCTACACAGGAAAAGCTGGAAGTGGCTCTGTGGCTCAAGTGAACAAAAAGTTGAGTAAAAAGTGTCCAAGGACAGTGCCAGGCCCTGAGTTCAAGCCCCAGAACTGGTTTAAAAAAAGCCAAAAGCAGAGCTATGGTTCAAGTGGTAGAGTGCCAGTCTTGAGCAAAGAGCCAAAGGAGAGTGAGAGACTCTGAGTTCAAGCCCAAGGATTGGCACACACACACACACACACACACACACACACACACACACAAACACACACAATCTGAAACTTCACAGATATCATTTGTGGTCTAGAAGTCTGTGCTGAGAAGTATGCTAAGAGACTGTGCTTGCCAGGCACCAGAGGCCCGCACTCAGAATCCTAGGTACCAGGGAGGCTGAGATCTGAGGATGGAGGTCCAAAGCCCAGGCGAGAACATGCATGAGACTCTTATATACAACTAACCATCACCACCAAAACAAAACGAAATAAGTAAACAAAACCCCCAGAAATCATGGAACTGGACACGACTTAAGTGTTAATAAGTGGTCTTGACTATAAAATCTCAGGGACAGTACCAAAGCCCTAAGTTCAAGTGTATCAACCAGATTTCTCTCTCTCTCTCTCTCTCTCTCTCTCTCTCTCTCTCTCTCTCTCTCTCTCTCTCTCTCTCTCTCTCTCTCTCCCTCTCTCTCTCTCTCTCTCTCCTTCTCTCTCTCTCCCTCTCTCTCTCTCCTTCTCTCTCTCTCCCTCTCTCTCTCTCTCTCCCTCTCTCTCTCCCTCTCTCTCTCTCTCTCCCTCTCTCTCTCCCTCTCTCTCTCCCTCTCTTTCTCTCTCTCTCTCTCTGTCTCTCTTCCTCCTTCCCCCTCCCTCCCTCCATCTCTCTCTCTCTCTTCCTCCTTCCCCCCCTCCATCCGTGTCTCTCTCTCTCTCTTCCTCCTTCCCCCTCCCTCCATCCATCTCTCTCTCTCTCTCTTCCTCCTTCCCCCCTCCCTCCATCCGTCCCTCTCTGTCTCTCTCTCTGTCTCTGTCTCTCTGTCTCTGTCTCTGTCTCTCTCTCACACACACACACACACACACACAGACTGGATGATAAACCACATCACTTCACATGGCATCTCAGAAACACTATTTAGAGCCCATGTGACTTTAAAAACATTTTCCTTTGTGTGTGTTAGTTACCTCAACTATAAAATAGTGAGCTACTATACTCATTTCATCAGGCTATGGGAATTGAAAGAGATACAATAATAAATTTCTCATAATCTTCCTTGGTTCAAATGTTCATATAACTCCTGTGAAGAGATTTCCTTCCCACAGGCAAAGTCAATGACACCTGGAAAGGAAAAGTAACTGCCTATATACTATGGTTGGAAATGATAGAGACGGATTGCAAACTTACTCTAATCTGGCTCCCAGATCCTTAGCCTCTAAACTCAATGAAATACTATATTTTGTAAATTTCATTTGCTTATCTTTTTCTCTTTTGAGCATTAATTATGATATGACAGGAGGAAACTTTACTTTCTTGGTGTAGGTTTTATTGAATGGTCCGTTTTATTGCCTTGGGTATACATGTCAAATATTGCTAAAGGGGAAGAAATTGACATTTACAAAACATTAAATATACAGTTGCCAAGAATTATGTCCACTAGCTAACACAAATGATATTCATATTTAATCCTTACAAATTTTCAAGAGGCTGGGGTCATTATTCTTGTTTCATAGATGCTGGTTAGAAGATAATTGTTTTGGTTTAAGCCTATCATTCTAGACACAGTAGGCTAACATCTGAAGATCTTGGCTCAAAGCTAGCTGGAGAAGACAAATCTAGGAGATTCTTATTTCCAAATAACCATCAAAAAACCATAAGTAGAAGTGTGGCTCAAATGGAAGAATGCCAAACTTGACCATAAAAGTTAAACAAAATGCACGAGGTCCTGAGTTGAAGTCTCATACTGGCACAGAAGAAAAGAAAACATAAGCTGTCATAGAGAACAACTATGCTTTCTTTGGTACATGTAGTGTCTTTGTGAAAGATACACTGTTATTGATTGATTGTCCTGGACTTTAAACTAACAGTGCTAAGAAACTTGATTGTGCTGCTATGGGAGAGAGTGTGGTCTTTGAGTCATTAAATTTCTCTGAGTCTTGTCTGTAAGATATAAAAAAATGAAATACAGCCTATGTAAATGATTTAAATATATTAAATAAGGCAATACATTAAAGTCTTATACTGGTGATCTAATAAGTACTCCATAAATGTTAGCTGTTATTATGTTGATGTTGATGAAGATGATGATGAATATGTCTGAATAGAATCAGATGAATTAAATGATCTTTGCTAAATTTTAGCCAGGATACTAGTGTGCCCTTTAATCTGAGGTATGTACTCTCTATAGAAGCAAAGCTTCAGGTGATTGAATCAGCTTATACAACTCCAATGGAGGGGCCTTGTGCAGAATAATCATTGTTTCAGTAAAACAGTTGGCCAAACATGATAAGTGATATTTTTAAATTTGTGGGAGAAGTGTGGTCCATAAGTTTATAGGAATAAGAAGCTTATGATACGCAGACAGGAATCTGTATTTCCTCTCAGGCTATAGAAAAAAGATCATGAAGTCAAACTTGAGATTTTTATCATCAGTTGGTGATCATACTCAGGAATTCAAAATCCTTTAGAGAAAAAAAAATCCTACAAGACACAATGTTTTTCATCTCATTTGACTTTCAGAAATGATAAACAACCTTTTGTCCAGAAGGATCAGTAAATTGAAAGTGTAGCTATAATAAAATATTTGTCAGGTATGTCAAATTAATTAAAACATAGACTGTTCCAATTAAGCTTTCTATTGTAAATAATATATCATAATGGTACATATCAAATCAAACCTCTGATGAAAATGTTTGTATTCTCTGAAAATTCTTTAAGTTCCTTTAGTACCAGTGTTATTATTTTGAGGCTTTTTTGTTATAATAGCAAATTTCAACACAAAGTAAGGAAGATTTTTGTCACAAAGAAGACAGTTCCAACACAGGATAAGTTAGGCTGTAATTGTGTACATTCTCTTTGCAAGGACGTTCAAAGGCCGTGGGATTACATATGTGGAAAGACACAGAGACACATAATAATAGTGTTTTATTAGTCTCAGTACAGTTTCCAAGAGTTAATGCACTAATTTACTAGGGAAAGCACCATAGACTGGGTAGTATGAACAATAGGAAATTGGGTTTCAGTTTGGAGGAAAGTTTTTCACAGTTTTAGAATTTAAGTTCACAAGTTCAATGGGTTAGTAGCCTTGTTTTCTTCTAAGGTCCTTGGCATGTAGCAAGCTATCCTCTCACTTTGTTTTCACAATCTTCCATCTGTGTGTCTCTGTCTCAGTCTCTTCTTACAAGGACCCCACTGAAATCAAATGACTTGACTTAATTTTAAGTATCACTTCAAAGACTATTTCAAAATGGAGTCACTTTCTCAATGATGGGCTGTAGGACTTTAATATACGAATTTTGAGGGAATATAATTCAGTAATTTTGGAGAATCACTTAGGACTTTGGTTAAAAGGTTTAGAATTCCTCAACTTTCATCTTGAGTAGCAGTCTGCTACTCAAGGGAGCTGTGTGTTTAACAGATATCTAATAACTAGAGCACTATCTCAAATTTGCATTATGAATATAGAAAAAATATGTTGGCTTACACACTGAACATTTCTGGACTTTCCACTATGAAGATATCACATTTCACTACAAAGCCAAAGAGGGCCTGAAATCTACTGTGTAGTCCGGGATGGCCTGTTTTGATTCTCTCCATTAGCCTGTAATTACACCACCACCACACCCTGCTCAACACCAAAGATTTCAAGAATAATATCTTAAATGTACCTTGATTAAAGGGCCGAAATAAGATGACATTGCTTGGATTGTTTATTTATGTATCTTCCATCTTCTTTTTTCCCATTTTTTTTCAATTTTTTCATTGTTGGAAAATGTCTTGACCCAATCAATTCTTGTGTCACCAGAGCTTCATCTTTTTTTTTAATTCAAAAGAGATATTTAATAGAGTAATAGTATGAGGGGACAAGAAACACATAGAAATAAACGAGCAACTTTGAAGAATGGAAATTTCTTACATAAACTATCTGCAACAGTGCAAAGTATCACCTTAGTTGGCCAAAATGTCAGGGTCCTCACCAGGATCTTTCTCTTCAACATTGTCCATTTATGTAGATCTACAAAGCCTCTTCCTCTACTGTCATTGGATCATACTAGATCCATCTGCATCCTAAACATTATTCTTTTAAGTATTTAATAATATTCCTGTTTACTTATAAACTTTTCTTTTTTGCCAATCCTAGGACTTGAACTCAGGACCTGAACACTGTCCCTGAGCTTCTTTTGCTCAAAGTAGTGCTCTACCACTTGAGCCACAGTACCAATTCTGGCTTTATCTGTCTATGTGGTACTGAGGAATAGAACTCAGGGCTTCATGCATGCTACTCAAGTGTACTACCACTAAGTCACATTGCCAGCCTGGCAACTTGCCTTGCAATAATCAATTTCAGTAGATCTATAACTTGAACCCAGAGCTTCATCTTTAGAGAACTGTACAGTGGGTGAATCCGGTTAACATTTTATCTCTGAATTGCCAAGATAGATCTTAAGTAGCAAAAATCTGGATCTTAAGTGGTAAAATAGATGAAGCATAAATATAGGCTAATTTCTATTGTCTTTGGATATGGAAGTGCCCATTCGTTATTACATACACATTCAAAGTCTAGAATCTTGCATAAGCACAATTCAAAGTTCACATAAGAAACACAGGCAGATGAATTGTCCTAAACACACTGCTTGTATAAAATTATAACTTCTCTTGTACTACTAGTGTGTGTTAATGGAAAACAAAGCTGAGACAATTTCTTTAGTACTTCCTATCTGGCAACTATTCTGGTATATATTTAGTACTTGTGTATATGTGTATATAGAGATTTATATGTATATATAATGTTAATTACTATGATTTGAATCATTGTATAGATAGGAAGCAAAAATCTCCAAAAAGCTCTATCACTCTTCCAGGATAGCAGAATTAGCAAGTATTGATGGGGAGACAAACACGGGATTCAAGTTTTTGGAGTCCTCATTTACAAATGCTACTTTAGGGGCCGGGAGTTTGGCCTAGTGGTAGAGTGCTTGCCTAGCATGCACGAAGACCCGGGTTCAATTCCTTGGTACCACATACATAGAAAAAAGCTGGAAGTGGTGCTGAGGCTCAAGTGGTAGAGCTCTAGCCTTGAAAAAAATCCAAGGACAGTGCTCAGGCCCTGAGCTCAAGCCCAGGACTGGCAAAAAAAAACCCCAAAACAAAAAAAAAAAACCCAAATGCTACTTTATCTTGCCTTACTAACATACCTTATTGAAGTCAATTCTCATCAGCACATCTGAACCCATTCAAATTTTAGCAGCAGCGGCACCAATGTTTCCAAATTATGATGTCAAGGATAAAATTAGAGTATTTATTTTGACTATTTGTGTGCCTTAGAAAGACCCTTTTATGACTCTAGTTTAAAATTGTTTTTCAAATTTAGTTTATGATGGCTCATGGCATCTCAGTGCAGAGGGAGTCTTACAAAGTTAGAAATGTTTATTCATTCAACTTAATATGAGAAAAAGGAAAAAGTAAGGAATTGAATAATGTCGTTATCCCTTCCTTAATCTATGAGTGCTCTTAGATGATTGAGTTAATGGATAGCCTTAGCATCTAGTAAACTTTGAAACCTGATAGCACTGCCTGAAGGATTTCTGGCATGAGTTAGCTGTTACATAGGTGTAGGTCTTCCCCTTGAATTTAAGCCTGCCTCCTCACTGAGAAAATGCATATAAATGCCTGAGTCAGTTTAGTGGTCTTTACCCAAAATAGCTTAGCCTTTTGACTCACCCAGCCTGCCAGTAAACTCTGCTTATTTTCCCCCTCTCAACAGATAGGCTAAATCTAGTAATAGCAGGTATTCTGAATTGCATGCAACATTGAATTTGTTTGAATTTAAAAATCATGGTTAACTGTTCACACTGGGCAAGAAGGGTTCAAAGGATTATTTAGTCCTTATGGATAAGAAAAGAAAGACCAGAAAAACTAAGGGGCCACACAGGACCACGTTGCTGGTAAAAATAACTGGACTCATAGTTCCTGAAATAATCTGTCTTCAACTAGAGCCACATTGAGAGAGTTTTATGGATGTAATAAAGTTAATCCCTCTAAAAGCTTTTCAGGAGAATAACACAAGGTACCCTTAATACCCTTTTTGTCCCCTTGCGTGTTTATATGTCACATCTTCTCTATCCACTCTACAGAATGACATTTAGGTTGTTTCCACTTCTTGGCTATTGTGAATAATGTTACAATGAACACAGGCATTTGGGACGTTACTTTGGAAAGAGAGTATAAATAGATCACATACGATGGCCATTTTCAAAAACTAGAAGTCTGATATGGACGAGTGACAAGGGGAAATTGAGGAAGAGCATCTTTCAAGATGGAGATGAAAGAACAAAAACATGATTTCAAAGGTCTGGAAAACAAAATTATTTGACAGATGGAAGTGGTCAGGTTTGTTCGATTCTGCTGAACCACTGAACTGTTCAGTTACGATAAGATTGGGGAAGAAAGGATTATGCAGAGGTGATGGTAATGGATATAGAAAGTTCCTTCAAGAATTTGTTGCAAAGGAAGAAGATAGTGAAACAACAAGTGGTAGTCACTGAGGTTCTTAAAGAGACGAATGGCAGTAAGGGATATTTGTGAAGATAGGAAAGAAAAGGGCTTCTCTCCATAACACCAAAAGGAAGCTTTAGCCGAGAGCAGCATGCCCGTGCTGAGAAAGACAGAGAAAGGCAAAGTATACAGGTGCAGATACCAAAAAAGAGCTCATGGGAGAGATAAGAAACCCTGGCTGTTCTCTTCTCGTTGTATTTATTTTTCTGAACTACTTTCCTCTGAAATGTTTCCAACGAAGAGTGAAAAGGAGGAAAAGTAGAATGTCTGAAAGTGATGCTAGAGCCGAGAAGGAAGAAATGTGAAGAAACGTGAAGGAAGAATGGAGAAGTGTGGTTGGATTACCAGACGTAGATGGCACACCCATAATAGATGATGTGCTTGAAGTGTGTTGCCCATCAACATCACATGAAGCTTCTCAGGGATAGACTCGGAGCAGGTACGCAGGGCAGTGTAACACAGCGTGAGTACCATTTGACGACAATGGCAAGGTAAGAGAGATACACTACAATTCTGAAGATGGAACCTAAGTAGGAAAAGGAACACAGTTGAGATGTAAGAGCGTGATAAAATGTTTTATAAAAGCAAAATGATACGGGAAAAGAATGCAAGTCTGAATGAGGTTCAAGTATTTGTTTAATTTCAGTGAACAAGAATAATAAGGCATTTCCAAAGGGGCTCAGTTATTACAAAGAATGAATGCTCAGCCAAGCAGGTGCTAGTGGTTCAAGCTTGCAAACCTAGTTACTGAGAAGACTGATATCTGAGGACTGAAGTTTAAAGCCAGGCTGGGCAGATAAATCCAAGAAACTCTTATCTCTAACCAGCATAAGGCAAGAAATGGAGATGCGACTCAACCTTTAGCATAAAAGTCAAGTGAGAGAATAAAGCCTTGAGTTCCAGCTCAAGTACTAGCCACCCACCCCTACCCCACCCACTACATCATAACCGTATACACAAAGAATCAGTACTCATATAAGTAGATGGTTGAGATAGAGTACAAAAAGAAGTTAAGAACTTGGGTAGCATTAAGAATGGCTGCAAAAAATGTGGCAAAGTCCTCTGTGAAACCAGGGAACAATGGGGTCCCTGAGCAATATATGTGACATTCACATAAGAGACAGGCTGCTAAGCAAAAAGAGAGAGGGACTACTGTGTGAATGCCACATTGAGGATTGGAAAGAATCTGTTCCTTCTGCACACTTTGAGCTTTGACAGATGCAGGAGAGTAAGAGTTGTCATATGGATGAGCTCTAGGCTAAATCTGACCCTACTCAAGTGAGAACACAGAAAGAAGCATTGGGCCCTATAGGATTCTCACCATTGAACTTGAAACTTTGACATTGCTGTGGTAAAGCTTTGGAAAGAAATGAAAATTAGAAGACTAAACCAAGAAAGAGAAATTATGACACAGTACAGAGAGAAAACCAAGACTAGTGTTTTGATACAGCACACAGTATTAAAAATTAAAATAAGCTAAACTCTATGTGGGTGCTAAATTCCAGTCATGGCCTTATGCATTGGGGGGTGGGGGAAGAAGGAAAAAAGGCTATGATAATTTACGTATCACTTTAAGAGAAAGACTGTCTCTAATCCTAACTATAGTCTTAGATAGGTGACTTTAAGAATCCAACGTGACAGGACATGTGTCATATGGTAACAATAGCCCAAGGGAAACACAGTGACCATAGCAAGGGTAGCAAATCTGTTGTTCACCTGGTTATTGATCAAGTTCTTTATGGGTAAGCCCTCCAAGATTTATGAATTCCTTCAAACTCAAATCTCATTCTTTATTCTACTCTCAGTGGTACCAACCAACAGTAAAAAGCAGTAATTCTAAAAGTAAGAATTAATACTGAACCTCACACTGTAACCTGCTTGTAAAGTTATTTGTTTATAAATTTGAAACAGGAAACAGACAACCTTCTGCTCTTAAACAAATGGAAAGTTAAAATAACCCACAGCTCTTCCATAGTCTTAAAGTTCAAGACACCAGAACTTGAGTAGGTGAATTTTGACTGAGGCAAGAAGCAAAATTATCTTCAATTTATCAAAGCCATTCCAAAAATTTCCACTCAATTCAAGAGCAAGAGCTTAGTTATATTTCTCTGTCTTACAAATGCAAGTTCATAATGAAATTGAGGTTATATTTATGAGTGACTAGGGAGAAAATCAATCTCATTTATAGTTCTACTTCAAAAACATCAATACTCAATTATGTATTTGATATGGCTTTATGTGTGCATGGTTATAATTCTTGTGTATATATTCATACAGTTGTAGCCCTTTTGCCAAGTATATATTGCTAGTTCTGAGAAAAAAATCTCATTTAAAATAAATTCAATAATTTACTATAAAATATTTTTAAAAATAGTATCTATTGTGAGACTGTTGAAAGGGATAATATCAATCAAGATGCACTCTACTGATGAACTGCTTTGTTGAATGACAATTCCTGTGTATAGCTAAAGATAGCAAAAATATTTTAAAAATAATATCTATGTATCTATCTATCTATCTATCTACCTATCTAGCTATCTGCCTATCTATATACTTTCTTTCTTTTGCCTGTACTTGGATTTGAACTTCTTGTACTCCCTTGACTTTTTCACTCACTCCAGACTAAAGTTTTACATCTTGAGCCATTCCTCTTCTTCCAGATTTTTCTGCATTTGGAAGTTAGAGTTAAAAACTTGTCTACCTGGGCTGATTTGGAACCAAGATTTTCAAATCACAGCCTCCTGAGTAGCTATGATTAAATGTGTGGGCCATTGATACCCAATGCAAAAAATAATATAAATGTTTTAGTATATCCTCTTGATATTCTTATGGGCTTTTGTGGGTGTTTTGTGCCTCTTCAGGGGCTTGAACTCAGGGCGTTGGCACTATCCCTAAGCTTCTACACTCAAGGCCAGTGCTCTCCCATTTGAGGCACAGCTATACTTCTAGCTTTTCGATGGTTCATTGGAGTTGCGTTTCATAGATTTCCTTCTTCAGGCTTGCTCTGACTGTGACCTTCAGATATCAGCCTCTTGAGTAGCTAGGATTACAGGTGTGAGCCACTGATGATGCCCAGCTTTCCTCCTGATATTTTATCCCACAATATAATACTTAATTTAAGCAACATCTTCTAAGGAAATACATAAAAACATACTTGGGTTATTAAACAATCTTATTTTAATAAAAGTTCCATCTCATTAAAGGTCTCATTTTCTTAGGAGAAACTTTCAAAATTTTAAATTCTGTATGTAAGTAAATCATTTCTCCTTTAAAGATATTAAATAATATTTACTCTCAAAAGAAATTGAGGAACCTTTTTTTGAGAGCCAGCATCCATCCATTTTTTTTACAACATATTTCAGCATTTATCTAGAATAAGCAGGATGATGCAGGTCTAGGTGTCTGGATGATTAATGCTCTATTCAAATGACTAAATGCTTTCAAGTCTCTGCAAGCCTTTAAAATCTGACCAATTAGGCAGCTTTTCAATACAACCCAATTAAAAGAAGATGTGGGGCTGGGGCTTACCCACATGAGCTAGAGAACAGTATTGTGTAATACTTGGGAAACTCTCAAAACAGTTGGCTATAGATTGCCTAAGTAAAATGCAAAGCCTCAAGTAAAAGAATGGTCTTAGATTGGATAAGAATAGAAGATTGGAGGCTAAAGATAACTTCGATATTAGAATAGTAGGAAGTGGTGATTAGAAGGGAATCTCAAAGGAAAAGAGTTGGATCAGTTCTGAGGAATGATGTCTCTTGTAGATGAGAATGCATCAATCATTGAAGACAGCTGGGTACATCTCCAAGCCCTGAGCTTTATTTCTAGTGTGTAGTCACGTTTGAAAGCGTAAGATAGGAATGTTCTTTATATAATTATATTTGATTTCATTATTTACTTGATTCCAATAGAAGTCAGACCTTGCAGGATAGAAATATTCTGCCTGAATATCATAACTGATCATATGAACTAAAATAATAAATATCTAGGAAAGATTATGTGGAATACTTTTCATGAAAATTATAATAGAGAGAAGTCTATATTGCATTCTGTGTTTCAACTGTTGCTAAATCTTTTCTGTAGGGAAATTTTAAGCATGGCTCAATACACAAGACAAATTTACTTCAATCTACCTTGATAACTCAATGTCAAGATGGTAAAAGGAAATTCACTGAAACCTGTTGAATGAAAGGCAGGTAAGGGAGTCATGGAAAAAGAAAGCAACCAAGAGGTTAATCTGTCTAAAGTGTAATGTATACGTGTGCAGCATACCATAGTACAAACCGCTTTGTGCAACTGATATACACTAAATGTGATAAATGGCGCAAATGTATAACAAGATTTATTGGGAAGCAGGTACCTATAGGAATGAGGAAGAAGGATGCAGAGGATTAATGAGTATGTAATATGGTCAAAATACTTTATTTTTTAGTATATTTTATTGTAATTAATAGAAGGGTTACATTATATTGCCAGATAAAAGGTGCATTACTTAATAAACATTGCTACCCCTTCTCATGTTTTTGTCCCCATTTCCCTCCACCAGCCTCTCCTCTCATCTTGTTTTCCCCCTTCCCTATCCTGTTTCAAATAAAATATATCAGATAACAAGGTAAGATACTGTAACAATACGAGATAACCAAGGAACAGCAAAAGAGATGAGAAATAACATAGTACATCTTGTTTCTATATTCTGGGCAAAACTTAGATACATAAGGCCATCTAGGATGGTCAGAATACTTTATAAATGTGTATCAAAGTCAAACAATGAAGCCTGTTGGAATTGTTTTAAGAAGCAGGAGTGGAAGGGTGAGGGAAGGTGATAGTGGGGGTAAATTTAATCAGAGAACATTATACAACTTCATGGAAATATTATAATAAAATCTCCTTGTAGAGATCCATATGTGTAATTAGAAAACATGTTAATGAATATGGTCTAGTGAATAAGTTATCAAAGGTGTTTCAAACTGTCTACATTGCTATTTGTAATATTGTCTTTTTTTTGCCAGTCCTGGGCCTTGAACTTAGGCCTGAGCACAGTCCTTGGGTTTTCTCAAGGCCAGAGCTCTCCCACTTGAGCCACAGAATCACTTCCAGCTTTTTTCTAGGTATATGGTACCGAGGAATCAAACCCGGAGTCATTGTGCATGCTAGGCAAGCAGTCTACCACTAGGCCAAACTCCCAGCCCATACTGTCTTTTTAATTTAAAATTTCAGTTTTATTGCCATAAAGGAAGAAATCAATAAACATTTCTATGTTAAACTTGTAATAACTACTTACTTCTTCTGATTCAGATATCCCAAACAGAGTCAATTTTATTTTGTCCTCTAAGTATCTCATTTATCACTTCTCTGAAAATGAAGAGAAGTTGGGAAAAAGAAATCCTTGCCTTGTTTCTGATCTTACCAAAAATGTGAAGCTTATCAGTAGTGTGATATTTCCTATAAGGACTGCCTATATTACTACTATAATCATCGTCATTACTTCTTGTTATTATTATTTTGCTGTTCCTTTATTTTAGCTATTACTTATCAATTAAATAAATTCACCTCTACTCTTAGTTTACTGAAACTTGTTTATGAAATAACAGATGAGTATTGCATTTTGTCACATGTTATATCTTTAGTTATTGAAATGAACATGTGATTCTTCTTCTTTAGCCTATGAAGTGTGATTGATTACATGAAATTATTTTTGAAAACACCCTTTCCTTCCTGGGATTAATGCAATTTGGCAATATGCATTCTATACATTGTTGGATTCATTTTACTAATACCTTTGTAAGGATTTCTGCATCTATATTCATCAGAGATACTAGGTAACATGTCTTTAGTTTGGGCATCAATGTAATGCTAGGATCATAAAACAAATTAGGGAGTGCTCCATCTGCTTCTATATTTTGAACAATGCTGCACAGATTTGTTACAGTTTGGTTTTTAAGCATGTGGCAGAATTCACACATGAAGCCACATAGTCCTACTGCTTTCTGGGATGAAGGTTGATATTTAGTTCAAATACTAAATGTCTACCTTCTGCTACCTTCAACTTAATTTCTTCTGTAATTCTTATTGTCTCTTTCCTTTTGTTAATTTCTATTTCATTTGTTCTGTTTTTCTAGGTACCTAAAAAAGAAAGCTTGTAATATTATTTTTTAGATTTATCTCCTTTTCTAATAGATGCATTCAATTCAATATTCTTTTCCCTCTAAGCATTGCATTGGCTGATTTCCTCATTTTTATTGAGTTATATTTTCATTTTTATTTAGCTTAACATATGATTAAATTGTGCTTGAGATTTCTTCTTTGACCTATTTGTTATTTCACAGATGTTCTACAGTATCTAAGGAATAAATTCACTTTAAGAAGACAGTGGAATTTTCCAGTTATATTTCTGTTATTGATTACTAGTTTAATTCCATTGAAGTCAGAGAACAAATAATACATGAGCTCTAGAATTTAGTATTTTACTCCTTCTGAAAATTGTAATTTCCCCATTTATTGAAAATTTGTTCTTACATATTTAGTTTACTGGAGACTGTCACATCTTAATCATATATTTAAAATTTTCTAATCTAATAATAATATTCATGCTACATGTGAGTTTTTTCCTAATACTTTCACTTTCTTCAAAATGTGTTTCATGCTTTCAGTATCACTAGTTTTAGTATTTCTTCTTGCTTTTCACAGATACACATGCATACACAGTTAATAGTACATATATTTAAATTCATGTACCTATATATACATATACATACAGATACATGGGGAGGATATGTATATATATATACGTGAATATATAGAGATAGAGACAGATACACATATGCATTACATTTGCATATATATGCATTACTGGGATTTGAACTCAGAATATCACATTGGTCAGGCTGGAACTCTACCACCTGAGCCATGACCAAAGTGCATTTTTGTCTTAATTAATTTGAACTAAAGTCTTCTGCTTTTTTGCCTAAGGATGCTCTTAGAGAGCAATTCTCCTATATATGACTTCCAACTTAGTTGAGACCACAGAGCTACACCACTATGCCTGGTTTGTTAATTGAGATTGGCCTCAAACTCTGATACTCCCCTAATTGTTGCCTCCAAGATAGCTGAAATTATAGGTGTGAGTCACACCACCCAGTCTCTATTTTCTTTTTTTTTTTTAATAATTCTTTCTTCTTCTGATTTCTGTAGCTTGCTGTCTCTAAGATTTTTTGCTCATAATTGGTGTTCTACCTCTTTGAGCCACAGCTCCACCTTGGCATTTTGGTAGTTAGTTGGAGATAAGCTTCTCATGAACTTTCTTGCCTAGGCTGGCTTTGAACTATGATTCTTACATCACAGTCCGCTGAGTAGCTTCACTGTGTTTCTCTACTCCCTACACCATTTGCTAGGACAGACTAGCCAGTCTCCTTTCACAGATCACTGAAATTAGACAAAACCCCAGCAGATTCACCTCTCAGTGAATAGTTTCTCCTGACGGCAGATCCAAAATGTTTGAGTATATTTTTTAAAATAGCTACTATTGCCCCTCACCTGCTCTAAACCTAAAACAGAATATTCCCCAATTATTCACAAGGAAATAAAAAACACGAAAGTATGGGGATTCCTCAGGTCTGGTTCCTGGGAGCATGTGATGTTGGGAATCCTTCACACTGAGACTTAATGCATACGTCTCTTACCTGCATGGGTTGTGTGGATGCTGTGGCCCCGTAAGCTATGGCTTGTTAAATTCCCTTTCCCAAGTCTTTAAGTTTTGGGCCAGTAGTTTCTTCCACAGGCACACTTACTGTACATCTCTAAAGAGTTTCCCCCTAAACACCTCCAATTTGCTCAGCCTGAAATATTAGGACCAATTGGCAAGAATAAATATTCTTACATGCTGGACTAGCAGCAGGCAAAGCCTAGTTTCTTATTGTCTCTGCTAAAGTTAATAATAGCCACTAACTTAGAGGATGTATTCTGTGTCACATAGTTATCTAATTCTCACAGCCACTTTGTGATATTGGTACACTTTAATTCCTTTTCCAAAACAGAGAACTAAGACCTTCCAGGAAGGAGGAAATTTAGACACCAAATAATTAAGTAGTGTGTCCGATGACACATTGCTAGGGATTGGTAGTCTGTATCTAAGTTCAGGAAATGTAGCTTCCATCTTTGAGCTTCATTATTTTACTCTGCTACTGACTTTGAACAGCAGGCTTTTCAACTCTTAATTATAAGACCATACCTACAAAGAAAATATGGTATAATTCTTGACTACCCTTTTGTTGCTTATTTTATTTCCCATGAAGCCATATTCAGCATTTTAGAGAGCAGAAGTTCTGATTATTTCACAATATGCTGGCTTCCTTCATAAAATGTAAACTTGTTTTTCATCTTGGAGTTATATTTTTTCCTCTGCAGGGTTTATTTTTAACCTATATAAATCCCACAGAAAGAATGCCTACTATATGAGACATGAAAGCCCCAGGGAGGAATACGGGACAATTTACTGAGTTCAGAAAAGAAATGCTAGACCATCTACTCAACTCATCCAAAATACATTCTTTTAGTGAGATATTATTTCCTATATAATTTGCGAATGAATATTATACCTAACTATAGAAGGATCTTCAAAATATTTTAATAATAAAGTCATGTGTTCAAACACGTTTTCATGATCATTGCTTTCAATATCTTAGAATTTAAGTAACTACTTTCAAACAATATTGTACTGAGTCAATTTATACTTTCCAGGATGATTTACATTA
Source organism: Megascapheus bottae (assembly GCF_031878675.1). Lineage (NCBI taxonomy): Eukaryota > Metazoa > Chordata > Mammalia > Rodentia > Geomyidae > Megascapheus > Megascapheus bottae. The sequence goes on from NC_143517.1 coordinate 52,816,235, forward strand.
GTTTCTAAAGAACTAACTGGATTTATGTGCAATATAAAAACTGTCAATAATTCTAAGAGGTACACCATAATGCACATTTTTGAGCTTGCCTGACAAAATGCTATTATTTGATTGTGTATCCCTCCCACCAATTTTTATGCTAGAAACAATTCTTCAATGTAGCAGTTTTAGGAGATAATGCCTAGTGGGTAGTGTGTGTTAGATCTTTATCACTATGAAAAAATGCCTGAGAAACTCAATGGGAAGGAGGAGAAAGATCTCTTCTGACTGAATTTTAGACGTTCAGTTTCTGGTTTGCAGGCTCCAATGTTTTTAGGCCTGTGGCATAACAGAACACATTGTAGAAGAAAGCTGCTCATGGCTGCCCGGAAGGGGATTCTTTCCTGGGTACATGATCGAATCACTTAACAAAAGCCCATGACTGGCAACCAAGTATTTAAAACATGAGACTTCTGAAACATCTCTAAATCTGTCTGGACTTGTTTAGTTAGTGAGTGACGGACTGGTATAAAACAAGCCATTTGTTCTTTTTCTTCCACATACTACTCCACCCTCATGCACACACACATACCCTTTCACATGCACATGAGCATGTACACACATATATACACACTTCCTTTCTTGTTTTTATCATGAATTGAAGGAGCTGCAAGCCCTTACCAGCAATGGTCAAGCAGTCTTGTGCTGCTCTCTCTCCAAAACCTGAGTGGAACACCTTTCTTTATAAACTACCTACTCTCTGGTATTCTCTTAAACTAATAGAAAATGGTTAAGACATGTAGAATGTTATTAATAAAAAAACTTTTAAAGGATATTTATTGTAAAGAAGGAACATAGGAAGAGAATGAGTGTACGGTTAAGAAACAACTTCCTTTCTGTCTTAGATTTGTGGTTTGGGTCTACATAAAAAAGGCTATATAACAAGACAAAAGAATACAAAATGAATAATAATAAAATTTGTATGGTGACTCTTTAGTAAACAAGATGTTAAACATATATTTTTGTGCCCATTTGTGGTGAAAGCAGGCAGTCACAGAGACCTATGACTGGGGTGTAGACAGCATGATCTAGTGCTTATATACTATATGAGAACAATCTGCTCAGATTCTTCTCTCTATCCCTGTGTCCTTAGAGATAAGGATGCTTGTCTGTTCCCAACATGAGGAGAGTATCTCGGAAATAAATGTCTTCCATCCTGCTTCAGGGCAGAAAGGTTGAAAAGGGTCAGAATGTCCATCCTGCTTCCCATGCTATTTTTTTTACCAGTGCTAGGGCTTGAACTCCGGGACTATACTCTGTCCTTGGGCACATTGTGCTCAAGGTCAGCGCACTGCCAGTGAAGCCACAGCACCATTACCAGCTTTTTCTATTTATGTGGTAGCTAGGAACCGAAGCAAAGCCTTTGGGCAGGCAAGACCAGCACTCTACCACTAGGACACACTCCTTGCCCTCTTCCCATGATATTTTTATAAGCTAAATTTTAATTCTCAATTTTAGAATAGGATTGTTAGGCCCCTTTGGGAGGCAGGAAATGGGGAGGATACAATAAGGAAAGAAAGTAAAAAATAACAAAGAGGGAGGAAGAAAAGAGGAAATGGTGACCACTATGAAAATGTGAATTAAAACTGTAACAACTGAGTATAATAAGCAACATCATTGTGAAAGAACCTTTCATGATCCATTCATCAACTGAGGTACATCTAGGTTGATTCCATATCTTTGCTATGGTAAATAGTGCTGCAATGAACATCGTTGTGCTAGTGGATTTAGTATGCCCTTGTTTCTGGATGATTGGGTAAATGCCAAGTAGTGGAATTGCTGGGTCATAGGGGAGCTCTATGTTTAGCCTTTCGAGGCACTGCCATACTGCTTTCCATAGTGGTTGAACGAGTTTGCACTCCCACCAGCAGTGTAGTAGTGATCCCTCCTGGCCACATCCCCTCCAGCATCTGTTGTTATTAGTTTTCTTGATCCTGGCCATTCTAACTGGAGTGAGGTGGAATCTTAGTGTTGTTTTGATTTGCATTTCTTTCATGGCCAGAGATGTTGAGCATTTCTTCATGTGTCTATTGGCCATTCTTATTTCCTCTTCAGAAAAGTCTCTCTTTAAGTCTTTGGCCCATCTTTTAATGGGATGGTTGTTTCTTTGAAGAATTATTTTAGAGAGATTCCATTTTTTAAGCTGTAGATGTATTTTAGATATGAGGCCCTGTCCTTTGTATGGCTAGTGAAAATCTTCTCCAACTTTATGGGATTTCTATTTAGCTTGCTAGCTATGTTCTTTGCCATACAGAAACTCTGCAGCTTAATGCAGTCCCATTTGTCCAAACTTCTTTTTTTTAATTTGTTTTGTTTCTGGGTCTTTATTAAGAAAGTTTTGACTTGTGCTAAGGAGACCTAGTGTATCTCCTATTCCTTCTTGTAAAATTTTCAGAGTATTTGCTTTTATCTCAAGGTCTTTGATCCATTTGGAATTAATCCTGGTGCAGGGTGACATACAAGGATCCAACTTTCTTTTTCTGCACGTGCTTGACCAGTTTTGCTATCACCACTTGTTGAAGAGGCTGTCTTTCTTCCATCCTATTTTTTGGCTCCCTTATCAAAGATTTGGTGGCCATAGGTCTGTGGTTTAATATCTGGGTGCTATTCCATTGGTCCTCAGGCCTGTTCTTGTGCCAGTACCAAGCTGCTTCGGTTACTATAGCGCTGTAATAGAGTCTAAAGTTTGGTATTGAAATTCCTCCAGTGCTGTTCTTTCTGTTAAGGATTCTTTTTGCTACACAGCCTCTTTTATTATTCCATATGAATTTTTGGATTGCTTCTTCTATTTCCTTAAAGAATGACATTGGAATATTGGTGGGTATTGCGTTGAATTTGTAGATAGCCTTTGGCAGTTTTGCCATTTTCATGATGTTAATTCTTCCAATCCAGGAACATAAAAGGTTTTTCCATTTCCTCAGTTCTGCTTTAATTTCCTTTTTCAGGTTTTTACAGTTTTCATCATAAAGGTTCTTTACATTCTTAGTTAAATTAATTCCTAAATACTTTGTTTTCTTTGAGGCTATTGCAAAAGGAGTTGCTTTCCTGATTTCTGCCTCATTCTTCTCATTGCTGGCATACAGGAAAGCAGTTGAATTTTGAGGGTTAATTTTATACCCTGCTACTTTGCCAAAGTTTTAAATCAGCTCAAGTAACTTGGGAGTGGAGTCTATAGGGTTCTTTAAATACTGAATCATTCATCTGCAAAGAGGGAAAGTTTCACTTCCTCATTCCTGATTTGTATCTTCTTTATGCTTGCTTTTTGCCTTATTGCTCTGGCTAGGAATTCTAATTCTATATTATAGAGGAGTGGAGAAAGTGGGTATCCTTGTCTCATTCCGCATTTACAGGAAATGGCTTTAGCTTTTCGCCATTAAGTATAATGCTAGCTGTAGATTTGTCATACACAGCTTTTATTATACTGAGGAATGACCCATGGATTCCTAGTTTCTCCAGAGCTTTTAGCATAAAAGCTAAAATCGTTGTAGATGATTGGCCAGTATTTTGTTGAGAAGTTTTGCATCAAAATTCATCAAAGAAATGGGTCTACAGTTCTTTCTTTGATGAGTCCCTCTCTGATTTGGGGATGAGGGTTATGCTTGCTTTGTAGAATTTGACTCCTTTTTAATACCTCCTATTGGATCGTGAACTGAAGGTTTCTTGCTTCACTTTTTTACTTGAAACTGACACTTTATTACTTGAGTCATTCCTCTGCTTCTGACTTTTTACTGTTTCATTGGAGATAAGAGACGGAATTTTCTGTCAGAGGCTGGCTTTGAACAGTGTTCCTCAGATCTTAGCTTCCTAAGTAGCTAGGATTACAAGCATGAGCCACCAGCCCCTTGGCTTTACCCTGACCTCTGAAGAAAACAAACTCATATATACAAGTGGTCCAGTTAAGGACTCAGAAAATGCTGAGCAATGAATGTCTGTGACTAACTTCACTAGCATGTGAGGTAGAGAATTCTGAAGGAATGATCTTGAGAGAAGAGCAAAAGCAAAGGAAGAGTTAGTGAACTTCTCTGGGCTAACTCTCATTCCTGAGATGCAAATGGCTTGCTTCCTGGCCATTGGGACTTTGCAAAGCCATTAGCATTCCAAGAAGGGACAGAAGAATTCTAAAGTTGCTCCAGATTGCTGACCTTCTGTACTTCAATTGGAATTAATCTCTGCATGTATTTCCTGTAAACTTCCTCAGTTCTCAACAGAAATGAAAAGAAACTGTTACCACTAAGCCATCTTGCTGAGAGACCTTGACTAAGAGTGTCCTAAAGAAGAAATTATTCTTCACCCCTGGGGTCACTTGGTAGCTAAAACAGACTTCTCCCTTTTCTTTTAATCTGTTCTGCATCACTGACTCCTTTGCAGTGTGTTCTTAAAGGTATTGCCTTATTTACTTTGATGGTTTCCCAACTAATTGAATACAGCAGTGAGTTCTTTCTTCCTTGACTCTTTTGGATGTTTTCACTCCCCTAGGAGAGGGCCCCATCAGACAGCTTCGATTTGAGGTACTGACTTGTAGAAACTACTTTAAAAGTGATTGCTTTTTATGGAACTGCTGAAAGTTTGCACTTTGGGCTAACATATACAGAATAGAGCCATTCCAGCTTTGGCTTATGGCAATGGAATTTTGAGTTTTCAAGTAGAGGGATGACTTTTTTTAGAGCAAAAGTATAAGTATGTCTTGTAGCTTGATTTTTAAAGTCTATATATTATGATCACAGTGACCTAATGCTCTTTTTTAACCTAAAGAATCACCTATATAATATGATGAGTCATATATCTTAAGTTCCAATGTGTGATGGAAAGGAAAAGGTAACTACATTAGAACCAAATCCTTCCTATTGACACAGAGATGATTTATTTCTGATAACAGAGCCACTAAATATTTTGAAATTATTTAATGAGTTTGTGACTTGAACAAAAGAAGGTACCGCTTGGTGGTGACTCTAACCTATAATTCTAGCTACCCAGTGTGAAGCCAGCTTGGGCAGGAAAAGTGGGAAAGGTCCTTATCTCCAATTAACCACAAAAAACCCTAAGTAGAGCTGTGACTCATGTGACAGAATTCTAACCTTGAGCAAAAGGACTCTGGGACAGTCAAGTTCAAGTCCTAGCCGAGAGAGAGAGAGAGAGAGAGAGAGAGAGAGAGAGAGAGAGAGAGAGAGAGAGAGAGAGAGAGAGAGAGAGAGAGAGAGGGAGGGAGGGAGGGAGGGAGGGAGGGAGGGAGGGAGGGAGGGAGGGAGGGAGGGAGGGAGAGAGAAGAGAGAGAGGGAGGGAGGGAGGGAGGGGGAGGGAGGGGAGAGGAGAGGGAGAGAGAGAAGAGAGAGAGAGAGGGCAGAGAGAGAGAGGGAGAGAGAGAGAGAGAGAGAGAGAGAGAGAGAGAGAGAGAGAGAGAGAGAGAGAGAGAGAGAGAGAGAGAGAGAGAGAGAGAAGAGAAGCTGTGTGTGGTAAAGGAGGATCACAGCCCTGGATTGTCCCTGAGTGGGAGTGAAGCAAAAAACCCTATCTGAAAACTGAAGTAAAAAGGACAGAGGATATGGACAGTGGTAGAATGCATGAGTTCAAACCCCAGTCCTATCACAACCTATCTCTCACCCAAAAAAACAATAACAAAACCATCTTTTTGCCAACATAAAGATTTAGCCAAATGTTATAAAAACTCTGAGGGAAGATTCCCTTCCTCTCCTCCTTCCTCACACAAATCCATACCCACAGACCTCCAGAGCTCAGGACTTTCCCAGCTTCTATGTTTAGTATGTCGTGTAATGAATCATAGTGCCCACCTGTGAGTATCATAAACACATGGTATAAATATGCTTGCAGAATGTGACTCAAAACACAACTCCAGTTTTAGCTTGAGTTCAAACAGTAGCCACAGTTCCAAGAAACCTGTGGCTTGCTGCTTCAGGGGGTGTGGGTGGAGAATTCCGGAAAACTGAAAGCCCGGGTTCCCTGTTGCCTGTCTGTGAGAGCCAAGATACAGGTGCCTGGGAGAAGGGGAAGGGGGAGGAGGAGACAGGAAAACCCCTTTTCCGTATGAAGAGATGGCCCCCTAAACTTGCCTCTGGGTCCTACAAAATTGGTTGGTTTCACATAAGCTCTCCCCTCTTTCCAGAATGTGGAATGTCTTTCCCATAGTCTACTCTCATCTAGCACTTCAAAATCCTTTGTGTGCAAGACCTTCTCAGCACACGAGCATGTTAGAGTGCCCTCGTTTTTTGTTGGTTTTGCTGGTTTGGGGGCTTGAACTCTGGGCCTGGCCACTGCCCCTAAGCTGCTTTGGCTCAAGGCTAGCACTCCACCACTTGAACCATAGTGTGACTTAGGGCTTTTTCTGTAATTAACTGGAGGTAATTGTCGCATGGACTTTCCTGCCCGGGCTGGGTCCAACTTCAGTCATTGGATCTCAGGCTTCTAAGTTGCTAGGATCTCAGGCCTGAGCCACCTGTGTCTTGCAGAAGAGTCATGTGTGTGAGGGTGGGGGAGTGGCATTGTTGGTCTTCATCTTTGGTCTTATTGGATTCCACTGTAACCATGTTTTTCAAACACTGTGTGGTGTTTCTGCTAGCACTCGTGGGGATTGTCCAGCCCCTAGGCTATATAAGGCGTGCAAAATCATGTGCTATGTGATGTGCAGACATGTATACTTCTATGTTCCTCATCAGGTGCCCTGCTGTCTGCCTGTATTGATAATTTTGTTCCGTCTTTGATTGATGGTGTAAGTACTCAAGTGATCCTTGGTAGAATAAAAGGCAGGCATCTTATCAACATACTGCTCCTGAAGGTTGGTGTTAACTTGAAGGCCAATCCAGTAAACAAATAACAATGCTAAGTGGTCCAGTTAAAGTTTGAAGATGAAGAATCTTGTTTCTAAAATGAATGCGGATGATTGACATTTGTGTGTGTGTGTGTGTGTGTGTGTGTGTGTGTGTGTGTGTGTGTGTGTGTGTGTGTGCGCGCGCGCGCCTTACTACATGAGGTTTGAACTCAGGGCCAGGAATCTCTCCTTTAGCATTTTTGGTTCATGAAGGATGTTTTATCATTTAAGCCCCATAATTCTGCTTTCAGTCTTTTGCTACTTCATTGCAGATAATAATCTCACAGACATTTCTTCTTCAAACGACTATTCTCAGATTTCACCTCACTGAGTAGCTAGGATTACAGATAGTCAGCCTGATGATTGACTTGAAGAAAACAAACAAAAAGGTATATGGAATCATCATTGATTCAGAGTGGATGAGCTGAATTCATCTTCAATGTTTCTCTCGACAAAGTTCAAATCATACATTAATTCTCTTCTCTTCAAAGTCCTATGTGATTTCCCCAGGCAGACAGTGACCTTCTTGACTACGAACATTCCGTGCTTAATTATAGTATAGTTCTACCCTTCTTTCTACTTTGATCCTGACCTCCTAGGCCAGTAGCAACTCAACTTTGTGAACTGGGTCTCTGGTTCATGTGCTTCATTCTACTTTTCCCAAGACTTGGCATATTGCTTAACAGAAGACATGCACTCACATTGGCTAAAGGGATTGAAGCAGTTAGTAACAGAACATCTATTCATTTAACCAACATTCAATCAATATTTATTGAAAACCCAACTATTTACCAGATACTGCTTTCAGTGCTTAGAATGCATCAATAAATATTCTCCTTCAAACAAACATTTAAGAAGTCTTAAACTTTTCCAAGAACTAGAGATGGTTTCCAGGTTTGTTTTGTAACTGTGGTTACCTGAGAAATGTACCCAAATATCTAGTTCAAACTGCTAAATACAACATGTTGAATTCTAAGGTGACGAGGAAGAGTCAAGTTTAGTGGTATCTCTCTACATGGGCATGGACCTAACTCCCTGACATGTGCACTCAACAAGGAAAATCTGTGTAGTATCTAATTGAGAAAAAATTTCCCTCTTTACCTAGTGTTACCATGAACACATTATCAGTGTGAAAGCCCTGGTTCAGATTCCATTTTCATTTTCAGGATTCCCAAATCTCCTGAAGTCCAATGGCTAGGCAGTCTTAAATTAGTCCCCAAATTTGTACTAAATTAAATTTCACTTTCAGGAGTACCCATACTTTTTTAAAGAGAAAGTAACCCCTACTTTGTTGTATTTAAATCGATTTTTCTGCATGTGTCTTTAAACTAGAACTGTTAAAACATGTCAATTTCATGCTACACTATCTGTCTTTCCTAATGATGTTATTTTTTTCCCTTTGAGGCTTTTACAGAACTTGCTTAGTATCAGTCATTTTTACATTGTGAATAATATTTGGCAAATAATGTTAAATGCCAATTATTATTCAATGGAAGATTTTGTAATCTGGTAGGCAAAATTTTAAAGCAAACATCTAATGTAATTGGAAAGCCAGTAAAACTTTTGTTGTTGGTAATGCTTGCCACAGCGCCAGAGCTCAGGGCCTGGACATTGTCTGGAGCTCTTTTGCTCAAGGCCTAGCATGCTACCACTTTGAACACAGCTCCACTTCCAGTTTCATAGAAGTTAATTGGAGATGAGAGTGTCACAGACTTTCCAGCCCAAACTAGCTTTGAACCTTGATTCTCAGATCTCAGCCTCCTGAGTAGCTAGGATTATAGGTGTGAGCCCCCAGAGCGCAGCATTCGTTTGAAGGAAAGGATGCTGTGTCTCTACTTCTGTCAAGCTGGAGACTGCCTCCAGTGAAATCTATGGTGTTAGGTCCATCTCTGTTATTCTGTAGAAAGGCAGATGGTGACATATTTTATTCTGCTAGCCTGTGAAGAAGACATGTAGAAAGTGACTTTTAGGTTATATGAACAAAACTTCACATTTTTTAAAGGGCTGCAAGCCACTGCAGACTTCATGTACAGGCCTACCCATTCATCATAGAGTTCTCCTCCCTTCCCATAACTACTGTGGCAATTTTATGCCAGACAAAGACTATCTAATGCGATTTTAGGACAAAGACTATCCCCTATAGTGAAAGAAATGGGAGCTTGTAGGAGTTACTTCTGCTGGAGGTGGAAGAGGGTGCAGGCTTACCTTAGCGGGGGTATGCAGCAGGCAGTGTTTCATCATGGGGGAGTGTGAATGTTGGGTCAAGGCCTTAGACAGTCTATAGACTTTATTGAGCAATGCCATCATTCGTTTCAGGAAAGAACAAACTTTAGCAACACTGTCAAATAGGACAAGGTCCACATATGGTCCAGTATCTCTTTATGAATCCACCAATGCAAGGAAGGACCAGACATAGGTCTCTTGGTAGAAATATGACTAAAATTAAATTCTGAAAGCAGTTTGGCATTTATTGGTATAATGTAGGAAAGTCAGTTACCCTCCTTGAGACAATCTACTCCTTTGTACAAACGTAGCAATCAGCATGTCATTCACAGACACTCTGGGAGGATGACATAAGTTAATGTATGTAAAACACATTGGCCAACTGCAATCTCTGTTATACATACTATCACAGCCCATGGGGCCATGGGGCAAAAACTGGCCCCATCATTTCATGGTTGGTATCCTTCCCTCCAGAAATCATGTAACTCAAATGCCAAGATTTCTTTCACTTCTCTCTCCATAACATCCCAATATAATATCTTGAAATTTTAGAAGAAAAGCTGCAACTGTCAGAACTGTAATATAACTGTAATAAGTAAATTAACTCTTCTCCATGAGTTACAAGTGTGGATTCTGTTTACTTTGTCACAATTTAAGTACTTAGCCTATTTCTTTTAAGGACAGAAGATGAAAAATAGAGACTGAGTCTCCTTTCTTGGAAAGTCGGAAATTCTCATGGACAAATATTGATGCTTCTTAAACTTGTTTGGTTTCTCTCTGAGTGCTTGATGGATGAAGCAACAAAGGTAGAAAAAACACAAGGAGAGAGGTTAGAATTTTTTAAGCCTATGTAAATGCTAAGCAGAAGAAATTGAACGAAATGGAGATGATACATGCAAAGAATCAGTCACCAGTGCTGTTTTGTGGCATTGGGAAAGAATGCTATGTCTTCACACTTGAATCAACTTTATGAATTCTTCTTTCAAAATAGACTCATGGGACTGATTTTTTATTAGCTCTCTCCTGCCCTTGTATGCACAATAATTGCATTTCATCTGCTAAACTGTTGCATGACTTCCTAATCATTCTTCCCAGACTTGATTGCATCTTCAGTATATTTTCAACTCGGAATCCAGATCTGCCCTTTTACAATATGTTTAACCATGTCATTGTTCTGGTCAACAATTTCAGTGGTGTCTATCCAACTCACAAATTAATGTGATCCTATGCACATAGCTATTGAGACCTTGCAATCCTCTCCTAAGGCTGTCATCGTTCATTCTCACTGTGTGAATGTGTAGAGTGCCATTTAATTAATCATGCCCCGGTATAATTATTTGTCTTTTTCTATCCACTGGGTTTACTTGTAGATTTATAGAAGCATTCTAATTATTACAAATGAGGGAAACCATGAAGTGACAGCCTATTTTTTTTGGGGGGGGGCTGGCTTACTTCACTTAGTACTGTATAATTTTTTCTAAGTCTTTCCATTTCCTTATGAATGGGGCACTGTCATTCTTTCTGATAGAAACATACAATTCCATTGTGTATATACCTAAATGAAGTCAAGAACTGCAAGTAAGGGTTTGTTTTGTTTTGTTTTTTTCTTTCCTTTTTTAAAAGATTTTATTAACATTGATTTTTACATCATATTTCAAATGTCATGTTTAACAAGAAAGTATTCAAGAAGGGAATTTCTATATACAATCACTGGCACATATATTTTAGAACATAATTAAAATTAAGCTGAGTATTTGTACATCATAGATACATATAACTATATGTAATAAAACATTATATCTATATATCAATCATAGATTTATGTCTATGTAGTTATGTTTATATCTTCAAGACCATGTCCATAACCTTAGGTACCTAAATATTGAGTCATGGGGCTTGAACTCTGGGCCTAGGTGCTATCCCTGAGCTCTTTAGCTCAAGGCTAGCACTCCACCATTTGAGCAACAGTGCCACTTTCACTTTGCTGGTGGTTAATTGAAGATAAGAATCTCTCAGACTTTTGTGCCTGGGCTGGCTTTGAACTGCGATCCTCAGAGCTTAGCCTCCTGAGTAGCTAAGTTTACAGGTGTGAGCCACTGGTGCCTGGTTTGCAAGAGGTTTTCCTGTAATTGTATCATGTGCAATTCTTTTCTTTTGTTTTGTTTTTATTTTCCCTTTTTTCAATGGTTTATTCTTTTCTGTTCCTGTTTATGATTTCTCATGTATAAATTTATCTGATTTGGGGAGGAAAAGGGGAAGCACACAAAGGATGTGATAAAAGGGTAAACCAATTCACAGTGAAACCCTGTAGACACTATATTGGAAAGGAACTATACAACTTCGGAGTGTGGGAAGTTGGGAGGGAACAATGGGGAGAGAATGAGGGAGGGCTGACATGGTTCACAAGGAAATGTACTCATTACCCGACTTATATAGTGGTAAGCTCTCTGTATATCACCTTTACAATAAGATTCTTTTAAAGAGTTATTGTGGGGCCAAAGCAGGGCCGGGAGTTTAGCCTAGTGGTAGAGTTCTTGCCTAGCTTGCACAAAGACCTAGGTTCGATTCCTCAGTACCACATGCCTAGAGAAAAAGCCAGAAATGGTGCTGTGGCTAAAGTGGTAGAACTCTAGTCTTGAGAAAGCCCAAGAAGAGTTGCCCAGGCCCTGAGTTCAAGGCCCAGGACTAGCAAAAAAAAAAGTTATTGTGAAAGTTCTTTCAGGGTCACAAGCCCCTAGCCCCTAAATACCTCTTTTCTCTTACTTCTCTGGCTCACATCTAATAATCTTCCCTTGGACCTAATGAGGCTTCTTCATCTTCCTCTTACTTGCCTAGTCTGACCATTTTACTCTGCTGGAATAATCTGGAAAAGTGTGGTCTATATCTTAGCGAGGCACATGGTCTGTGTTTTCACTTACTTCAAGTCTTAGCTTAAGTCTTACTCTGTATTAAAGCTGACCCTGTCCACCTTGTTTCACATGACAAGCTTTCTACTTGTTCTCTGCTTAATCTTGCTTATCTTGTTCTGATTGTTTTGTGTAGTATGCTTCTTATTGGGCATCTTCCACCCATTCTCCCATGTAAATTCTAAGTCTGCAAGGATTTCTATTTGTTTCGCTTGGGTATTTCCTATTCAGTATGAATTAAGTGTTATAGCGCTCATCCAGGTGTTTTTAGGCATAGTAATTTCAAGTCACCATAGTGAAAAGCACAGAGCTTGGCACACAGCGTATGCCTAGATGAAAAAGAACATGTGGGCTGAAGAGAGGTATGGAAAGAAGGATGAAGCAACAGACCTGAATTTAAAGAACTGAAATTTATTTATTTTTATTTATTTATTATTTTTGTGTGTCATGGGGCTTGCACTTGGCCTGAGCGCTGTCCCTGGGCTCTTCAGCTCAAGGCTACTGCCTTACCCTTGAGCAAGCCCCACTTCCATCTTCTAGAAGTTAATTGGAGATAAGATTCTCAGGTCCTTTTGTGCCTGGGCTGGCTTTGAACCTTGATCCTCAGATCTGAGCCTCCTGAGTAGCTAGGATTACAGATATGAGTTACCACGCCTGGCTTGCAATTTATTTTTATTTATTTATTTATTTTCATCATGATTTTTATTATTATCATAAGGATGATGTACAGAGGGATAACAATTACATAACTCAGATAAAGAGTAGATTTTTTGGACAACATCACATCTACCCTGCTGTCTCCCAGTTTTCCCCTCTCACACCCATGAACAAGTTGTATAGTTTATTTTCAACATAGTGTCTGGTGAGTATCCCTGCTGCATTTGTTCACCTTTTAGCCTTCCATTTCTGTGTCTCTCCTTAGCCAAAGATAGATAAATGCCTTTAAGGACTGTGGACAGAGGGCCCTTAATAGAATGTGTCAATGGTATAGATCTCCTCTTAGCTTGAGTGACACCCGAGAGGAGAAATGATACTTTAAAATGAGGTACTTTTTTTCACTTTATTTTCAGAAAAATGGAAGAGGCCCCAGACAAATCTGACTTATAAAGAAAATGAAATAGATGGTCTCGCACCCAAGTTTTCAGAGTAAAAGTTAGAGCTGCTACAGTGCTTCAAAGAGAAACTGAATGATATATTTATTAATTTATAGATCTCACATTACTCTTATTTAACCAAAGTAGTCTGAGAAAGATAATAGATATGGAATTCCCTCCAGCTGGTTACAGCAAGCTGGAAATTTACATAAGTTATCCTAATGGATATAAAACCTTACATTCTGTAAGCCATTCATCAATCCCAGTAACACATTTGCATGTACATAGTGCCATTTTTCATAGCCCCATCTCCAACTCCAATCTGCAATCTATTCCTTCCAGAATGTTGAAATTGACTACAAGGGCATACATTTGATCTTTACTTTCCAAAGCTAAACTGAGAGAAAGTGATACTGAAGTGTCTGACAAGTCAATCAACTGAATGGAAAATCTGAAATGTTCCAGTCTTCAATGTGTACTCTCAGATTTAACCACTGTGATTATTTTTTAAGGTGGTAGCTGCTATTGCCTCTGTTACATAATGCTTGCTACTACACTCTGCTAAGAATAAATAAGCACAGAAGTACACCAGCACCTCAAACATGTGCTCCATGCTCTGTGGGTTTGTGGGGAACATTCGCTGGTTAATCCCCCTGGGCCACCCATCACTGTGGTCTTAGGTCAAGAACTTCTTACCTGAAGCAGTTCTTGGTGTTTATCATGGTGCAACGGCATATCAAGCCCCAGGAAAATCTTTACGTTTCATAAAACCAACAGTGTGGACTTGGGCACAAAGTGTCTACGCATGAATACTGACCACATCACAGAACTCCTCTTGACAACTTCTAGAGATTAAGAAGGAAGAAAATATGAGGTGAATGAACTCAGATGTCTATTTGAGTTACCACCAATCATATCGCTTAGATTCTCTAAGTATATGCAGTGAGTATAGCCATAGCTCAGCCTTGACTGATGGCGTCATTGGTAAACACCAATTTTCCACCTCAGATCCTCTGAAAGCCAAGCTGGTTGACAGGAGGGTTTGTAATCTCTCTGATAACTCTTCATCTCTATATGCTCACTTTCTGTTGGCTCTGGAACATGCAATGTTGTCATTCATGCCTGCAGCACGTCATGTGAAGAGAACTCACCTTTGGTTCTATCTTTTCTCACCAAAGCCTTCTGAGACCTTTTGCCCTTTGCTATTGAATCTTTCTTCAGAACTTCATGAGGTTTCCCTGTTTCTGCTTTGTGGACCATCCTCCTCCCTTGAATTTGATAACACCAGATTTGGCATCTCAGTATTCTTCCTTGTAAGTAGATTTGTGTTTGATGACTTGTGAACAAGTATCAAAAGGTGGACATCGCCATTTGTCCATTTCTGGTGTGAGGAAGCTATACAGAAGAATGTGTAACTAATGGTTGCTGCAAATAACTTATCTGGGTTCAAATGCTATCTCTGCCACTTTGGTGGCCGTTCAGGATAGGGTCCTCAGAAAGCATACTGAAATAGTGACCAGTCTGCAAAGTGTTTATTAAGTAGCACTCTTGAGATAAATAACAGTGGGGTTTAAGTAAGGAGTTGGGGAAGAGAAATAAATAGGCTGTGATACTCCACAAAGCAGATTCACAGGAATCTCTGAAGTTAAAAAAGGGGGAAGATGTGATTTTGTAATGTTTTATGTATTTATCATTGACTGTAGGCTGTCCCAGAAAGATTGGAATCAATTTAGACAATATGCTCTCTCCCTTAATGGGGCTGAGAGCTGAAGACTATCATGGAAGACACTCTCATGCAAATAGATTCTGGTCCTAAAAAGGAAAGGGAAATGTCACAATTACCTTAGGTGTGTATGCTTGGGGAAAGTAGTCCTGTGCTTTACTTTCCAAGTTCTCAATGGAAATAGTGATACTGTATACCACAAGGGCTAATTGTGGCTACTTAATGACCTAGCATATATTAAATGTCAGGAAAAAACAGTTACTGTGTTATGTCTCAGCCACTTAAGACATCAATAGAAATAAAAGTGTGGTATGGGACCATGTTAAATAAGTTTCTCATTGTCATTTTGGACTCATGGGCCAGTCACCTTCAAGGCATAAATTTAATTCATTCTTTCCATTATCTATTCTTTGATTCTTATGTATTTCTACATGGCTATATCTTTGCACCGTGTCTTTCTCCCTCATAAATAATCCTAAGGAAACAGACATCTTTTACACAAATTCAGATCTGATCATTTGTCTTTTCCTCAAAATTTCATTGCCAAGAAGACATGCCAAAGGACATGTTTCTTAGAAAATGGGCAAGCACTTTCCAATTTTGCCACACCTTTATACACAGCTAAGTCACTTACAGTTACACTAAATTCATTTTATCATTGTCTTGATTTGCTTGGGAACACTGACTAAGTTCTAGCTCATCTACTAAATATTAATCAGATTAGGTACAAGCAAGAAGATGAGCAAAGACAAATGTGATGATTTTGCCCTCATGAAGCGATTGGCCTAATAAAGAAAATAGTTGTTGCAGCAATGAACAATATCAGTCACGGTGATAAGGTCTCTCATAGAGAATGTATAAGGAGCTTTATTGACTAACCAGTTGGAAGGATTCCATGGAGGGGAGAGTATGGTAGCATATGATTTAGAATACAGTACTCTTAAGGGACATTGTGAGCAGTAATAATCCTTTAGATGTTACAAAAGGGTAATCTACAGGCTTTAGTAGGAAACATAATCAGATAAGAACATCCATCAAGTTTCAATTTTAGAAAGACAACTCCTACTGCAAGTAAATATTGGATTTGAAAGATAGAAACTGTAGTCAGAAAGATCATCTGTGCAGACAGAGCAGTCCAACCAATCAGAACTTCGGTCTCTGTCACAAGATTTCTGCTCATCATCTATTGTCTATTTGTTTTGCCATTCAAGTCACAGTTATTATAGTTTATGTTTTTGAGAAAATAAGGAGTGAATATCCTAGGTAGCAATACAATAAGAACTGTTCAGGCTAATAAAATTATTTTCTCCAGGTAAAGTACAACATTCCTTGGAATTAGTAAGTCTCCAAGGAATATTGTACTGGAGAAAATAACTTTTTCTAGAGTGGCTGGAAGAAAAGATTAAGAATAAGACTAATTGTGTTTCTACTGTTCTATTTTTCCAGGTCTTTGTTGCTTGAGAAAAATTTACAGCTCCTTGGGCCCCTACTATGCAAATCCATAACTAGCAATAGGAGTTCACAAGGAAGCCTATGATTCTTAGGTTTAAAGATATTCTAAAATTTCCTCTGAGCTACGGGTAGAGTTTGTAGTCATGGGAATGGAATAGGAATTTATCCCCATTCATAATCTGGTCCTGTTTGATGCTTATCAGCTTACTTGTCATAGTGCAGACAATGGGACATGGGAGGAATGATAGAGTAAAGTGGTTGGATAATATGGAAATATTTAAATTGTGTCCATTGTTTGTGATGATACTTTTATGTAATGAGGTATGCAGTTATTGGACATATTTTTACTCAATTGTTTTTTTTTGTCAGTGGTGGGACTTGAACCTAGGGCCTGGATGCTGTCCCTGAGCTCTTCAGCTCAAGACTGAAGTGTTCTACCCACTTTAAGCCAGAGCACCACTTCAGGTTTTCTTCTGGTTAATTGGAGATAAGAGTCTCATCAACTTTCTTGCCAGAGCTGGCTTTGAATGATCCTCATATCTCAGCTTCCTGAGTAGCTAGGATTACAGGCGTGAGCCACTGGCACAGAGCTACTAAAATTTTAAAAAATACTTTATAAGCTGGGCACTGTGGCTTACATCTACGATTCTAGTTACTTACTCTGGATGTTGAGAATGAGGGAACTGTGATTGGAGGCCAGCCCATGAAAATGTTCAGAAGACCCTGTCATAACAGAAAAGGCTGAGGGATAACTATTATCCCAACTATCACAGAAAGTATAAATAAGAGGATTATAATAACCAGTGCAAAAATTGCTAGAGATATGGATTAATGGTAGAGTACTTGCCTAGCAAACGTAAGATCCTATTTCAATCCCCAGCACCATTTCTGAAGCACAGATACGTTCTTGCCTTCACAACATGTCACCAACAACCCAATATTTTAAGGTACCTAAATGCCTCTTAAATAAAAAATATATAACACACAATATGAGAATGTATTAGTAGTGCATACTAGTTTTCTCTGGAGTTTGACTCCTGGTTCTACTGCTGACTAACTGTGAATGGGCTCCCATTCTTCAATTTTCACTGTTAAGACAGAGGTAGTGATAGTAGCCATGCCACTGGGTTTGTTGGAAAGATCACATGAGTAAACACCCATAAGGTGTAACATTTGGTGTAACATTTGGTGTAAGCAAATAAGCAGTACTTAGATTTGATTTTGAAACAATTTAACAAAATGCGATTTGAGCATAAAATATATACCAGTGCATTTCACCATGTTTCATATTAAAGATAGTTACCACCCAAACCACTCGCCTCTACTTCTGAGGTATTATACAGGGAAGAATTTATGTTGACTAATCCTGCGTGTTGTTGGAAGATGTTAAAGTATCACTGACTTCTCTGTGGAGGGATGGATGGAAGCTATCTAAAATGTGATACCCTATTGGGCTCTAACTACCCCATTGGAAAACCATATCTAATGGTCCAGTGTTTCCTTTGGAGCATTTCATCATGTTCCAGACCAGATTAAAGATCTCTGAAGCTGTGGTTGTACACACCCTGTTTTATGCTTGTTGGAACACATTCTTCTACCAAACACACTTGAAGTGTCCTCCAAAGTTCCAAGTCTGAATTAAGGAAAGTGGATTACAACAAAAGATGATCAGTCACAAGAATCTGGACATTCTCCATTCATGGGAATAAAGTTGTTAAGCATATATTATCTTCCAGATATTAGGACAAACAGGGAAAACAAACCAAAGGTAGCAGCAATATTCTGGTTAAGAAATCTCTATTCGATGGAGGAGAGGCAAATAAAATATCTATGACTATATGAGGTACATAATGTATAAGGTCTAGTAGAGGGACATAGTGAAAGAAATGAAAGATGGGAGAAGTTGATGTGAGGCATAAAAGAAGCAATCAAGAATCAAATGGATGAGTTGAGCTGAGTCTTAAAAATCAAAAGAAATTAATCAACAAACAAGACAAAGTCACAAAAGAGAACTCTAGCTCTGACAAGTAAATCAGCCAATGAATTAGGTTGACATGCATTAGCATGAGACATAAAGTAAAATAAAGAGGGCCATCAGCTAGAAGCAAAAGACCTTGCCATCACCGGGTGTATTTCAGACAATTCAGAATGAGGCTTTTTGTGTTTGTATTTTCTTAATTAATTTCTTAATTTTCTTAATTTCTTAAATTAAGGAATTAAATTTGTTAATTTAATCTGGGAGAGTTATTCTCCCAGATATGAGTACCAGAGTGGAAGATAAGACTATTTACAAGTTACTTTTTATTCTGCTTCATTCATTGTGAATATTTATCCTGAGTTTCTATAATACAAGAGAGATTAAAACAGATTTGTATCAATTAGTTGAACTTCAATATGCAGTGAAAATGGAGCCTTTGTTTAGAAGGTAAATGCAACCTTGGGTGTCTGTGTATATCATCACATCTTAGAGAATAATACACTGATTTGTGAAGTATTGCATTCATAAAAATTAATATTAATTTGGTCCTTATTATATAGTATAAAATTCATAAATTCTTTACAGACATTATGTTACTTAAACCTGATAACAAAATTATGTACTAAATAACATGACTGCCTCAGTTTGACACGTGAGGCTACTGAAACCTGAAGAATTTAGACATAATGTTAAGAGGCTAGCCATGACTTAATACTACTGGATATTCATATGTTTTGGATAGAATGGAGGATTGGAAATTCGTGAATTTGTTTAGGCATGCCAATGTAGCTTTTGATAGACAAGGCAATAGTCACATCACCCTTCTTCGTCTGTAAAGTAAAAGTTGAGGTGTGGACTGCTAAGGAGGGAAATAAAAAAGTGGAAACTAAAGAGGCTTGCAGGTCCATTGAGTTTTGAGATTCTTTAGATATGACTGTGCATAAAGAGTGTTTGTTCTGGTAGCATGGTAGCATCTTTCAATGCAAAGTTATGATAACTAATCCATACAGTGTCCTGTAAGGATAGAGGACACCAAAAGGCATATAACCAGACATCATCCAACTGATATTAGTTTGATTCATTAGTTTGATTTGTACATTCATTAAATAGCCTCTCCATATCCTCTTTCTCGTGTTTTTTTGTTTTTTTTTTTTTACTTAACCTTTGAAACTGTTTGAATGATTGTTCTTTTCTTTATGGGAAAATGGAGAATAATTTTTCCTGGGAAAGGAAAATCGTCCTATTTTAAGCAGTAGTCTTCCCTGTCTGTGTCTTAAAACAATTCAGAAAGCGCCTTTTTGTGTTGTGCCCTTTCCCATTTACCCTGTAGTGAATACGGAAGGATGTGCCGCTTTCTAAGTTGAGATTTGGAAAGGAAGACCCGCAGAAGGGTCCTTGGAAAGCTACCTAAGCAGCTGTCCAAAGGGTACAAAAAACAGTTTCTAACTTTAGACTTCACATTGGCTTTTGAGCTTCTGTTCATTTTGTCCTCAAGATAGCTACTGGAACTTAAGTTCTGTTTCTCTGGAGATTCAATAAGCTAAAGTGGCAACTTGGCTCACTTCGAGCTGAGCTCCACACTGGAGTTCTGGAAGAAGAAACACAAATGTTGTTGTCAAAGCATTGACTGTTACTTATCTGATTTTAGCTAATACTTTGGAAGCCTCAGTTTGTATCTGTAAAATGAGAATTGTAGAAAATACCATTATTTTTTATACTGAAATTTATTTGTTATCACTTAGGCAGCATACTTATATGTAAGTATAAGCCCAATGCCTGACTGAAATGTTATAAATGGGAACATTGTTCAAAAGTAACAGAGACTAGTTTTGACTAACAGGGGTCTTACTTGAAGCATGGTATTCCCTGTTTATTGAGTAAGAACATCTATAGCATATTCTCTCTTTTACCATACATATTTAGTCAGCTGAAAACACACAGAAGGAAAAGCAGCAACAGATGCTGTGCCAGTGAGCAAACAGAATGGAGAACAATTTATTATTATGCACGTGGAAGTTTCTGATAGCATCTCTGAGCATGGCATGGTTTCGTATATGCATCAACCATGCTTTGGTGTGCTTTCAAAATTATCTGTTCTCTGTGGTTGATTATAATTGTTTATGAAAAATCAGACACAGGGAAAAGTGCTAGGAGAGTAGACTGAGTGGTAAGATCACAGCTGGGTAAGGAGCAGCATAGGAATATACTTTGCAAAATAAAATGGTAGACTGAGCTAAGCATATCTATATACATGCGAATGTTAATTTTCAGTGAAAATCCTTGAATGGATGCCAATACATTCTGGGAAATAGTTTTATTATATAAATTCCTTCTCCAAGGTCTGAAGGGAAACCCTTCCTAAAATGACAACTATTTTCTTGTTTGGCTCAGGTTTGAGGATTGCTTCAGCTGAGTCATTTTGTATCCAAAGACCACCACACAGTTCAGAGAAAATAGGAGGAGCCTTCCTTTTAAATTCAGGGTAGAGCATTTGCATTTTCCAAAAGTTACTTGACAATTACATGTTTGGGGACTTGCAGTTATAATTGTATTGCAAAGAAAAAATAATAAGAGAGGAAACAAGCAGAGGTTATGTTAACAGACTGTCAGGGAGCTGTGGTTGAGCCTTTGATGTCAAATTCAATAGATCTCCATGTGAATTTAGTGAGTGCTACACTCCCATTTCAGGTTTCACAAGTGAAATTGTTTCATGTACTGATTTTCTGGTAAATTTGTTCTGCGGAGTCATGTGTGTGTGTGTGTTTTTTTCTTGTGAGTGATTACTATTTTTGGAAGTCAGAATTCCTTCATTAGACTAAGCAATGTAGTGGTTGGAGAGGATATCTGTATTTATTTTATTTTCATTTTTATAATAAAATTATTTTAGGCACATAGTTTATAAAAATAAACAAGCACAAGAAATTAAAATAATTCAAGGGACTAATCTCTTTAGCATCTTTCATTAAATCTTTATTCCTTTGGAAAACCCTTATTCTCTATATGAAATGAAAAGGAAGGAAGGAAGGAGGGAGGGGGGGAAGGAAGGAAGGAAGGAAGGAAGGAAGGAAGGAAGGAAGGAAGGAAGGAAGGAAGGAATTTTTATGTGAAAATCCAACCATATACATATTGTCCATTGCTCACAAATTGTTACCCAACATATAGTATCTAGCTTGTATCATAATATCTGGTATATACTATAATGTGTCCAGTGCTTTCATTATACACAGATTTCCTATATTTTAAACATCTGCGTAACATTCTGTTGCATAGATGTAACAAAATATGTCTTGATATAGTGGCTTCCATATCTCATTATTACATATGTTATAATGATCAGTATAAATTTTCATGAAATTGCTGATTCAAAATTTAGCTATGAGCCGAGTACCAGTGTTTCCTGCATTAATAAGGAAGCTGAGCTCAGAGGATTGAGGTTCAAAGCCAGCATGGCCAGGAAAGTCCATGAGACTTTTATCTTTAATTAATCATCCAAAAATTCAGAAGTAGGGCTGTGGAATAAGTGGTAGAGTGTTACTCTTGAACATAAAAACTTAGGGACAGTGCCCAGGCCCTGAGTTCAAGCCCCAGGACTCATACACACACACACACACACACACACACACACACACACACACACACACACACACACACACACGTAGCTGCATTTTAAATTTGACATGTGTTTTGAGCTTTTATTTTGCCTCCCCCACTCCTGCTCCCCACTTCCACTGCCCGGCCTTGACATGTGTTTTTATAGTCCTAAGAGTAAATGAAAATGCATTTGTACAATTTGTATTTTCTTGCATGGAGTATTCCCTCTTTCTATATGTGAAAATCTACGCTATATTTTTTACACGTTTTTTTCTGGATCTGGTTGACATTCATTCCATAAAATCAATGATTAAATTTATATTTGCTTGACTTTATTAAATATCAATTTTTGTTGTCTGAATACCTGTCATTTTTTAAAATAGTTTTTACAAGCACAGTTTGGCCCCAGATACTGGTACAATAAATATAAGCTGAATTTATACCAGAGTTAACCATTATTATTTTTTCTAGCCTATGCCAGAGACACCCCAAGTCTTTGGTGATGCAGTAAAAAGAAAATCAGTTCTCACTCTTATGCAGTTGAACAGAGACCATGCAAACCACATGGGAGGACAGTTGTTAAACTTGGGCCTTGATACAAAATGATCATGGCCTCACATCATATCTTTGTCCTTTTTACCTTGACAACTTTGAATAGAATCCAACTTCCCTGCAGTTTCCAGACAAATATAACAGGACTGTGTACAAAATATTAGCTTCTCTTCCACTGGAAGTGAAATTCAGAGTTTGGTGAAGGAATATGTACTACAGTGAAGGTGTTACATCCATGCTTCCTTTTTCAATAGCAAGTAGGAGGAAAGAGGCAAACCAAAAGAGAAGCATACAATAAAGCGTACATTCTGGAAGTTTCTCTTTATTGAAATCCAAAATGGAATATGCTGCACAGGAAGATATGCATTCAGGAAGTTGAGAAAAATGTTTAATGTAAAGGTCATTTTATACGGTTTTATAGGGAAGATAAAAAAAAAAGAGACAGTAAAGCAAAAGCAGTTTCAATGGAAAAGGTAGTATCAAGAAATGTGCCTCTTCATAGAGGAAAGCTCTGTTGTCAAAACTGTAGCTTTGAAAGATGAGGATGTTGAGAAATAACTGAGCACGCTTTCATCCTGACCTTCATCTGTAATTGGTGCTGCTTGCTTATTTCATAATCCAGACTGGAAGTGAGAGGGTGAGAGAGACTGTGAGAGGATTCAAGGAGGACAGTGCCTCTGGGGAAAAGAACAGAGCAGATGAAGAATGAGCAATGCACAGAGATACCCAAATGCAGAGCATATAGTAGTTCGCGGATCTAGACAAGGCATCTAAACCTGGGTGTTTCATCTGTCTAATTGACAGCAGGTTAAAGAAGCACACACTGTGGAAATGTGGACGGAGCTAGATCACACACCTAGCACTTTCCGCACTCCAGTGTCCATGCTGGCTTTACTGCGGAATACTGAATTTTGATGTTAGTATTCAGTAGAAAATCCAGCCAAGAAGCAACAAGTTTTTTTGCTATGATTCATGAATGATTGCCATTTCGAACTGAAAAGTCAACCTTACCTTAAATTTTACTTTAAAAAATGTCAAAGCTGTGTCCCTGTGGCTAAAACCTATAATCCTGGTTATTTGGGAAGCTGAGAGATGAAGGATTGCTGTCGAAGACCAGCGAGGGCATAAAAGACCACATAACTTCATCTCAAAAGTAACCAGGAGGAAACAGGACTGGATCTATGACTAGGAAAGATGATCTCCAGTCTAGGAAAGGGGAAATCCTGAGTTCAAACTAAGTACCCCCAAAAGACAAAAGCAAACTTCATCTAATATACCAATTTAGTGGCAAAACACTATCAGAATACATTTTAAATTTGTGAAACTGGTCAGAGACAAAGAATACTATGTATCAGAACTGCTAAATGCTAGTTATTTATTTTTATTTTGTGGGTCATAGGGCTTGAACTCTGGGTCTGGATGCTGTCACTGAGCTCTTCAGCTCAAGGCTACCACCCTACCCCTTGAGCCACAGTGGTACTTCTGGCTTTCTGGTGATTAATTGGAGATAAGAGTCTCCTGAACTTTAGTTCCTGGGCTAGCTTTGAACCCTGATGCTCAGATCTCAGTCTCCTGAGTAGCAAGGATTACAGGCATGAGCCACCAAGCCCAGATTTTCTCTTTTTTTAGCTACACTTATCACCAGGCTCAAATTCATACATTTTCCCTTGCTAAAGACTGTAAACCACAATTATTTCAGCCCATCTTCTACAATGAAGTTGCAGTGAAATATTTGTTTTGAAGTTGTTTGGATTGAATGATCTCATACCCCCAAAGTACTTAGAGGATACCTAATGTATTTTCAATATTAACTGAATAAATGTTTTTAAGTGGCTGGCTTAGGAAAAGCCACAATCTGCTTTAATTCAGTAAACCTTAACTAAGAATCCAGTTTAGGGAAAGATATGCAAACATATTTCCTTTATACTAAGAAAAGCTAGAATTTATTAGAAAAAATGACTAATCAGTACAGATCAGACAGAAGGAATCACAGAGGTTTGGACTCTATTAACTATCTTAATTTATTGGAATTGTTGCAAATTCAGACTAGCCTGATGTAGACTGGGATGTGAAGAAGGCTGGAAGGAACAAGGAACAAAGCATTTGTTATATGGGGTCTCCAGCATTCATGATGAATCCAGCAATTTTGCCTTATTGATGATTGAATATGCTTTCAGCCTCTATTTGTTTGTGATTGCATCATTTCTTCCAGCATCTTTCCTGAAACAACAATCTCTGCACTTGGAGATTTGCTTTAAGCATCTCAGTGGGTGCTGATATTGGTGCTACTGCTTGCTGACTTTGTATGTTGGGTGGTCTTCTTCTGCATTCGACATCTCAGCAGTAACATGAGTCTAGAACACATGTTACTCCCCCATACTGAACACCATGTACCCAGTGGATAGTCCAGTAAACGTTTAAAACCTGGAAATTTCTGGGCAGTATACTCTATCATAAGCCTTGGAGGTAGCTAACTACAGATAAGAACACACATTTTAGATTTCAGTTACACATTGGTTGGAGTCTTGGCACTACTACTTACTAATTGGCTCTCCTATACCTGAAATTCTTCATCAGGATAATGGAAACATTTAAACCTACCCTCTAATGGTTACTTTGAAGATTAGTTTAGATTATATACATAAAATGTTTAGCATAGATTGATAAGGTCTTTTTCTTAAACTATTATTTTGACTGCAGCTTTGGTAGGAACATATCCCAGCAATCAAAGGTAAATGGAATCCTTCCTTTACATTTTACAATACGAAGACCCACAGAAAAAGGGAAAGACCATACATGCTTCTATTTTCCTTTCTTCCCTTAGCCAGATGTCTCCAGCAAGTTTTGAAATGTGAGAGTTCAGAGGCAATATGGAAAGAAAAAAAATCCATCCCAAGTTGTGCCTATAACATATGCAGAAAGCAGATAAGGTTTATCACTCATCATTTAAAAGTGAGGATTTCTTAAACCAAATATGGATCTGGAGTTTATGATGAATACTACTTGTTTCTTAGCCAACTACTTTTATGTTTTTTAATAATTCATACCTTTGTAGTTTCACAGGCTTTGTTGCTCTCTTTTATCTTCCAGTCTTTCCTTTTGGAAGACTCAAAAAAAAAAAAAGCTTTCAAGAACATGCAGACTCACAGAAACAATAGCAGGAAGACCAAGAATTTTCCTAAAAACTGAAAGTGAGTCAAATAGGAAGAGTTTTGGAAACCAAGAGCAACCAGACAGCATGAGGTTGGGACTTTGCCACATAAGAGAGCCTGTTACCACACTCAAGCCACTAGAATTCAAAGATGTAGAGATTTGCTAAATTTAGCCTTCAGGAAAGAAAACTTTCCTGTTAGTAACTGCCAAGGAACTATAATGTTATGTCTCTAGGTGTGAACTTTCAATATAGATAAACTATTTTTGCTTTCTTTTCTAAGATAGCACTACCAACATTGCATTTCAGACTCAATGGCTGGTTGCATTTTTTATATTTTGATAGTTACTGAAATGTATTACTCTCTTCACAATTTACCTGAATGTTTTATATATACATGTGGATATGTGTGTATATATTAAAGTGCCTATACAACACCCCCACATACACTATATGTGAATTCCAAAGCCATGAGTATCCTGAGCTGTTAGAACTAGGAGAAAATTTAATGGTGACATTGAACATTTCTATTCATAGTTACAAATATTGAATCCAAGAGAAGAAGATGATTTGCTGAAGGACTTACAATTAAAAGTAGAATTCAGCTCTTTTTATTTCCCTTTATTTTTCCGATATCTTTACAAACTATCAGAATGTCTTTCAGCTCAGGGTAAAGAAAAAATGTACAATTTAACAAAAAAAAGTTTTAAAAAGTCAATGCACTATTTTAAAAATCTACAAGGTAGAAAAACTTGATTACCTGATTATAGGAACTATTTACTATTTTAGAGATACACTATCAATCTAAAGGGATGTATTTCCTAGTTTGTTGAAATCAATTTGTTTACACCAGTTATCCTATTATAAAATTTAAAACACTCCTTGCCCTCCAATGTAGTTACGGAAAATACGTTATATGTTCATTATGATGCAAGTACATTTTTCATGTTGAAGGTCAAGAATCCTTTTTTACTTGCAAAGAACCCAAAAGCTATCCTAAACATTGTCGTTGATAAGGCAACATATGAACCCTACCATAAGAGTTTGGGATTAAAAACAAGGGGGGTAATACTATAAACTTGCAAATGAGCCAGGACACACAGAATAACTTTAGTAGAGCTATTCTTTCTCAGAATTACCAAAGTATATATGTAAGAACTGGTGAGAAATGAGGTTCTCTTTTTATTCTTGTTTGTGATAATCAAAACAAATGTATATGAATCAATAATAAAGTTGTGCGATGATTGGGCCAGGAGTGTGGCCTAGTGGTAGAGTGTTTGCCTAGCACGCATGAAGATCTGGGTTCGATTCCTCAGCACCACATAGAAAAAAGCTGGAAGTGTCACTGTGGTTCAAGGGTAGAGCTCTAGCCTTGCGAAAAGTCCAAGGACAGTGCTCAGGCCCTGAGTTCAGGCCCCACAACTGGCAAAAAAACAATGTTGTGTTATGACTGCGAAAATACAGCTGAGATCTGAGAACCAAGTTCAGTTTTCCCAAAATATGACTTGAAGACAGTTATCTTGTTTCTTTGTATCTACTTCTTCGTATCATATTTAAAATAAAGGAAATGAAGCCCCAGGTTTCTGCCCAGGTTGGCTTAGAGCCACCGTATTCTCATTTCAGCCTCTTGAATAAATGGATTTTCAGATAGGAGCCACAGGTACTTGGCCTCCCCTTGCTGACTTTTAATGAGAAGTCCAAAGCTTTTTGACTGCTGGTACCATGAGAAAACATATCTAGGGAAGGCTGTTGATATCCATTCTGTGTGTTCAGCACATTGGTCTTCTATTTATAGAGAATATTTTTAATGAGTATTTGAAATGTACATTAAAACTGGATATCTATAAATAGTAAGCAGATGTGATATATTATACCTTAAACTTCTAAACATTTTTTCTCTCATTTGAGGAATTCTAACCCATAGCTCTCTGTTTACATGTTTGCTATTTTGGTTCTGTGTAATTCTAGAAATAACTAGTTTCAGACAGTTATGGTTTAGTGAACATGAGGAATTGCTTTAGCTAAAATTATTGTTGCTAGTTTCTAAAACTCCTACAGAATAAATCTACAGTCTTTGGGAGAGCAGAAGTTATTTTCAATGACACACTATTTGCTGAAAATTTACGGTAGATTGACTCATGCATCTTTGCATTTTGCTTAGATTAAAATACTATAGCTTTGGTTGAGAAGTAGATGTGTCAGTGTCCTTGCTGTGTCTTGACAGTTTGTTTTGTTAAGACAGAGAAAGTCTGCCTAATTATAGGAGAGTCATTATTGGTTCCAAAGGAGGAAAAAAAGTCATCTCTACATTGATTTCTCTGGAAATGAATCATGCAGTTGTATAATGCTTTGCACCACTGTCTGTCTCCATCTGTATTCTTCCCCCCCCCCTGCTCTCTTTTAGTTAATGTGAAGTTTGTCATTTCAAATAATGTCTGATGTCTGGCTCCAGGCTATTTGTAGATTTATCCTGCCCAACATATGTCACTCATCTTTGTTTAGAATCTACAACCTTCATCCTAGCAACCTCTTTGTATTTTATGTTTGCTTTGGCTACACTGGTACCTCTGTGCAGATTATAATGGGCTCTTGTCATAAGACTGTGATTAATGGTGGGTATCACAAAACCATAAATGTACAGTAAATTGGAAGTTTTTGACATGAATTTATCATCCAGATAAATATTGGCTGCATTTTATTTTAAGCTACTTTGTCCATATTTTATTGTGCCCAAGTTATCCTTTTCATGATGCCTGTTAAAGAAGCAATGCAAAGTTCAACTGCATCATCTCACATGTTTGACCTCTAAGGTCAGAATTATTCCAAGTATAAAAAAACAATACATTGGATTGCAAATGATTATAGTTTTTACTTGTACTCTATAAGATGTTATGTAATGTTTTCCTTGATTGCAGGCTTGCAAACTAACAAAAAATGTGAGTTCCAGCATAATAATGTCTATTTAGAAATCAACTTAATTTTTGGTGGCAATGCTTTGCGTTTTGTTTCTTTCCTCATTCAAATGTGACCCCGAGCATTAGATAGAATTCCTATAGTTTCGTGGCCTATTGAATGGGCCCCAGTGCACACAGAAGTAGAGAATTTTCTATCTTGCCCTTAGCTTGTTAAAATATATCCCTAGCTTCTTAAAGTAGATTTTCTTTTTAATTGATACATAACGATTTTAGTTATGTGTAGTGTACGATATGACATATCATTACTCACAATGGGTAATGAGCTGATGAGGATAATCGACCTATCATTTGCCTCAGACATTTATCATTTCTTGATGACAGACATATACTTTAGTAGCTAGAATGAATGTTCATGTCAAAAACTCACCCAAGAATGCAATGAGATCTGGGAAACACAATACCTTCAGAAATTGATAAATGCTGATGAGCTATGAACCCTATGTAAGTAAATGTTCTTATCTAAACTCTTCAAAAATGGCTGTTATTATTATTGACATATAGGCCAACAGATTTGAACAAGTGCCATCATAAAAGAAACAGTGCATCATTCTCACAAAAGAGCAACCACTTTCAAATGAAAGAGCACTTGTATCACAAAATAAGGTAAACAAATTGGGTACCATGGGCCTTGGTAAAAATGGTTTACCACTTTGGCAATCTTGCCACATGGGTAATGGATCAGCCAGCCAGAAAAATCATGGACTCATGTCAACTGTGGAAGCTGAGGGCGCATCTCCAAGCCAAAAGCGTGGCCAAGGCCAGCTCTCCGAAGCCTCTGTGTGTACTCAGTAACCAACAGTATATTACAACATATGCCAGGTCAATCTAGCTATTTAGCCTTCCAGGCCAATTCAGGAGAGTCTTTCTTGAGTTTAGTACACCAGAAAGGAAGTTTTGGTTGGACTGGATTATGAAGGTCATAAAGTCAAAAGGGAGAGAGCTTAAGAACAAAAGGAAAATTGGATTTTTCATGTTCAGTTTTTTCATACAACTTATACACTTTTCACTTTTTTTTCTTCCAAATCTGTATATACAGACCTCCCAAACCTCTTTTATGTCAATTGTAATGATGAAGTCTCCTCTCTGAAAAAATGCTTATGTATGGAGGCCATTCTAAGCAAAAACTCATGAGAATTGATCCACGCCGCACACTCAAGATCTCCCATTTTCTGCACTTTAAAGAATTAAAAGCTGGTAAAAATAAACACATTGCTTTAAGCGTTTGATGTTAAGGATGTCAGGGTAATCACAGTGAATTAATTAAAAAACACAGTTCTACTGGGCACAGTGGCTCACACCTGTAATCCTATCTACTTAGGAGGCTCAGATCTGAGAATTGCAGTTCAAAGCCAACCCAAGAATTAAAGTCCCATGAGACTCATATCTCCAATTAACCACCAGAAAATGGGAAGTGGTGCTGTGGTTCCAGGGGTAGGACAGTAGCCTTGAGCTGAAGAGCTCAGGGACAGTGCCTAGGCCCAGAGTTCAAGTCCCACAACCCCCCCCCCCAAAAAAGGCAAGACAACAACAAAAAACAACAGTGATGATTCAGATAAATGGAAAGTTTGAATTTTCTTTTCATTAGAAAAGAGAAATATAAGAAGACTCAACTTATCTCATGGATGTCAGAAACATTTAGTTTTCACAACAAAATTTAATCTGAAGAAATTCAGCTCTCTCTAGACAGATCATTAATAGATGAGGGAAGATAGATCTCTTCATATATATGTTGACAGAGAAAGAGGAAGTAATATCTACTTTCTCACTACTATAGAATAAAACTCATAGTCCCACTTATATGCTCCATCATCAGAAAAAAATATTTTTAGTGTCCTAATTTTTTGTGTGTGCTGGTCCTGGGGCTTGAATTAAGGGCCTGAGCACTGTGCCTGAGTTTCTTTTGCTCAAGGCTAAGCAGTCTACCACTTGAATCACTTAGGATTTTTTTAGTAGCTTATTGGATATAAGAATATCACAGGGCCAGGAGTTTGGTCTAGTGGTAGAGTGCTTGCCTAGCATGCACGAAGACCTGGGTTCAATTCCCTAGGTACCACATACATAGAAAAAAGCCCAGAAATGGTGCTGAAGCTCAAGTGGTAGAGCTATAGCCTTGAGAAAGTTCAAGGACAGTGCTCAGGCCCTGAGCTCAAAACCCAGGACTGGCAAAAAAAAAATATCACAGACTGTCCTACCCAGGCTGATTTTGAACATGATCTTCAGATCTCAGCCTCCTGCATGGCTAGGATTATACATGTGAGTCACTAGTCCCAGGCATTTTAAAGATTGCTATTTTAAGTTCTTTTTAAATATAATGAGAGTCACAAGTTCCAAGACTAAGCCTTACTCATGGTATTCTTTCCAGAGATGATAGCATGCAGTAGGTACTTGTTATGGTGAGGACCTGAAAGGTTGAGTTGTATTGAGAGCTTGTTCCCCAAAGCAATATCCAGAGGTGGGGCTTTGAGGAAGGTTATGTGGCACGAGCACTAACTTCATCCACACATGATTCCGTTAATGAAGTCATGGTTTGATAGTGTTCTTGGGCAATGATGGAAACTACATGGGGGACAGAGTGAGGGATCTCTGGGGACAGGCCCTACATGGACACAGGCTGTCTCTGTTCCCTTTCTCTCAGCGGTTTCCTGGCTGCCATTAAGTGAGAAACTGTTCTCCACCACACTCTTCCACTCAGATGGTTTTTGACTTTTCCTAAAAGCAATGGATCCAGACTGAAACCTGGGAAAGTGAGACACAAAATAGATCCTTTCTCCTCTATGCTGATTTGCCCAGGTTATTATGTCACAGCTGGGAAAGTGACTAACCCAGCACTCACGAATTCTTGATGAACCCTATGGATTTTTCTTTTAACACTAATTATAGGAGGCTGTATAATTGGTTCTGAAGAAGAACAAACAGTCATTTCAGCATTGATTTCAGCTGCAAATGAACCACACTGTCATTTTTATCGGTATGATCCACTTCCATCAGTGACCAGAGAATTCAATTATCCAAAAATTCAGGGTTTTTTTCATATTGGAGAAGAAATAGTTCACTTTTCCCTCACTGAATAAGAATGGTCAACATGATTCAAGGCTGGAGCACATTCTCCAGAACTGACTCTTTTCAGAATGTAGGAGAATTAAGCAGAACACAGCTACTTGACTGGCGCAGACAATGATTATAAATTTTATTATTTTAGTTTTCAGACATTTTTTTTTACTTTTCAGGTCTATTTTTTATGTTAGAAATCAGTTTCTGTCAATAGCTTTGATTGACAATTTAAATACTTATTCTGGAAAAGAAATGTGAAAATAAAACATTTGTTAAATTTTCGTAAAAGCAATGCTTTTCTTTTTTATTGTCTTTTCAGTTCTTTATTTTTGTGCTCTTTTAAAAGTCTTATACAGTATTACATTAGAACAATCTTTTTTGGTGCTTACAAATCTATCAGATAACATTATCATTATTATGCTTTGTATCACTGTTACTAAATGTTTGAAATAATCTACTCAGAAGAAGCAGTTTTCAAAATCTATGTGGATATAGCCACATAGAATGAGGTTAGGCAAAATGAACTCCAGAATAGGCCAATAAGAAGATTTATCCTGTGGCTGTTGTTGTTTTGCATATATTTTTCATTGTGATTAATAATTATTGTGATTAATTTTATTGTGGTGAATATACTCACCAGATAGAAGGTGCATTACTTCACAAACATTGATACCTTTTCTCATGTCTTGGTCCCAATTCCCCCCCCCATCCCTACCCCCCCATCTTGTTTTCCCCCCAAGCATATATACAATATATCAGATAACAAGGTAAAATACTGTAACAATATGAGATAGCCAAGGGACAGCAGAAGAGATGAAAGATAACATCGTACATTAAGGACAACAACCACTCATTATATGAAAGCAATGCTTTTCTTTTGTACCAGTTCATTCTCAGCCTGCTGGTGAAGAGACTTCTTGAAACTTTTTTGTTGGTGGTGTTGATCCTGGGCCTAGGCATTGTCCCTGAGCTCTTCAGCTCAAGGCTATTAACCTACCTTTACGCCTGTGTGCTGTCCCTGAGCTCTTCAGTTCAAGGCTACTATCCTACCCCTGGAGCCACTGCACCATTTCTAGTTTTCTAGGGTTAATTGGAGATAAGTTGGTGCCTGGGCTGGCCTTTGAACCACAATCCTCAGATCTCAGCCCCCTGAGTAGCTAGGGCTGAAACTTTTAAATGTATGAAAAAATTATCTGGCTTAACAGAGGGAGGCATTACGAGTCCAGTTTCTTCAGCAGAATGGTAAATGACAAAGATAAGGACTAAAACTAATGGCAGAATGTGAAGGCAGATATCCAGGCTCCACCAAGGCAAAGAACTGGTGCTTCCAAACCTAACTCTGAACATTAACTACTAGGGGGTAGTAGAAGACTGCCTGAACAACCAATTTCAGTAAAACATGATAGAGATAACAGTTGTGTGTGGATGTACTAAGCATCAGAAGAGATAGCTCTAAGAGACACTCCAAGCCTTCTTGGGATAACATTTCAGTCCCTGAGGACCAACCTGGTGATACTAAATGCAACAGGATGGCAAAGTTGCTTTAAGTACTACTTTCTACAAAATTAACAAAACTATTGAAATATCTTGTCCTTCAACAAGAAGGAGTTGGTGATTGCAAAACATTTTAGCCATTATGGTTTTAGTAATAGCTCACAGGTTTAGCTAGAACCTACAAAGTACACCTGCTTTTTGTAAGAGGTCAAAGGCTAGCCAAATTATGGAGGAATTAGTTGTTGTATGTACTGATCTCAAATAAAAACATTACATTACAATGCCTCCGGTAGGACTTACTTTTATGTCCTTTCTGATGGGCAAATGTTTTAAGACTGAAAATAACAATTCCTTCCATTATCAAAGATGTGATCTGAGAAACTAATATCTGAATTTAATTTCTGGTTATAGCATTTATCAGGTACATAAATTTGTTATATCTCTTAAAGTTGTCAAGTCTCCATTTCCTCTTAGAATGAGTAAGATTCCCAGATGAAAATATTTATATGTGGTATAAACTATACATGATAAGGCCAGGGTTCACTTCCAAGTTTAATAGTTGACTTTATTCCATCTATTTCATCATTTTGTTGAATGAGATGAACCAATCTTGAAATGCAAACATTACATATTCTCACCCAGTAATGGAATAGGGACCTAAAATGATGGTGGTGGTAGGGGTGGTGATGGTGATGATGAAGATAATGATGATGATAGTAATATTAATTTAAAATACAGGACTGTCCAGGAGGAGATCAGTGGGAGGATGGAGAATGGAGGGAACCCTAAAGGGTGAAGAGAATCAAAGGTTATAACATATGTAGTTAGGAAGACCCTATAATAAAATGCACACAGTGCTCTTTGAAGAGGGGCAAGAAAGAGGGAAAGAATAGGAATATGGTAGAGGAGGTTAAATTGTTCAAAATGCATGTATAGTATGGCCATTAAAAATAAAATAACAGTGGCCAGGAGTGTGGCCTAGTGGTAGAGTGCTCACTTAGCATGCAGAAAGTCCCTGGTTCCATTCCTCAGTACCACATACACAGGAAAAAAGCTGGAAGTGGTGCTGTGGCTCAAGTGGTAGAGCGCTGTCTATTAGAAAGTCCAAGGACAGTGCCCAGACCCTGAGTTCAAGCCCCAGGACTGTCAGTCTATCAATCAATCAATAAAATGTCATATTAGTTTAACTTGTTGAAACCTTTTTTTAAAAAAATCACTGTATTTACAAAAGCAAATAAATCTGTTTTCACTTTTCCCATTTAATGCCTCATAGAGTGTACAAGTTTGGTTCACTGAGTTGGAACTTAAAAGCTACAATTTTATCTACCCATATAAGAAAATGCCATATTAATTTTTTAAAGAGACATGAGATACATATTTGGGGCTGGCTTTCATACTCACAAAAATTATGTTCAAAAGTGCTCTGATATGCTTCTTAATTTTGTGTTGTAAACTGTATTATAACAATCATAAATGATTCTAGTGATTCAAGTCTTAGCAATTACTGTTGTCAGTCTCTTGGCTTTGAGTCTTTTACCTCCCCTAAAACTTGGCATCCCTAGTGTTATGTATTAATAGCTAACTATCTAAATGGCATCAGAAACATGGCATCTGATTACTGGAGAGCCAATGGTCATGCTGAAAAGTTCCAAAATCATCTAATCTAAGTTTTGTTGCAAAATAAAAAGATAACATTTTATAGCTGATTGCAAAAGTAAAAAAAAAAATTTAAAAAAGAGCTATGTTGGAAGCCGAGTACAATAGTTATGAGCAGGTGATTTGCAGTCTATCCTTCAGGGTCAAAGTCAGTGAGCTGGAACTTCACCACTTTCCCATGGAACCTTAGGGAAGTGACTACACCCTTCTAACGTCAGTTCCCTGCTTTCAAAAATGCAGATAACACCTGTCTGTTGGGATTGCAGGCAATAAAAAGGGAAATAAAAGCCCCGAGGATGAAGGCTTACACACAGTTGAACTGACAAAATGGCATCTATTCTCTCTTTCAGACTTGATCTAGTTAATTGCCTTGAAACCATTGATTCTGAGCATGCAACTTGTGAATGTAATTACTCATCGGGGGAATTCTTCCATAGCAACAGAGGGCTCACAGGGCGTGTAGCGATGTTTGTACTGTACTTTTACAGATAAGGGCTCCATAGTCAAACAGAAGGCAGTAGTGGATGAGCTACTTAGCAGAGACACCATAGACTTGGATTGATTTGAAGAGTGGAACAAAACTGAAATTGAGTTGAGCTCACTGACATTATCCCACAAAATAAGCCTGTTTGTGAAGCCTTAGAGCTGTCAGAAGCATTCAGGGTTTTATGTTTTTTTAATTGTATTTTATTGTCAGGACAATGTATAGAGGGGTTACAGTTATATTCATCAGGTAATGGGTGTATTACTTTTCAAACCCTTCTCATGTTTTTCTCCTCCTTTCCCTCCCCCACCACCAGACTTTGTTACCTTGTATATTGTATATACATTTATTTGTTTATTTGAAATAGAGAAGGGAAGGGAGAAAACAAGATGTTTGGGAGGGTTGTTTTTTGTATTTTTTAATTGTGTGTCCTTAGATTCTAGCTTTCCAGTTTCTATGATATATACCAGAAGTGACAGGTTTATACTGGTTTTTTTTTGGTAGCCTTGCACATCTGTCATCTAGGGACTCCAGAGGTAGAATTGGGAGGGTCACAGTTCGAGGCTACACTGGTTAAAAAGTTCATAAGTGTTTATTTCAGCCAATAAAAACTCACTGCAGGGCTGGGAGTGTGGCCTAGTGGTAGAGTGCTTACCTAGCATGCACAAAGCCCTAGGTTTGATTCCACAAGAAGTGGTACTATGGGTTAATGGTAGAGTGCTAGCCTTGAGAAAGCTCAAGGATGGTACTCAGGCCTTAAACCCAGGAATTTAAGCCCAAGGACTAGCAAAAAAAAAATAAAATCACCAGCACCACCACCAACAACAACATAAAACCTCAGTCCAGATCATACCTGTGATCTCAGATCTCAGATAAGGAGGAAAGGTAAACAGGAAGATCATGGTTCAATCCTGCCTCGTTATCAACACCAGACTCTACTTGAAAAATAATGGAGGCAAAAAGAGCTAAGATCATGGTTTCTGTAGTAAAGTACCAGCCTAGCAAGTGCAAGAACCTTAGTTCAAACCCCCAATACTACCCCCAACTTAGCCAAATTGTTTTTGCAACATTGATGCTCATTTTCATGTAAAATTTGGTATTTGTGTCAATAAATTATGACATGTCACATTAACCTTGTGGATTTTTTGAAATAAAAATAATTTTATGAGCATGCTATGAAGTCAAAATTTGAGAATCACTTATGGGATCTTAGAATAGTTAGAATATCTTCTTAATACGTAAGTTTTTTTCATATTTTTATTGTAATTAATAGAAGGGTTACATGATATTTGCCAGATAGGAGGTGCATTAATTCATACATTGATACCCTTTCACATGTCTTGATCCCCATTTTCCTCCCCCCCACCCCCACCCCTCATCTTGTTTCCCCCCCTTCCCTATCCAATTTCAAATAACCAAATATCCGATATATAAGGTAACAAAATGGGATACTGTAACAATATGAGATAACCAAGGGACAGCAAAAGAGATGAGAGATAACATAGTAAACTAAGGACAACAATCATTCATTATATGGCTTTTGTTTCTATGCCCTAGAGGTTCTTTCATTTAGCGTCATACTATATGGCCTTATGTATCAAGGTTTTGCTCTATTGCAAATCTAGGCCTCCTTGGCACAGGTAGAAACTTTCTTAATAAGTAAGTTTTGATCTCCTTTAACCTACTTCTTGAAACTACATTTCGGGAATTATATGAAATGGGAGCAAGCAGAATTTGTAATGTGAAGTTTCTAAAACATAGACCATTTTAAAAAAACCAACAACAAATAACTCTGAACATCATTTGTTAAGTACACACTTCCCAGCAGAACTGAAATGCATATTAATTTCCATAAGATAGAAAACTTTCCCAGAAATGAATTCTATTTTGTGTTTTATCAGTTCAATGAATGTCTGAAAGTCTCTCTTTAGTCCTCTGTGCTGTGTCCAACAACCCAGCTGGCCAACGGTGTACTGTTGGGTCTGTGTGGAACTCCTCTTGCCCCAGCTTCTCAACAGCAGGGGGAGAAGGAATGGGAGCAGGCATTGTCTTGAAGGACACACATCCATGACCCCTGTTTGGTCATTGGCTTATGTGTGTCAGCCAAGAAACAGAGCCGTAGTGACTTAACTGTTATCTACCATGGCTGTGGAGTCTAGGTGCTAAGAACCAATGTTTACCTTGATCTTTATAGAGTGAGCCTGGGCTTCCATTGAAAAAGGAGAGTTCAGAGTTCAGTAGCAAAATATAGGATGGAATTCAAAGTGGGAGCCAGTCCTCTAAAATGTCAAGTCATAATGAGTATGTAACATAGTTTCTATTAAGGATATTAATCCTTTTTTAATGCTGGAAAGTATACAGCAGTACCAAACTAAGTACATTTCCAGGTGAGTACAAGCAATATAAATGCTTTGTCAAGAAAAAAAAAGTGCTGTAAAGTATGTTTCCCTTTTTAAATTTGCTGCCAAATCATATAAAACTCTAGTCATAAAAGGGGAACAACATTCTGCACAGGATTGACAAGTTACCAAATCTTTTTTATTTTTTTCCTGAAATATGACCATTTTTTCCTTTTCATTCTTTATGTTCAGAGATCTTATCCATTGCAATGACTTTAGTTACAGTGCCCATAGAGTTAGCACCTACTAGGCACCTGACTGATATTTCTTTTTTTTCTTTTGCCAGTCCTGGGCTTGAGCTCAGGGCCTGAGCACTGTCCTTGGACTTTCTCAAGGCTAGCACTCTACCACTTGAGCCTCAGCACCACTTCCGGCTTTTTTTCTATGTATGTGGTACCGTGGAATCGAACCTGGGTTTTTGTGCATGCTAGGCAAGCACTCTACCACTAGGCCAAACTCCCAGCCCCCTGACTGATATTTCTTTAGAGCCTTCAGATAGCTCCTTTTATTATTCCAGAATGCTAAGCTCTACCTATCCAAAATTTAAATCGCTATCTTTGCCTTAGTAAATGACGCCACATCCAGTTGCTCAAACAAGGGCTATGGGAATTATCTTGACTGTCTCTTTTTTTCCTTTCCATTTTCTAAGAATCAGTAAATCTTGCCCTTCCACTTTTATTAACAGCTCTTGAATCAACTTGTTTTTCCATATCCTCATTGCTACTGATAATGTTCGAAACGTTCTTATAATCAAGACACTGAAAATGTTAAAGATATTATAGTTTTCCTATGCAATAGACACTCCCAATTCCAAAGGCCTGACTCGCCTAATTAAAATACTTTATCTCTTAGTCTGCCTGGCTGGTGGCACAAAACAATCCTATCAACAGAATGCTAGTGGATTTCATTTCAGAAGTCTCTCAGAAAAGTTCTTTAGCAAGTTGGCTAACTTGGTAATGTGGATTTTCATCATTTATTCCACAGTCTTTCCCTTCATCTGGTGTGGGATGTAAATACCATGGCAGAAGTTGTAGCAGCCCTTTTATGAAGATATTAGATCTTATGCATGCATGAAAAACTGGGAAAGCCAGAAAAAAACACTTAATTATCAGTATAGTAACTCTAGGTCATGATTCTCTGCTTCTTATTTCTTGTTACCTAAAAAGTTTATTCCATTAATGGGCCAGGAGCGTAGCCTAGTAGTAGAGTGCTCACCTAGCATACACAAAAACCTGGATTTGATTCCTTGGTACCACATATACAGAAAAAGCTGAAAGTGGTGCTGTGGCTCAAGTGGCAAAGCATTAGCCTTGAGCAAAAAGTGTCCAAGGACAGTGCCCAGGCCCTGAGTCAAGCCCCAGGACTGGCAAGTGTGTGTGTGTGTGTGTGTGTGTGTGTGTGTGTGTGTGTGTGTGTGTGTTATGCTTACATGCACAGCATTCCTTGAACTCAAGGCCTAAGTGTTGTCTCTGAGCATTTCTGCTCTAGCACTCAAGCAAACCTCCACATCTGGCTTTTTGGCACTTATTTGGCATTACAAGCTTTCCTGCCATACTGGCTTCAAACTATAATCTTCAGATCTCAGTCTTTGGAGTAGCTAGAGTTACAGATATGACCCACCAACACCCCAGCTCTTTTCATTTTTAATAATAGCATCATTTTCCTTCAAAGCCCTCATAGGTTCCCGTTGCCTTTACAATTCTTTCCTAACTCTTAAGCAGCATGTGTTATGACCTTCTGAAGCTAACCTTTACCTTCAGCTTGATCTGTGTCTATCCTAACCAGCTCCAAAACTGTAGCCTTTGTGAATAACTCTCAGTCCCTCCCCACATTCCACTCTCAACCAAGACCATTGCATGCCTTGTGCAAAATGTCTTCTCCATGCTCTTCTCCTCTACTTGGCTGATTCCAACAGGGTTTGCAAAATCCCTTTTAGGAAACCTCTTCAAAGCATCTCTGTCCCTCCATACTTAAGCTGGGAGTATGTTCTCTGAGTCTCCATGACAACTACAGGCAGAGTGTTGAGTGTTGGTTCTGAACATTTCCCACATTGCTGGCAACTATTCTGTACTTCTCTGGCCCCTCCATATATGAAAATAACTCTCGTAAAAAGGATTCCCTTTTTACTATATATTTTTATCATTCAGCTTCAAACACTCATCATTATATGCCATATAGTGATCTATTCTAATTCAACCAGTATTAGCCAAGGCACAGCTATCTAATTAATCACTGAACAACAGTAATGAAAATCAATAATTCACCTCCAATTCCATTAGGAGGTGAAGAAGATATTGACCTCTTAGCAGGTAAAACAGGCTGGGGATGCTGGTGCTCTTTAAAATGATTAATTTTGTAATTAACTTCATAATTAGACACATCTACATCATATATTGTAGTTATATATATATGTAGTTATGTGTATGTGTTAATGTTTTCTTGTATAGGTTTATTTTAAATCAGCTACTTTGACTGCAAGCACCTCACCTAATGGCACTTTGTGAGTATATATGTGTGTGAGTGAAAGTGTGTATGTGTGAAAGTGTGTGTGTGTGTGTGTGTGTGTGTGTGTGTGCTGGTCTTGAAGCTTGAATTGGGGGCTTGGTTGCTGTCTGTGAGCTTTTTTGCTTAAGATTAGAACTATACCACTTGGGGCACAGCTCCATATTTGGCTTTTGATGGGTTAATTGAAGGTAAGAATCTCACAGACTTCTCTGACAAGGCTGGCTTTGAACTACAATCCTCAGTCTCCTAAAGATCTAGGATTATAGGTGTGAGCCACCAATTCCCAGCTAAAAGACACTTTTTAGGTGTGCTGAATCAAGCCATAGAGACTGGCTACAATCTTAATGTGGCTAATTGCTTTCATCTAGAAGGATTTCTCTCCAAAATAGAGGAAAACTGAATTTTCCTATTCCCCATTTATAGGCTTATAAATACTGTTCAAAACTTACAAAAGCATTGTAATCATTCCAAGAGTGTTGCAATGCACATATTTTTTTGCCAGTCCTGGGCCTTGAACTCAGGGCCTGAGCACTGTCCTTGGACTTTCTCAAGGCTAGAGCTCTACCACTTGAGCCACAGTACCACTTCCTGCTTTTTTCTGTATATGTGGTTTGGAGGAATTGAACCCTGGTCTTTGTGTGTGCTAGGAAAGCACTCTACCACTAAGCCGAATTCCTGGCCCACCAAGGCACACTTTTTTATGAGAATTTTTTTATAGTTTTGTGGTGGTATAAATTATCTGTCATAATGAATTGGATTTTTAGTTTATTTAGAGAATTGTGCACTTACCATTGTAATGTTGTTTAATAACACATCACCTCTAAAATTTCCATGGTGTCCAGTTATAAACAACTCCTCCCTCAGCCTGAAGAAATCACACATCTCCCTTCTAAGGATTGCTTTTTCCAAAACTTCATACAAAGGAAATTATATATAATCGGTAACTATTCGCATCTCTTTTTACTTACCATAATTTCGAGTGGCAATCTCATCCATCTTGTTGCATTTATCATTAACTGGTTTATATAATTGATATATAATATTCTATCATACCGAAACACCGTGAATCAAACATTTGCATTTGCACAGAATGAACAAATCTGAAAAAAAATGTACAGTTTCTATGGGATTGGAACTAAAAGCTATTGAAAAGAAAACAACACAGTTACTATGTCTATGGAAAATATAAGTACAAGAAAGAAAATGAAATGATAATGTATGATAATGTATTGTGTCTCGATTATGAGTAATTCTGAGTGAGCCACACTAAATAAACATTCACTATTGTTAATATTACCCTATTATGAGGGTACAACTATAGAAGCCATGGAAATGCATAAAAGGGGGAGAGTTAAAGATAAAAAGGAATTCTCCATGTTCTATGCTAAGAAGTCAATGCATATGTAAATTTTCAAAAAGAAAATCATATTAGCTTATAATTTTAAAATGCAGAGGAGATAACTTTAAAAATACTAAAAATTGTTGTAATCATTTTCTTATAGGAATAGGGTTCAGGAGTGGGAAGGAAAGAACTGGAAGCTTCTGTTTTTATTTCATATGTCATTTAAGATTTACAGAGCATGGTTTATAACATGAAATTTGAAAAATAAAAAAACAATTATGTATGTTTGCATGCTGCCTTCTACATATGTTATTGCAGAAGCCATTCTTCTAATTTCCATTTCTTACAAACTGCATCAAATTAAGTTCACCCAGGAGAGAGAACATCATCTAATAAGATACTTATGTGAATAGACTAAGCCAAAGCCATGTCCAAAGTTGAGTTATTTCAATTTGTCAGGAAATCTCTAAGAGATTAGAATGCTATTGTGTTTCTATCCTGTTTTAACTGGTAAAAACATTTCTGCCTTAGGATATGCTCATTTCATGCCCCAGATTTTGTTTTCCCTTCAGATACCATTTAAGCTGCATGCATGATAATTAAAACGCACAGGAACAGATGTTTCTAGGTCTCTGTCAGACACTGAGCGAATGTTTTGATGTGTCATTTCTTCTAGTCATGGTGCATAAATACCACAAGAATGGTGTATTAGGTTCCCAGAGCTGCGGTAACAAATCACCATAAACCCTTTGGTGAAATTACTGTATGTCACGATTCTAAAGTCCAAAACTACAAACTCAAGGTGCCAACAGGGCTGAACTTACTCTGAACGCTTTCCATGCCTTTCATAGCAGCTGGTGGTATTCAACTGCTCTTAGTGTGTGATTGCTTCGCTCCAGTCTCTGGCCCGCTTTTCACATGTCTTTCTCTTCTTTTCTTCTCTCAGAGACTCTTTTAAGGGCCCACTCAAGTGTTGCTCTCCTCCCTCGGCTTTTAATATATCTATTAAAAAGCCTTTCAGAGATAAGGTCACATTCCCAGGTTTACAGAGAATGTTAAGCTAGGAGTGTATTTTAGAGGGTTGCTCTTCAGCCTACTCACCATGCACAAAAGAATAACAGGAGGAAAATATTACTGGTTATTCACTCTTGGCTCATGCAGCTAGACATGGATTGTCAGGGCCCTGAGAAACAGAAGCTGCAAGCATTCAGGAGAATGGGAAACTAAGGAGACAACTTCATCAACCAGCCGCATATTTATCCTATTCTTTTTCAGATGTACCCTGTAGCTCCTCTATCCAATTTTATGCCAGCTGTAAATTTGTTTGGTTTATTGCCTGTTTCGAAAGCAAACACAGATGTTGACTGGAAGTTCCCAGTAGCATCATATCTTGGATAACAGAAAGTGAATTCTTTCTCAGTGAGGAATGAAATCTCTCTGGGGCAGCATGGGATATTTTTAACACACTAAAGAGAATACACATAATATAATTTGACAACTTTCATTTATTCCATCATCTTCCCTTAAAAAATTATGGCATTTCATATTTATTGGGATAGGAAGGATCCTGAAAAAACTTTTCAATGTTTGTGCCAGGCTGGCAATTATCAAGTCTATATACTTCCCCTTGAAATGGCTCAAAGTAGAATTCTGTAAATATTTGGTGACATTTTCTTCACCAGAATTTTTTCTTTTTTTTTTTTTGCCAGTCCTGGGCTTGAGCTCAGGGCTTGAGCACAGGGCTTGAGCACTGTCCTTGGATTTTCTCAAGACTAGAGCTCTACCACTTGAGCCTCAACACCACTTCCGGCTTTTTTCTATGTATGTGGTACCGTGGAATCGAACCCGGGTCTTCGTGCATGTTAGGCAAGCACTTTAACCACTAGGCCAAACTCCAGGCCCCACCAGAATTTTTTCTTAACATTAGTCTAGATAGATTCTCTTGCCTCATGTAATATCTTTTAATTTTAGTCACATTCTGCTTAAACACAATTTAAATTCCATAAGAAAAGATTGTGCTCAAAAAAAGAAAAGATAGTGTTCATATAAATATATGTATATATGTATACGCATATATGTGTATCTGTGAATATGTATGCATATACATATATATGTATGTACGTGTTTATATATATATGTATATATGTATTTGTTAAAAATGAGTCAGTGAATAAGTCTTGGGTATAGGGCCAGGAAAGTAATCTAGTGGTAGTGCTTGCCTAGCATGTAGGAAGCCCTGGGTTCAATTCCTCAGTACCACATACACAGAAAAAGCCAAAAGTAGTACTGTGGCTCAAGTGGTAGAATGCTAGCCTTGACAAAGCTCAAGGACAATGCCAAGGCCCTGAGTTCAACCTCCAGTACTGGTAAAATATAAGAAATAAAAATAAGCTGGGCATGGTGGCTCACATCTGTAATCCTAGCTACTCAGGAGGCTGAGAGCCGAGGATCATGGTTCAAAGCCAGCCCAGGCACCTAGTCCATGAGACTCTTATCTCCAATTAACTACTAGAAAACCAGAAGTGGCCCTTTGGCTCAATGTATAGGGCAGTAGCCTTGAGCTGAAGAGCTGAGGGATACCACCCAGATACAGAGACTTGGGTCTCAAAGATATCCACTACTGCCTTTAAAAGAATTAGAAATCATATTTCTTAGTTTAAAATTTATCATCTATAGGGTGTACATAATTACTGTCCTCTAAAATTTATTTTAATTTTAAAGTAATTCAGTGGCTCCTAAACCATTAGCCAGGGCCTGACACATGGCAAGCGTTTAATAAGAACCGATGTTATTAATTCTTTCATTTAATGATGACTTTCCCAGTAATCAAGAAAGTCTTTTCTTAGCTGGGCACTGGTAGCTCACATCTATAATCCCCAAATATTCCTACTAGATGTTGTGTTTCATTCATAAAGTTCTAGTTCCAAATTACTGACTAATAAATTCATAGCTTATGCTTAGCAATTGCCTTTTGTTTCACTATATTAGTTGGAATCAAGGAGGTATTTGAACTTCCCTGTCTTTGGCTTCCATGACATTTTTGTTACCTGTCTATTGGTTTGCTAGTTTTGCCTTCTTCTGATTCTTAAATGCCATCTCTCTCAACATTTATATCCTTGAACTTACCATTAACATTCTGTTTTGATTTATAATTTCCATCTCTCTGGCTGCTAAATTGAAACTTCGAATTCTAGACTTTCACCTATACCCATATTTCAAACTTTGGTGCTTACAATCTACACCTTGTTATTTCCTTGAACCCAAAGAGCCTCTATACTCTCCCTTCAAAACTAATTCCATAGCAGCTTTACTTAGTGGAAATAATGCATTTCTGAGTTATCCAGATTTAAGATTGGAGTAATTGTGCAT
Organism: Megascapheus bottae; assembly: GCF_031878675.1. Taxonomy (NCBI): domain Eukaryota; kingdom Metazoa; phylum Chordata; class Mammalia; order Rodentia; family Geomyidae; genus Megascapheus; species Megascapheus bottae. The sequence goes on from NC_143517.1 coordinate 52,861,039, forward strand.
ATGATACATATTGGTAAATCCTGGCCTAAAAGTACGACAAGTCCTCTCTGGTCCATGAAAATTCTCTTCTTGCAATATCCTATTTACAAATCTCCTATGTTCATCAGGAGAAAAGAAACTATAGTTTGCAAGCTAAGATTGGAAGAGCAAATCAACCCTGGAGACCAGTGGCACTAAATAAAGACAACATAACTACAATCATCTTTTCTTTATCCTGTCTCCTTAACTTATAATTATTGAAGCTATATACATTTGTCTTCCTCAAGGATCAAAATGATTGAACTATAGATTGACCTACAAAGGTGTTCTTCACAGTGTTATTTATATTAACAAAACCAAAATGATTTCATTTTACAATAAGGCACAGACTAGATACTTATATATAAAATATTCGATTAATACTTTGCAGCAATATGAATTTTTATAGTTTTTTTGAATTTTGATAGTTTTAAAAATTGATACAGAAAGGCATTTACATCCATTGCAGAATAAAAGCAGGGACTAGAAGGAAGAGAAATAGGATATTCCAAAAAACCTAAAGAATATTATTTCCTTTTAAGTTTGACTGTCAAATTTCTGTATATAAATGCAATAATTCTACCTTCATTGTATGCAGGGAAAGTTTGAAAAGAAACACAAAGCGTGAAATAGATCTAGAGCAATCAAAATATTGTAAGGAACACCAATTTCCCCAGAATTGTACACTTCAAAAAAGACATGAGATACAAGCCCCAAATCACTTTATGTGCCTTGTAGCAAGTGAAATTGAATGGTTTTTCTCCATGCCACATGCCCAGCCATGACGGATATGGAATTTGAGTCTTCTAACATGGGTGTATTAATTCTCACTCTTTCCTTATCCCGGTTAATATGACAAATGCATCCACTTTGAGCATTTTCAGTGTGTGTGAAAACTCATGCATACTCAAAGCTTGCGAGACTGTCTTCATGAAAACCAAATGGAATGTTAAGAGTAGAAATTTGAGGAATAGTATTTATATTTGATTTTTGGTGACTTCTACAAAAGATGATTTTATGCAAGTTACTTAATTTTTCTGAGCCTCAGATACTTGGTCTGAAAAATGGGCTTGTTTCTATCTACTTTACAGGGAGGTTTTGAGGCTTCCATGAGGCAAAATTAATTTGAGACGAGCCTTCAGCCTGAACATAATGACTCTTCATTCAATTGCAGTCCCTTTCCCCCTTGGATAGACGTGTTGAGTCTTCATAGCAGCTGGTAATGTGTCCAGTTGTGTGCCATGCAGCCCTAGATCTGTGACTTAACATCCTGTCCCCCAGAATCACAGAAGACATTTCTGTTGATTAAACTGTTTTTGGTACCTCGTTATGGTAGCAGTAACAAATAACCCCGTATTTCTTGTACACCACTGCTGATACTTACGTCCCTTAAGTCTTAATCAAGATCGGTGAAATTCTTTTCTAAATTCATGGAAAGCGAGTCAAAATGTCCTTTTATTCTACTCTTCGTTTGCAGGCCTTTTCAAGAATATAGAAGGTAAAGAGCCTTTCTAACATAAATGACTCTGGTTCTAGTATTCTGCTTCTTTAGTGCGTCTAGCCTGTACACAAAATGTGAGTTGGTAGAACAGATGGATAGATATAAGGAAATGCAAAGAGACAGAAAAGCTCTATATCTATATCAAAGCTATATAGTCCGTGTGTATACTTCTTAAGAAACATAATACTAAAAGTTTCCCCACATTTCATAAAAAAAAACTTGCTATAAACACTGCTCAAATAAGTCATTTCATATCCTCTCATACATCTCTCAGTTACTCTAATTTGCCAAATATCAGAGTAATGTGAAACTATTCAGCTCCTTTCTCCTTTTGTGGCACTCTAAAAAAAAAGAGCTTTGTCTACATGTCAGAATATTTTCTTGAAACAGTGTGATAGAAGGGTAATTACTAAGCTAAAGGTTAGAAGCATTTTTTAATATTCTTAATACTACATGCCAAATTGCTTTGTAGAAACTGATTATTCTTTCACTTTGAGCTTCATCCCAAGATAATTGTTGGTATGGAGGAAAAAGCCATTTGTCATGAGAAACGTTGGAAGCGTCTATGCTCAAGTGCCATGTCAGGTCATTGAATTTCACATCACAACGAGCTCAAAGGCATGCACAGTGTTTGCAAAACATGTGCACAGATCTCGGGTTCATAACCCTACTGAAACTCAGTATGCAAATGCAATGCAACCTAAATCGCCAGCTCAAGTGGGAGCAGCAGGCATCTCTATCCACCCTGCTCTTGAGGATGTTCTGAGTGACCTGCACACTGGAGTGTTTAGTTCAGAGATAACGCTCAGTAAACGGTTGTCACTTGAAAATAAACAGTCTGGACAATGTATGCTGTGCTTGGGAATACTGGGGAAATAAACCATCCAGGCTTTGCCTCCTCCTTCATCCTCGTAGCCCTTTCTGTAACGTAGGTTACTGATCTTTTCTCTTTCTTCTCCACCACAGGAGATTTTGCTTAAAGCTGTTTATTTGACATTTCAGAGAGACCCATTTTGCGAGGAACCATAGCCATGAGTGCCTTTGGTATCCTGCTTCGAAGCAACCAGTCCGTCCTCTTCCTGCTGTTTCTCTTGCAAATTCAGAGTTTGGGGCTGGATATGGACAGTGGTCCTACCCCGGAGATCTGTGCCACACACGCCATTTCACCAGGACCCAAAGGTGAGGCAAGAAATCCTAATGTTTCATCTAGTACATGGGATCTTTGTCCTCCTCTCCTAACCTGACCCAGCTTTGCAACAATTTTCTCTTTCTGTCTCCCTCAACTTATGATTGTATTGTGTTGAAAATCAGTATTCTGTCCCCTATCTTAAACTAGAAAGTATAGAACTCCAGGCAGGCATCTGACAAGAGCCACCCAGACTAGTCTAAACTGCCTCATTGCCTCTTCCTTTTCCAAAGCATTGTCTTTTGGAGGATTTTCTGGCGTTTCTTTGTTTGGTGTCGTTTTGTTTTAATGTCAGTACTAGGATTTGACTTTTCTGCCTGGCTGGCTTCAGACTGTGATCCTCAGATCTCAGCCCCCTAAGTAGCTAGGATGACAGGCGTGTGCTACTAACACCTGGTCAAGAGGACTATGTTCAAACAGGCTCCTGGGTCATATTTTTTTTGTCTTCTCTTATCCTACCTTTGAGACTGCTATTTAGACAAAAAGATCAGTGAGCTCAAAATAAATCTGAAACATTTATTTCATAAATTAAATGGCTCCTTATTTCCAGTGGGAATTTTTTTTAATCAGGGACTGAGGGTAGACTATAATGAACATTTCTTTCTGTGAAAGTGAAGTTTTTCAGGCCAAGTGGCTTCAGCTGAAGAAGGGTAAAATTATTGCGAATCTTTTTTAAAGTAGAGCCAAGATCCAAAGTCCAAATGTGCTTCAAGCAACTAGCAGATAAAAAAAAAATCTGTTTTCCTAGTTACAGCTCTTACCCTTTTGTTCTGAGAGTGGTCACTGTACTGCAGACTGGTGCTCTTATATTAGTAATTCATGTTCAGTTTCTCTAGGCTGTAGAGTGGAAGAATTGCAGCTGCTTAAATTTTCAAGTAAAGAAAAAAAAGGTTCTTTCCAAAAAAAAATACATGGCCCAATTGCTTGTCGGTTATTTAAATGTGTATTGCTTAAAGTGCATTTTTCTTAATCAGTGAATTAATTTCCTCCTAAGATTGCAATCCAAACTTCAACCTTTGCTACCATAAAATAAATGCAGGGAGGAACAAGGAGACCTTGGGGCTTCCAAATAATTTATCTGGTGAACAAATGAATAATGTGAGCACAAATGGGCAGAAAAGAAAGTTTTGGTTAGAAATAAAGTATTTACTTAAAACTATTACTGGATTTTCTCTAGAGTATAGAAAAGTGCACTATCGTGTAGAATGCTGAAAATTAAAATATTCCTTGATTGTGCAAAAGGAAGAATTCACTTGAGAACGGCAGTATTGAACAATTTTCCTCAAAGAGAAACCGAACCTTTCAAAGAGGAATAATGGAGAATATTGTTAAAATAATGTCCAAAACATAGTACATTTTAACCTAACAATTCTGTTCATGGCGATTCAGCTATTACACACTGAATATTCATTGTCTGTTACTATATTAGGCACGTGGTACATCAAATAATATATATTGGTGGTGTCATGAACAATGGAGAAATAATTAATTTAGAAGAAGGGAGAGATTAGAGCAAACAGAAACAAAGAAGAGAATATGTAAGAAATGCTTGGGTATAGAATCATTAATCCTTGCTTTTAAGAGTTTATAAAACATAGATAAAAATCCTGAATCTTTCTATGGAAAAAGCAATGCATACGCTTTGTAAAAAAAATTAAACCATTTTATTTTGTCTTACATAAATCTATATGCAATTAATATTTGTCAAAAATCAGAGGTTTAGTTCTGGAACTAAACCTTTTCAGTTCACTTTTTCTTTTCTGGAGCATGGAAACTTTGAACCAAATACATTCTAAATTCCTTTCTTGACTCTGTAATGGTGGATTTTCCTGGACAAACCACCCCCCTCCCCCCCCACTAAGTTTCAGGCAATGAGGTTTTGAAGCTAAGGAATCCATCTGAAATCTAGTATCTTCTTATCAAGCTTGTCTTTGGATCATAAACTTTAGGAATCTACAGCAGTTGTTTTTCTTTTTTTTTCTTTGCTAATTGCTTATACATCAACATGAAATGACTTTTTCTCTGCGTTAGGTAATGTAACAACCAAAACTAACACATGGCACTTTTTCCAACTATCATCTACAGTCTACCTCATTTCTTTATAAATACTCTAACAGCCCTTCTCGATTTTCTTAGATGACAAATTTGTATATTTAGCTCCTTCCCCCCGGCCCTAAATAAAACCCCACATATTCTTGATAGCTACCATTTGAAAGAATTAAGTTAATACATTTTGTTCAAAATGTATTTCCTACAATAAAACCAATCTACACTTTTCTCCAGGACCAATCATCTTGTTTCTCTACTTGCTTTAACTCTCAGCTCAGAAACTTCCAGATCCTTTGGTAAATATATAATAAAAGGAATTTACTCTAAATTAATTTGAGAGATAACCAATAAATTATTCCATTTCTGATGAAAAACCAATACTATCCAGCTACAGAATTTGTTGTCAAATATACAATTTTTTTAAGTATTATTTTCTAAGCATGACTTAGTGGAAAGATAAAGTACTACACTTAGCTTGGCTAGTGTTTAGCATGCTATTATATCTTGTTATGTTTGTTTATTTGCAAGATGAGCTTTAATTATAGACTTATTATTATTATATAAGACAATCACTGTAAACTTGAGTAAACATTAAAATTTCTGCTTGTTTTTTCTTCATCTCTTTACCTATATTCATTAAGAGTTTTTGATTATCATGGCTTCTTTTATTTGATGGCATCATTATTTTTCTTTTTATACCTCAATTTATTATTTTATGCTGCTTAGCAGGAAAATGTTCTCTCCCTCTCTGTCTCTCTGTCTCTGTCTCTGTCTCTGTCCCTGTCTCTCTCTCTCTTCCTCTCTACTGTTTTCCCTCTTCCCTCTCCCCACCACCCTCTCTCTTTTAGCAATTTATATGAAATTCTGACCTCTAGTGGCTTTCTTAAAAACGACAAAATATTTTAAACTCAGTATTTAAAAATTTGGATGGAAGTACAACAGACAAAGGCCTCATATCTAAAATATATCAACAGCTCAAGAAATTGAATCACCCCAAAACTAATCTCCAAAGAAATAACCATCCCATTAAAAGATGGGCCAAAGACTTAAACAGAGACTTTGAAGAAGAAATAAGAATAGCCTATAGACACATAAAGAAATGTTCGACATCTCTGGCCATAAAAGAAATGCAAATCAAAACAACTCTAGGATTCCACCTCCCTCCAGTTAGAATGGCCAGGATCAAGAAATCTAATAACAACAGATGCTGGAGGAGATGTGGATAGGAGGGATCATTACTACACTGCTGGTGGGGGTGCAAACTTGTTCAACCACTATGGAAAGCAGTATGGCAGTTCCTCAAAAGACTAAGCATAGAGCTCCTCTATGACCCAGAAATTCCATTATTTGGCATTTACCCAATCGTCCAGAAACAAGGACATACTAAATCCACCAGCACAACAATGTTCATTGCAACACTATTTACCATAGCAAAGATATGGAACCAAACCAGATGTCCCTCAGTTAATGAGTGGATCAACAAGATGTGGTATTTGTACACAATGGAATTCTATGCTGCTGTCAGAAAGAATGACATTGCCTCATATGTAAGGAAATGGAAGGACTTAGAAAAAATCATATTAAGTGAAGTAAGCCAGACTCAAAGGAACATAGGTCCAATAGTCTCCCTCATTTGTCATAATCAGTAGAAACCTTGGGCTCTCCTAGCAGAGATTCACAATAGAACAAAATCTAGATAAGGCCATATGGTATGAGCTAAATGTAAGGACATCCAGGATAAAGAAACAAAAGCCATATAATGAATGATTGTTGTCTTTAACCTACTATGTTATCTCTCATCTCTTTTACTGTCCCTTAGTTATCTCATATTGTTACAATGTTTCACCTTGTTATCTGATATATTTTATATATGCTTAATTGGTTATTTGAAATTGGATAGGGTAGGGGGAAATTAAGTTGTGCGGGGGGAGGGGGGAGGGAAATGGGGACCATGACATGAGAAAGGGTATCAATATTTGTGAAGTAATGTAACCCTTCTATTAGTTACAATAAAAAATATATGAAAAAAATTAGGATGGAAGGCAGGTGCTGTGGCTCATACCTGTAATCCTAGCTACTCAAGAGGCTGAGATCTGAGGATGGCAGTTCAAAGCCAGACCTGACACTGAAGTCAGTAAGACTCTTTATCTGCAATTAACCACTAAAAAACCTGAAGTGGGGCTGGAGCTCAAGGGCTAGGGCGGTAGCCTTGAGCTGAAGAACTCAAAGAAAGCGCCCAGGCCCCAAGAGTTCAAGTCCCACAACCTTGGGGTGGGGGGTGGGAAAGGATGGCATATTGGAGTTGTGTTACAATTTTCAAGGAAATTTAGGGGAAAAAAAGTTCTTATTTTCTTCTCACAATTCTCTGTCCAGTCACAATATCTCAAAGTTCAATATATAGAAACATTCTCAGTGAGGCCCAGGGGAACACCCAAAGTCTTTCAGTTAATGTAGTTTTGCAAATTAAATTTAACCCCTGACCTTGACTTCAAAATCAGTGTCATTGCAGGACATCTACTAGCTTCCAGTACTTTCCTGTTATGTTTAAAGACAGAAACCACTGGTCTCTTTTTAAATGATAATATATGGACAGGATGATGCTTCCTGAAAGCTCACTACTCAGTAGTGACATTAGACTCCTAAAACATGAACTGAAAGGGATGGCATGTCTTCTTTATTAGTAACAGCACGTTATTAGTTGCTTAGCAATTACCACTAATCATCTTGATCCTTATTTTTGTCTCTTCTAACTTTTAAGGTTGTTTTTGGTGCCATATTATGTGTGTGGCCTATCAAGTCCTCTTCAGTCTGCCTCCTCTCAACTTCACATTCCTCTATTTGTAATTTTCTCAGGTAGTCATAGTTTTGTATTCTCTGTGACAAGAGGAGCTATCCATGAGAAGGCCTGTGCAGCTCAGCACTGGTTTCTGGCATCATTTCTCTCTCAGCAAATCTCTAGCCATGGGAAAATGAATTTCTATTTGGACATCCCACTATGTTCCTCGATAAGTCTGTATATGTATAATTGATGGCACAACTTAAAGTTATTTTTCCAAGCACTTCTCAGCTCCCAACAGCCTACTTACGATTTCCAAAAGACAGAAGGCAAGATATACCCAGAAATAGTCATATCTCTGTGTTCAAGTCAGAAGTCACATTACCTGCCAAGATAACTCCTGTAGATCAATACACGACACAGTGTCAAAGACTTGGCAAATATGAACAAACTACAGATTAGCAAAAATCCAAAGGAGAATTTTGATTTGATTGTTTTTCCTTGGATTTTTCTCTATGAAAGTAAGCAAGTTGGGGAATGTAGTAGATCCATGGTAGAATGCCTGCCCAGCGTATACAGGCCTAGCACAATTAATATTCTTTATTCAATCCCCACCACGTGCACACACAAAGAACTTTTCTTCCAGCTACTCTCTGTGCCTTAGGCAACATATCCTATTTGTCTTGAGTCATTGATGAGTTCTGTTTAGTTCTATGACATTTTACATGGAAACTTGGTAACTGTTAGAATAGTTTTATTCATTCTTATTCCTCTCCCCCGCCCTGATACATCTCATTATATTCTAGCCCATCACACATCTTTCTGCATAATGTGTATCACATATTTAATCTGCAATATTTTATCCTTCATAAAACTCCTTTAAATCAGACTTTATAGCTTCTTCTGCTCTTTTAGAAAATTATCGTAAATATATGCTACTTCACTCAACTGAAGTAGCATTGAAATAATTTAATATTTTTGTATAATTCATTGCTGTCCTTGATGGGAAAGTTCTAGATGCAACATTTTCAGTTTCTTGTGGACACTTGACGATACTCATATGTATTAAGCAAATTAAATGAATGGAAGTATTTATTTATTGTTCCATTTTAGTTCGGCTAATAACATATATAGAGATCATTGCCCTACTCGGAAGGAAAGTCAAGTACACTGTTCATGCATGCTGTCTAACTACACAGCTGTAAGCGGGTATCCTTAAGAAAAATGCTGTATCTATTCTTCTCTGGGTATGAGAGAACCACAGCTGATTCTGTGAAAGGAGCTGGGCTCTGTTGAATGGGATAGCATCATCTTAGGAAAACCAGTCACCATTCAATAAAGCAGGTTCAATACGTTGATAATATCAAGGTGGTTTTTTTTTTAATTAGGAGACTTCTATTGCTTCTAGATTTCAAGAGCTTCTCAATTCTGAGGATTTTAATTTGATGCTTCCTCAGAAACAATGTATGTGCAAAACATGGTAATACTGAGTGTAGGCAAAACTACCTTCAATATTGCTCTTGTTACCTGGCTTGAGAAGAAGCAATAACTCAAGAAAGAATTCCATTCTGCTCCAAAAGCTGCAACAAAATCTTAGCAGTATGTAATCTTTCATCAGGCTGTATATGCTGTGGGACCCAATGACAGGACAACCAAAAAGAGGGGACCCCATATGTGCAATGGGAAATTAGGGATTGGAGTAACACTCTAGTGACACAAGCCAGACCAAATGCTTAAGTCCCCACAGAAATGGAGGGTGGGGAAGAACTTTCATACACTAGAAAAAGTTCCCAGAACTATGGTCAGTGTCATCCTAGCTCTACACTTTTCCCTTGATCCAACCTGAACAGCCCACAAGGATTGTGGGTAAAAGATAAACACAGTCATTAGAGCTTATCTCACAGGATGTGCAAACACAAGAGAATTGGGCCTACTTCCTATGTTGAAGTGCACCTGGACTTTTGCTTTTCAAATTAAAGTAAGCTTAGGGCTAGAGGTGACAAAGCATTTCCTTCGCATGTGCAAGGTATTAAGTTTGATCCCAAGCACTGCATGTATGCGTGCATGAATACATACATGCACGCATACATGTACACACATATAGTATGCTCAATATTTTATGAATCAGTATAAAGAATGTTTTGCTTATCTCCCAATAATCACAAGGCGTAATATCATGTTGCATTGTTTCAGTTGAATTAATAACAAGGCTAAGATGTTTTCTGCTGCTTCCTGTTCCCAATTATCTATCTATTCTTTTCTCTCTCCTTTCTTCTTTTCTATGTGTGTGTGCAATTGGGATTTGAACTCAAGGCCTCATGCTTCAAAGGCTGGCACTCTACCATGTGTTCATGTCTCCAGGCCTAATTTTTCTTGGAGGCTATTTTTAGAATGAGCTATAGTGAACTTTTTGGTGCAGGCTGACTTCAAAGCATGATCTAGCAGATCTCAGCCTCCTAAATAGGTAGGATTACAGGCCTGAGCCACTAACACCCAGCCTGATTCTCTAATATTTAAATTCTGAACAGATTATTGTACACAAAACTTAAATGTCTTACATTCACTGCTGCCCAACATTTGTAGCTCTTCACAAATGGGCACTGAGTGTCTCAAAATACTTCCTACCACTGCTTCTCCTATAACCTTTGTGTTATTCTTAGGAATATGGGTTATGAGTTAGGAGTAAGGAGTTATCTTTAGAGGAATGGAAAATATAGATTAGTATAAGCCATGTCTTGTGACTTCTTTTTGCCATTGACTTTTCCAAAGACTTACTTTGTAATAGACCAACGAAGTTCCACTGTGGTTTTCCTTTTGTAACTTACACACCTCTAGAACATTTTTCTGTGTCCTTTCCCCCACTAAAGTGTAAGGCATTGATTATGTCTTATTGAAGATGTGGCTGAATCTCTAGGCCCGTAGAAATGCAATACATTTTCCCAGTGAGTAAGTGAATAAGTGAATCAATTGTGAAGCTTTGAACAATGCTGCATAGAAAAGTGGGCTATTCTTACCATCCAAAAAATGCACACTCTAATTAAGTAGTTGACAATGATATGAAAGTTAAATAAGACTGTATTATTTAAATAATATTTCACGGGAGAAATTAGGAAGTACTAACAAGGAACCAGATGGTGAGTTACAAGGAAATAATTCTATCAATAAATTTAGAGAAATAAGACATTAACTTGCTACAAGATCATGAGTAGGACTTAGGAAAGGAAAGAAGAGCTATAGTGATTTTAACATTGTTTACTGTATGTATTTCAAATTGAAGAAGTATGCTTTGGTAGCATGTAAAATGTAAAAATGTACAAAATAAAGGTGTGTTAAAGAAAGCTAGTGGTCTCCTTTTCACTGTCATGCTTCCATTTCTGCCATAGAATCCTCACTGATATCTTGTATTAATACTTTTATCCGTATCGAATTTTCCTTCATTTTAAATAGCATCTTACGGCACCTATTACTCCCTGAGAGATCTTCTACACATAACATGATATGGAGAACCCTCCATATGAAAAGCCTATGCCAGCCCCTTATTTTTTGCCTTCCCTTTTATGGGGGTAAGGGGTGGGGGTGGGGTGTGCACAAGTCCTAGGGCTTGAGCTCAGGACATGAGCACTGTTCCTGAGCTTTTATGCTCATGGCTGTCCCTCTGTCACTCGAGCCACAACTACATTTCTGTTTTTTGATGGTCAAGTGAAGGTAAGAGCCTCATGGACTTTCCTGCCCAGGATGGCTTTGAACCACAGTCCTCAGCTCAGCCTTCTGAATAGATAGAATGATTGGTATGAACCACTGGAGTCTAGTGAGCCCCTTATTTTAACTGGGAGAATAAAATTGTGCTATCTTTTTTTGTTTTTTTTTGTTTTAATATTTTTATTGTGATTAATAGAGGGTTACATTATATTCACCAGATAGAAGGTGCATAACTTCACAAACATTGATACCCTTTCTCATGACATGATCCCCATTTCCCTCCCCTTCATCCCCCCCGCTCATCTTGATTTCCCCCCTTCCCTATCCAATTTCTAATAACCAATTAAGCACATATAAAATATATCAGATAACAAGGTGAAATATTGTAACAACATGAGATAACCAAGGGATAGCAAAAGAGATGAGAGATAACATAGTACATTAAGTACAACAGTCATTATATGGCTTTTGTTTCTTCCTCCTGGAGGTCCTTACATTTGGTGTCTCTAGATTTTGTTCTATTATAAATCTCTGCTAGGAGAGCCCAAGGTTTCTACTGATTATGACAAATGAGGGAGACTCTTGGGCCTATGTTACTTTGAATCTGGCTTAATTCAAAATTGTGCTATCTTTTAATACAACTCATCATTACAATGTTATATTAATCATTGTTTTAGTTTTCAATGATTAATTTTTAGACTGCTTACATTTTTTCTACTATATAATTGTATATGCCACTTATGGCTGTTTCAAGAAAATAACTTTACTGTGGTAAATTAAGGTATGTGTGTTATTTTAATCATTTCCAACAGATTATTATCCAGAAATGTAGTAATTTACATAGTCAAGAACAATGAATGACAGCATGTAGACTGTCTTTAGATCTGGTGGTAAAACATATAAACCTTATAAACACACGAACACACACATACACACGTATACATACACCACATTTCTTTGACTGGAATTGAGAAATTGGGCATTTTTTGATCTTTTATTGATCATTTAAATATTTGGACAGGTATTTTGGGGCTTTTTTGCAAAGCAGTTTATTCAAACTATTTTTTAAATTTCATTGTCAGGGTGATGAACAGAGGGGTTACAGTTACATTGATCAGGTAGTAAGTACATTACTTCTTGAACATTTTTACCCCTTCCTATGTTTTGGTCCCACTTTCCCTTCCCCACCCTCTCGCACTCATCTTGTTTTTCTCTCACCTTCCCTTTTTCAAATAAATATACAATATGTCAGGTACCACATTCAGATATAATAACAACATGAGATAAACCATAAAGGGAAAAGAAGGAAAAGGAAATAGCTTCACAGAGCACATTAAGAACAACAGTCATAAAGATAAACCTCATGTTTCCATATCCTGGATCAAATTAACTTTAAATTTCTCATTTGATCATTCATATCTGTTTTATGACTCTGGTTCTCTGAATGGAAAAAAATTCCAATAGATAGGTAGATCATGTGTGATCACATGGCAGCAGAAACTGGAGGACCCTTTGGTGAGCCATGAGCAGACAGGAAGCAATGATAGGAAGAGAAAGTTATGCAAGTCGACACCAGAAAGTAACATCGGGAAGTCTCTGTGAGGCTAACTGAAAGTCTCATGCTACATTAATGAGTGAGGATTTGACCTAAATAGTACACCAAAGAACTCTTGAAATATTTTAATGGGACAGTTGCATATGAAAACATGCTTTTATGTTTTTATGCAACATGGTTTAGAAAACTGAATTTCAGATCCAAGGAAACCAATATCCTGGTAGCTATCTAGTGATCAGCCAACAATATTGATTGAATATTGATGACACTATCAATGGAATTACCATGAGATTACCCCAGGAAATCAGCCATATGGGACACAGATAGGAAGAGGTAAAATAATGATAAGAATAGAAAGGTAAGGAAAGGATGGACTTCAGACAAATTTAACTATAGGATGTGAGGAAAAATGAATGATTACAGTTGACTTTGAACTCAAAGGTGGTAGTGTACACCTTTAACTTCAGTCCTCAGAAAGTACAGAGAAGTTGATATGAAATTAGGACAGCCAGAGCTATCTTGTGAGACCCTGACTCAAAAGTCCCAGGACTGGGGTATCAATGTCCAAAGAGTAACGTACCCACTACCTGATGAATGTAACTATAATCCCTCTATACATCACCCTGATAATAAAATAAAATTTAAAAAACAAATCCAAGGACCAAAGACAAAGCTTAGTGGTAGAGCATTAGTTTAGCATTCAGAAGGCCCTGTGTTCCATTCACTCTATGTTCCATTCACTTCAAATTAACTACAGAAGTAGCTGAATTGGATATGGAGCCTAGAAATTAAAGTGGGGAAAGTACTGGGAGACAAAAATATAGAAGGAACAAAAAATATGGGGGTACAGATAATCAGTAGAGATTTATTTGTGTGTATGTTTTTCCTGGGCTGCCTCACTAGATGGTAGACTGTCTCTACAGATGTCCCAGGAGATGGAAATCAATTCATTAATCCACCTCTACTGAAAATGACATTTCAATCAATTATGGATTCATTTGACTGAATTGTCATTAAGTTCACATTTATCTATCTTGTCATTAAAGATGCCACTCCTTTTACTTTTAGAACATTTATTGAGCGAGAACCTACTGTATCCCAAACTCTGTGCCAAGTGCTAGAAATACAGATACAATATTTGATCCCAAACCCATCTCAGCCTCAATGATCCCATGTGGTAGCATGCTTTGAAGAATGAGAGAAGTGCACTTTGGGGACTGAGATTAATAATTGTCTTTGAAGAGGAAGACTGAGGCAGAAATGTGTCCCCAGCACATAGAATTAGTTTGCAAAAGATAAAATATACAGGAGCATTTATTGAGAGTGCTTTGGTAACAGCTTTGCCCTAATACAGCATCAAATTTTTGAGTGAGCCTCTTTCTATCTCTTATCTTGAGATACGAGTGTATTCTGGTGGACCGCAGTCTAAAAGATCCCATTGACTCTTCTCTGACAAAGACAAGGTGAGAGTCTAGGATCTGGGAGGAAGAAAGTAGTCAATTTTCGAAACTTCTTCAGCATATATCAACAAAGCGTCCCCTTGGCTTTCATCATAGGAGTCTTCTGAGGATTTCCTCAGCTCATGGAACGGGACATTATTGTCCAAAGCAGGATCTATTTTTTATATCAAACAGGAATCTTAGGTTCACATGTCAAAAAATCCAACACAAACTACAATTGTACTGGTTTGTCAAACAAACCATCAAAAGTGAGAATGTCAAGTTCATAGACTCAGGAAAAAAGGGAAGGCTTTTGAGCTCTGCCAGAGATAGGTGCTTGGGTGATGGGTTGTAGATTCAGCCTTCTGGACTTGGCTCTATTCACCTCTGTCAGGATTTAATTATAAACCAGATGCTTTATTGATAAACTCTTCTATGAGCCTCACAGATTGACTCCCTAGTTTCTAAAAATTCTAGCCAGGCACTGGTGGCGTATGCCTATAATCCTAGTTACTCAGGAGGCTGAGATCTGAGGATTACCATTCAAAGCCACCCCAGGCAGGAAAGTCCATGAGACTCTTAGCTGCAATTAACCACAATGGATGGATGGAAGGAAGGAAGGAAGGAAGGAAGGAAGGAAGGAAGGAAGGAAGGAAGGAAGGGGAGGGAAGGGAAGGAAGGGAAGGAAGGAAGGGAAGGAAGGGAAGGAAGGAAGGAGGGAGGGAAGGAAGGAAGGAAGGAAGGAAGGAAGGAAGGAAGGAAGGAAGGAAGGAAGGAAGGAAGGAGAACAAGAGAGAAAGAAGTGAGAGAGCATGCTGGAAGTGAAGAGAGAGAGAGAGACAGCGAGAGACAAAGACAGAGAGAGAGACAGAGACAGAGAGACAGAGAGAGAAACAGAGACAGAGACAGAGACAGACAGAGAGAGAGACAGAGAGAGGGAGGGAGAGGGAGGGAGGGAGGGAGGGAGGGAGGGAGGGAGGGTGAGCACTGGAAGTGAAGCTGTGGCTCAAGTGATAGAGCATTAACTTTAAGCACAAAAGTGCCCCAGGACTGACACTCACATGTGCACCTGAATACACACACACACACACACACACACACACAAAGGTGTAACCGAAATTTTCAAGTTGAGATTTATAAGTTCTTATTGGGTCTCATTTCAATCTGCTGAAGCCATTACTGGGGATAATTTCCAAACTATGTCAGAATAAGTGTAGTTTTTCTAGAAAGGTGTGGCATTCTCATCAGAATCTCAGGGAGTGGATACCAGAAAAGGGAAGGCAGTAGATGCCAACTATACATATAATGTTTGTGAAGAGCCAGACATTCAGGACTAGACCTCTGTCAGGACTTTTACTATCCATAATCTAACTTGATCTTCAAGTAACTCCATGAGCAAGGGGTCATTATCCCCATTTTCCAGGATAGAAAACTGAAGCAAGTAGGTTAATTGTTTCATTTAAGATTTTATTAAGCTTTAAATAATGTATTAAATAGCTTGATAAGATGTTTATTAAAATTATTAATATTTAATTATTTATTAGATTCAATTATTTATTGAACTAGAAGTATAAATTATTTAGCATATGATTAAAGAACTGTTATTTGGAAAATTCTGAATTTTAACCTAAGTTTGCATATATATATATATTTATGTGTTTACATGTATGTGTGTGTGCATGTATGCATGTGTGTGTATGTGTATGTGTAGAGATACTTACAGAAAGTAAGAGTATATTCCTATAACCTCTATTACACAAAGATTCCAGAGGGAATCTGAATGAGTGCCCTGTGAGCTAGGTTACATACAGTTCCTAAAGGTGGAATCCCTCGGCAAATTTTACCTTTTTAAAGAGTTGCTCTCTCTTCCAAGATCCTCCTTCGAGCATGTTTCCTACCTAAAGGCATAGTTTCCTGTTCATTTGAACAGAACAGACAATGTTAAATATGTTAGGGAAGATGTTCATTGATCTATGTGAATGATCTTGTCCACTGCACATTTAGGATAACTGGGTGATAACCCGGGGAGGAGAATCTCCAAAGTCTTGGAAGTATATTTTGTTTCTTTTTCTTGCTGTTTTGAAGTGCAGTTGGACAAAGCTGGGGATCTTCCTCCACACAGCAATAAAGGTGGCAAATGTAGAATGTCTTCAAGCCACTCTTCACTTACAAATCATGCTGTGTTTCTGCTTTTATTAAATATGCAGAACTCACTTTTTGTGTCAAATGAAGAAAGAGCAAGTATAGCCTTTGTTACCTCTGAAGACCAGAAAGCTGTGTATCCAGAGGCCTGGTTTGAAGTTACACACCACTGTGTGCTGGTTTCCACTAACCAAGCTACCATTGCCACTTTATTTAGCCTGCTGAAGAATTCCATCTTCATTGCAATCATACCTTCAGAGAGGCAGAGATACAGAGAATCAAGGTTAGAGGCCAATGGTGCCCCTATTACCCCAGCTACACCGAAAACTGACTTTGTGGAGATTGCAGATCCAAGCCAATCAAGGGAAAGCCCATGAAGACCCACTCATCCCATGACAAAAAGCTGAGTGTGGTGGTACATTCCTGCCATCTCAGCCACAGAAGAAAGCATACATAGTAGATCACAGTCCAGGCAAAAATGTAAGATTCTTTCTTTAAAATAGCCAAAGCAAAAAGAAGACTCAAGCAGCAGAGTCAACAGGAAGCCCTAAATAAAAACCCTCAAATCCCCCTAAGACAAATCGTACCCTTAGACAGCAAGCATCAGCCACACAGGCAATACAGGACCTTCCTTGTCACCTCAGTGAACAGGAAATTTGGAAGGCATTGGATGTGTTTCCTCCTCTGTTGGCAATGCACGTCACAGAGCTATTGAAGCTAATCAAAGAAACAAATGTCTGAGACTGAACAAACTACCTTTGGCAGGGGTCATTCTAGCAGAAGAAGGTACTTGAGCCATTTCCAATTACAGATATGAAAAAAGAGATTGTGGAAAGTTAACTAGGACACCTCAGCCCAGCGTATTAGCCAGCTCTCTGTTACTGTGACAAAATACCTGGCATCATTAATATGTAAAGAGGAAGGGATTATTTGAACTTTTCTTTTCAAGGTTAGATGTAGTAGCTGTGGATATGTGATGGAGGCATAGGTGAACTGGCTACAAGTGTGTACCTGAGAAACTGTCTATCTCATAGCCATCATGCAAAAGAAGAGGAAGGTGCAAGGATTCCACAATCCCCTTTAAGGTCATTCTCTCAGTGACACAAGGGCCTCTTAAAGGTCCACCACCTCCTAATAATGCCATGTGTGGAACCAAGCCAGGCTGTTAAGAAGCATTGAACATCTAGTCTACTGCGGTTGGTAAGCAATATAGTGAGAACATGGAGACAGGACAAATAATCAATATATCATTCCACCTTCCAGTTTTCAGTTAATGGCCAGTGGAAATTTGTCTTCCTCCATTCACTCTGTTTTAGAGTTGTTTGTCTCTGAAGAACATAGTCTACCCCTATGGATTTCTGCTTCTCTAAGAATTCAATTCAAGATAAATGAGATCACAGAACTCTATGAAAGCAATTTTAGAAAATCTCTGCAGCCTATTAAAAAGTAAAATAATTATAATGATAATATGTTTGAAGAAGAGATGGCTCTGTCTTTTAGAGGCATTTACTGAAGTATTTCAGGAAGATATGTCATGTCTATAATTTGACTTGCTTTTCTAAATCAGCAAAATAAGCACATGAAAGTAATGATACCATGTGAATTGTTCAGTCTCAGCAATGAGTGTCTGGTTTTCATAGTGCAGAGTAAAACACAGTCAAGTACAAAAGTAAATAATGGAGCTAGCCACAAAAGGAAGGGGTAAGCTGAGGTTTCAGTGGTAGAACAGTAGCCTTGAGCACGAAAGATCAGGGATAGCACCCGGGCTCTGATTTCAAGCCCCAATACCAGCAGCATAATAAGAAATAAAGGGACCAGGAGTTCAGCCTAGCATGCATGAAGACAGGAGTTCGATCCCTCAGTGCCACATATATAGAAAAAGCCAGAAGTGATGCTGTGTCTCAAGTGATAGAGCTCTAGCCTTGAGAAGGCTCAAGGACAGTATTCAGGCGCTGAATTCAAGCCCCAGACAGACTGGCAAAAAATAAATGATATAGATTAAGTTGGATACAAAAGAAGAATCACTATTATACTTCTCTTCTAATTGGAGCAAAAACCATAGAGATTTATCAAATGAGCTGTGTTATATACATTTCATCCATGAGAGGAGATACTTTTAATTGACAAGAGTCCTGTGAGTCGTGGGCCATGTTCTCTAGTCTATGGATAAGGAGAACGAGACTCAAAGAAGGGAAAGACATTGTTCCAGAGAGCTTGATACAATGCTGCTCAGGCTGTTCGGAGAGCCATGGGGAGAAGAACTAAGGTGAGAGAACCCCAAGGAAGATAAGGCAACAGCGGGTGGTAAACTGAGTAAGCAGGGAAAAGACAAACATTGGGTCACGATTTCCTCAGCATGAATGGAATGAGAAGTGTCTAGTACATGCCTCTTTCATGTACCTAGTTCTACCTGAAAACCCTGTACAGCAATGGATATGACTATTGAAAGTATATTTAGAAAGATGATGCAAGTAAGGCTGGGGAGAGTATCTTGTAGACACAGTAATAAAGGATACCATGCCACCTCTAGTGTTCTGTGCTAAGGCTAATCAGGAGAAGTTTGCTAACTCTCAGTCATTTTCCAGTGAGTTTTCTTTATATTTCTAAAAGGAATGCACTAATTTTTCATAATTACTTCCTTTGAGTACAGGGCACTGACCTGGGTTTTCAAAGGAATTTTTGGTTTTAGAAGTGTGTGTGTGTGTGTGTGTGTGTGTGTGTGTGTGTGTGTGTAGAACAAAAAGAAAAAAAGACCCACCTAAGAGAATTTTGTCAATCGGGTGCTCTGCAGGAATTCTGGACAGATTATCACAGTTGGTAAGCTAGTGGCTTGGAGGGTCCAAACAAATCATTTGTATGAAATTGAAGTCAGTTTATTTCAGTTTATAGCTTTTCATCTACTTTTCAAATATAAGTGGCTATTTTTAAATGAAGGGAAGGAAGTCTAAATAGCCCCCTAATCCAATGAAATATTGGCAAAAGGATAAAGACAGACAACTGTGGGACACATAGAGGATATTTCCCAAAGCTCGCTTTCATGTCTCCCTTCTGATCTCATTAAAGCAAGTCCCAGGGATCAAATGAACCAGGACCTGAGCTGAAGGCAAGACACAAGTTGCTTGCTTTACTGCTGCCAGCCTTCTGCTTGCCACTGGGCTGCATCTCATCACGTGGTTGATGGTCACAAGAACAATCATGTTGTGTTCCCTTGCCCACATTTCTATCTGGAGCCTATGTCACTCACCAGACCATCTCCAGTTAGACACTTGTTTGAAAATCTCCCGGGGAGAAGGAGAAGGAGGGGAAGGAATAATGATACCAATATCCATATCCATGTGGCATTAAGATCCTGCTCTTTGTAAGTAGGGACATGTGTCTTTAGGTCCAGCATACCGCTACCAAACCATCACACAGAAATAGTGAGCTAGGAATTTGTTCTAAATTGTATAACCTGTTCAGAACATTGAATTTTTAGCCAGATGCTTTGATTTGAATCCTGCCTTTATCATTTATAATCCATGTGATCCTACATAAATTGTCACTCAACTTTAACCCAATTTCCTCCTTCAAAAAAATGGAACAACATCCAACTCAAAGGTTATAGAAGGGAATGAAATGATAGAGGACAGGTCAAATCCTAAGCACACATTGACCACATCATCCTCCATCACACCGTTATTATGTTTGTAAAATGCTTTATGGTTCACACAGAATATATCCAACTATACTACATTTGTCAAAGATCAGACTCCATGACTGTGCCTAAACACTGGTTGTGCTGGGAGAAATTGATAATGTCCTAGCCATCATTGAGTCATACGTGATTGTGAAGGATAAACTGATCCAGCGAGTTGGAAATGGGATCTGTTTTCTTTGAATATATTTTATTGTTATTGTAGAGGTGGTGTACAGAGGGGTTACAGTTACATAAGTCAGGTTGAAGTGATATTTTAACCAACTAAGGTAATGAGAATTTAGCTCAGATTATCATTTGATAGGAAAGGCTTCCTAAAGGAAGACAAAAATTACTTCTGGGGGAAAAAAGCACTTTTGTTCATTATACAAATGAGTGAAACAAGGTTTTTGGCATGCCAAAATCTCTCAATTTGACATCAGCAGAGCCAGGTCTCAAGACTCATCTCCATATTTCCTCTGAATTAAATCACTGAGACAATGAACTAAGCTTTATTTTCCTTTTTTTCCCCTACTACAAAACAGTGCTATTATTTTCTGTATCTCCCCTTTTCTCCCTGAAAACTTGACCAAGTGCCAAATTCTCTAAAAGCTACGATCTGCTTAATATCATGAGGCCTGGCTATCAGAGCCAAGCATCTACTGTTAGGCAAGGCAGAAACATAAGTGGCATTGAATCCTCACTCAACCACTAATAAGCTCTAGGATAACAAGCAGGCAGCATAAGACTTTAAGGTTTTCTTTCTGTTTATAAAATTAAACAATGATAGTGTCCATCTTCTAGGAGGTGGATGATGATGATTTCATACCAAGTCTTTAGCTCAGTGCCTAGCACACGTTGTAATTGCTCAATACACATTCATTGGTAACTTTGACTAGAAAAGTATCCTGTGGTTCAACCCTTCAACCCTTCAAGGCTGGCAACAGAAGTCATCTGTACATCTTTTGTGAAAGCCTTTCCAGGAAGGAGCTCCTGAAACACTCTCTGCTTGACCAATCTTATAACCTGCAAATCCAATGCATCATTCACTTAAAAAGTTCACATTGTTGGGGCTGGGAGTTTGGCCTAGTAGTAAGAGTGCTTGCCTAGCATGCACGAAGACCCAGGTTCAATTCCTCCTTATCACATATATAGGAAAAAGCTGGAAGTGGTGCTGTGGCTCAAATGGTAGAGCTCTAGCCTTGAGAAAAAGTCCAAGGACAGTGCTTAGGCCCTGAGTTCAAGCCCCATGACTGGCAAAAAAATGTTCACATTGTGCTCTCAGAAAATACAGTTATTATTTATGTTTTTCCTTTTCTGGAGAAGTCAGTGAACACTTTATCTTTTTTTTCCCTCTGTTCTGAACTGTCTAGCCCCAGGAATTTTATTTCCTTTTGGTCTTTAGAAATTGTTCCATTTCTTTCCTCCTGTGATGAACAGAAACATTTCATGTCATGGTGATAATGTCAGTGTACTATTATGAATGTTGCACTCTGTATTTTCAAAGCACGTTCACATGCTTATCTTGTTGATCCTAAAACAATCAAGTGGGCTAAACAGGGAGGTCAGGTAATATTCCACATAAAGAATGTGGAAACTGCAGAATACGGAACACAATAACACTGCAAAGCCCTGATCAGGTCCCGGGGGTATGCTATGTGTATTATTGGACTTCAACTTCTAAACTGTAACCTACGCTAGCAGCTATTATTAATTCAATTTACAGGGAAGGAAAGTGAGGCACTGAGAAGAGTAGCATATGTTCAAGTTCTTCCAGAAAGCCTGGAATAAATAAATAATAAACAAACAAAGCCAACCATCAGTTTACCAAAGAGTTTGCTCCATATCTTAATGACTAATGTGACATTACAATCTGAAAATTCGGACTCATAATCTAGCATAGCTTTTCTTGAGCAATTTACTCAGTTTGTTTTGATTGTCCAGGCGTTGAAGCTATGCTAATTATGACTAAGACAGTCACAATTCTCATACAACTACTTTGTACCTGTTCCCTAGTCACAATCGCGGGTGGTTTTGCTACCTGGTCTAGGGCTTTAAATGCACGGTGAATGTGGAGGGTTGGAGACACAGTATGAAGTATCCAGTTCATGTGAGCTAGGTTTGTTGTCGTCTCTGAGTTTCTAGGTGGATTCTAATGATGTTCACCTCCGCTCAGGGAGATTACATATGAGATGTTGAATTCTCTTTCATTTTCTATCTATTTTTAAAGGAGATGATGGGGAGAAAGGAGATCCAGGTGAAGAGGGAAAAGATGGTAAAGTCGGACGCAAAGGGCCAAAAGGTAGGTAAACCCATGTAAAATGGAAACTATAATATGGAAATGCTCTCTTTGTGGGAAATCAGCAGTCTGATAATGCCCTCTACCCTGAGGATACTTTTAACCATCTCAGATGTACTGAGCTTTCCTGTCAACAAAAATAAGGCATATTTTACAAGTTGTATCATTAGGGCTGCACAGAGTAGGGAATTCTATGAACCCACCAAGATATTCTCTGGGAGTATCTAAGGAACGATGAGTTTTAAGAAACATCTCTGTTCATAGCCAGGTATCTTTCAGAAGTTGCAACCAAGCTAGTGTCTCTGGCTGGCCTAGAGTTAAAGGAGGGAGATTTAAAAAATAAAAGTATAGGTGTTGGGGCAGATAGAACTGTCTGATCCACTGATACATTCATCTTTTCCCAAGATATCTTTATTTAAGACCACCTTCTTTATAGAACTAAATAGCATAATGGGGAAAATGGAGGGTGATTGAGGGAGTGGAAGCAAAAGAAATCCCAAAATATGAAAGTGATTAAGGGATATATATATGTTGTGTAAGTATATATCCTATGAACACTTGATTCTCTGCCAACCACTACCCATACGGTTTGCTTGTACCACTTATAGTAAAATCTTGAACTATTTATTTTTGCTTGTAATGATTGTTCAAAGAGATTTTGATGTGATACATCAAATGCACACATTGAACTTTAATCAAATTCACCCCCTCTAATATTCTTTAACATCCTTCTTCTTCTCCTTTTAATAAGCAATTTTCATGGATTTTATGCTGATAAAATACTTCAGTCCCATTTACCTTCCATCACTCTCCTTTCTCCAAATCTCATCCCATTGGTTTCCTGCTTCAAGAGTCCCATTTTTGTGTTTATGTCATATTTTTTCAGTCTAGATTTTACATATGACAGAAAATGTGAGATGATTGTCTTTCTAAATCTGTCTTAGTTTATCATGGGTATGTCTGATCCATCCATCTTTCTGCCAAGAACACGATCTTATTGTTTGTGTAGCTGAGTAATACTATAAAAGGAAGAAAAGACTCACTAGCCTCCTAAAGCTTCATGTTGAGAAATATTGATTTCAATTCATTATATAAATGTGCATGTCAAGAGCAGAATTATTATTACAAAACAAAGCTTTCTGTGGCAAATATTGTAAGGTTTTCATTTTTTAAAGAAAGCAGAATAACTAGACATTTTAGAAGAGCTTAGTGATGCCAGAAAAGGTTTTGTATTAACAACTCAGCCAGACACTATTCAGCATCGTTATGCTCAGTCTCTCTACAAAGTACAAATGGATCAAGAAAATGTGAGATATATATGGATATAGAGAGATCCATATGCACATATATACTTACATATGAATCATTATATATGTCATATATGTGTGTATATCTGCATATAATGTAATTTTCTTTCTCTGTCAGGAAATATAATATGCCATTTGCAAGGAAATGAATAGAATTAGAAAAATTACATTGAGTGAAGTAAATTGATGATGATCTCTGATCTCTCTGTGCAATAGGTTTCATGATCACACGAGTACTCTCTTCTCTCATTTTAAAGTGTCTAACACTGTCAAAAAAGAAAAGAGAGAATCCCCAAGCAAGGCCAAAATAAATCTAGAAATGGATAGCTTCAGATAGAGTAAAAAAAATCTCTCTACTCATCCCCATATCTATCCTTGTGATGAAGCATTCTCTGATGTGTCGTTCTAGAAATACTGCATCATTAAGTATTTTAATATCATCATATATAGATTATCATCACGACTGATATTTGAATATCTATATTATATAGTAGAGAGTGTATATAGTGGCAATCACAAAAAATCTTTTTGCTGTTTCCTATTAGTGAACATCTTGTTAGTTACAACTTTGAAAGAAACTGGTATAAAGATGTCATGCTTTGCTTTTCAGGACTCAAAGGAGAGCTTGGAGAGAGAGGAGATCAGGGGATTATTGGCAAGTCTGGGCCCATGGGCCAGAAGGGTAAATTGTCTTTTACTACTTTCCAGTCACAAATGAAATAAAATTGTGCATATCATATATTTTAAGTCTTTTGTGTTATGAAAACAATACTTTGTTCTTTCTTTTTAAAAAGAAATATTTTACTATCTTTAAGTAGTTGTATAAAGGAGTTGCCATTTAACAAAGCACTTTTTTTTTTTGCCAGTCCTGGGCTTAAGCTCAGGGCCTGAGCACTGTCCTTGGATTTTTCTCAAGGCTAGAACTCTACCACTTGAGCCTCAGTGTGGTACCAAGGAATCAAACCTGGCTCTTGGTGCATGCTAGACAAGCACTACCACTAGGCCAAACTCCCGGCCTTAACAAAGCACTTTTATGTATACAGTGTATTTGGATCACAGTGTTACCGCTTTCAACATTATCACCTAATCCTTCTCCTTCCACCCCTTCTCTTGTTCTTCTTAATTTGGATTCTTGACTGCATTTCCCACTTCCTCCCTTTTTCATTCATCTATCCCCTTCTCCTTGACCCCAACCCTTTTGAGTACCCATTTCTTGGTATTTTATTTTGCTCAACCTTGATTTAATCTTTTGAAGGAATTACATTTGGAGATCTCCCTTGAATCTACCACATCTTAGTTAATACATTTGTAATGCTTGCATACCACCCAACATATTTACTAATGATTTTTAAGCTAACTCTACTTTCCATATAAAAGGGAAAACCTGGATTCTTTGTCTCTCTCGGCCTGAGTTACTTCACTTAATATAACTTTTTTCCAAGTCTTTCCATTTCTTTACAAATGGTACAATATTATTCCATCTAATGGATCAGTAAAATTTCATTGTGTGTAAGTACCGCACCTTGTTTATCCATTTATCCATTGAGGGGCATCTGGGCTAGAGTAAACATGGCTGTGCAAGTGGCTTTCTACCTATTGGGTAAATAACCAAGAGTAGAATTATCAGACCATAGGGTAGTTAGTTCTATGTTTAATTTCAGAGACAGTGCTTTAGGCCCTGAGTTCAAATTCCAGAACTGGCACACACACAAAAAAAGATCCTCTAGATGAAGAAGAGTTACAGAGCCCCCATGGTCCACGAGTCCTGCTGCATCCGGTGTCAAGTGGTTTTACCATGAAAGAAAGCTAAGACAAAACTTACTCCCTCATCACATGGATTCCTACCAAAATCTAGGAGAAGCCTTAATAGTGGATCTAAATAGCCATATACCTTGGTAAAATTTGTAAAGTAAGACAGTTTTACTTCCAACTAGTGGAGACAAAATAGTGGTTATCTACATTTTTTATGAATT
The DNA here is from genome assembly GCF_031878675.1 of Megascapheus bottae. Lineage (NCBI taxonomy): Eukaryota > Metazoa > Chordata > Mammalia > Rodentia > Geomyidae > Megascapheus > Megascapheus bottae. Next base: position 52,886,656 of record NC_143517.1, read on the forward strand.
CTTTTTCAAAATAGACTGTTTAGATATATTTTTCCTAATTGCTTCTCCCCAGAATAATTTAATATTATCTATAGCATATATGTTTCATTATTAATTTAGATAGCATATACATTTATATATACATTGCATATTATACTTATAGAATATATGTTATTTATTTTTCGCCAGTCCTGGGCTTGAGCTAAGGGCCTGAGCACTGTTCTTGGTTTTTCTCAAGGCTAGAGCTCTACCACTTGAGCCTCAGCACCACTTCTGGCTTTTTTCTATGTATGTGGTACCGAGGAATCGAACCCGGGTCTTTGTGCATGCTAGGCTAGCACTCTACCAGTAGGCCAAACTCCTGGCCTATAATATATTGTAAAATATAATTCTATGTACACACACACACACACACACACACACACACACACAAAACCAACTCACATTTTGCATCTTTGAGGTAAGATCACCAAACATGAGGGGGCACAGTCTTCTCCACCGTCTTCCTCCCATTATCCTAGTACTGAGTGGTTTGAGACACATACAAACATTTTAGGAGCTATCTGTGATGATCTTATTATATGGGGAAATATTTTATGTAGTGCCATTTGCATGCACAATGAAGTTACTGATAACAAATCCAACGTAGTAATAATCTCCAAGAATTCTACCACTTACTGTGCAGATGTGTCCGAAGCCATGATATAAAATTGCCATGCGAGAGTCCTAGGACACCCAGCACAGGAAATGCAGCATGTAAATAAAGAAGGCAATCTTGAAACTTTTAGGGCTTTCTTCTGATATTTGATTATATTCTTAATTTATATATTAATAATAAGTTGCAAATTTGAGAATAATTGTGATGCTTAGTTCAAAGGGCTGAGAAGTTGGTGAGATCATGTCCATTTAACTACCAGAAAACTGGATGTGATACTGTGGTTGTGGTAAAGAGCTAGCCATTAGCAAAAGGAGATCAGGGGCAGCACCCAGGCCCTGGGTTCAAGTCTCGTGACTGACAAAGAAAAGTATAGTGAAATAGAAGTAGAAGGAAGCATACTTAATCATAAAAAGGACTATTAGTAATTACAACATCTATTTTAAATTATATTCAATAATAAAATACTAAGACTGGGAATGAAGTTAGCACAGTCTTCTATCACAAATTCTAATCAATATTTGGCAATGAGATTCTAGACAGAGAAAAAAATATGATAAAAAGAAATAAGAGGGCTGGGAGTTTGGCCTAGTGGTAGAGTGCTTTCCTAGCATGCAGGAAGACCCAGGGTCAATTCCTTGGTACCACATACATAGAAAAAAGCTGAAAGTGGTGCTGAGGCTCAAGTGGTAGAGCCCTAGCCTTGATAAAACCCAAGGACAGTGCTCAGGCCCTGAGCTGAAGCCCAGGACTTGCAAAAAAAAAAAAAAAAAAAAGATTATCCAATAGTTGAAAGAATAGTAAAAAGAGGGTCATTATCTGCAGATAACTTATTCCATGTCTAGAAAATTCAAAATAATCCACAGGTAAACTATTGGTATAGAGAAATTTTTTAGACAACCAAATATACAAAGAGCATCTGTTTTTTGTTTCTATATAGAAATAATTAAAACAACAAATAAAACCAAGGCATGTATCATATCATTTAATTATCAAACCTACTAAAACTTGCATAATGCTGCCACAATAGACACAGCAAAATGATGAAATAAAGTATTTCTAAGGGAAGAGAGGGAAATTTATCTTATGGATTACAAGATTGAATAACATTAATATAGTATGCATTTGAAATTGATCTATACATTCAATATGATTTCAATCAAAATCCCTAAAGCATTATTTTGGAAATTGATATGCTGATTCAAAATTTACATGTAAATAAAAAAGATTAAGAATACCCAAGATAGTCTTGAAAAGTAAAAACAAAGACGGAAGACATAAATTACTGAAGCTGAACATTTATTATAAAAATAAGCCATTAAGATAGTGCTGTGATAGACAAACGAGACAAAAGAAATTAATAGAAGCCAGAAGTAGACTGCCAAACTTGACTTATATAGGTTAAGTTTATTCTGTAATAGGAAATGATAAATCTGTTGTGAAGGTGCTGTGTTGACAGCATATTTATATTAAAAATAAGAATTTGACCACATAGGAGCAATCTAAAAGTCAGTGGTTTGTAGATGGAAACAGGAAATTGAAAGGTAAACCAATAACGCTCTAGAAGTTAAGTATACACATATATCTATGCGTGCACGCGCGCACACACACACACACACACACACACACACACACACACATTGTGGAATAGTGGAAAGGGTATGGATGTGGATTTGCATGCTGGTTCTGGGGCTTAACCTCAGAATCTGGGCACTGTCCCTGAGTGTTTGTGCTCAAGATTAATGCTTTACCACTTTAGCCACAGGGCCACTTTCAGCTCTTTCTGATTTTATTGGAGATAAGAGCCTTAAGGACTTTCCTACCTGCACTGGCTTTGAACTTCAGACTTCACATCTCAGCCTCCTGAGTAATTAGGATTACAAGCATGAGCCATCAGCACCTGTTTTTTAAGTATATTTTGATGCAAGAGTAAGCAACAATTTTATAGACAAGGCATGAGAATAATAACCAAAAAAGGAAAGTAACAAATGGTAATCTATTAAAAGACTTCCCATTCATTAAAAACACCTCTCTGAGAACAAGCACAAGAAATCACAGAAAGGATTACAAATGCATAGGTGGTATCCAGTAAAAGATTTCTATCTGAACAGATCAGGAGAGGTAGGTGGACCACCTCCTGTTGAGAATTTAAGAACTTCATATCTCAGTTAATCACTGTGTCAAGTTTGAAATTTGTCTCCAAGTAGAAGTATTGGGGGTTAAGTTTTAGTCCTCTCACAGAATAAAATGGCAGAGGAATAGAATATTACAGACATCCTCATGGTATAAATAGTTAGTAGCTAAACTCTGCTGAGAAAAAAAATCATCTGGAAACGATAGGGTCAACTAACTTTGTCCTTCAGGTTAAACCTTCCTTCAGGTTCCTAATACCTAGTACATACCTCTGCCACTGTCCTGGTGGAGTAGGTTGTGTGTTATCCATTTAGATTGTGAATTTCTATCAGTAGAATTACTAGACCTGTTTGTTTAAAAAATATATAAGCCCTCCTTTGAAACTCTATTTTTGCCTTCATGTCTATTATAAACTAGAAATCTTCTTAATATTTGGAGTATTGAGTGTGCAAAAAAATGAGGCAGGGGCCAAGCACTGATGGCTCACACCTGTAATACCAGCTACTAAGGAGACTCAGATCTGAGGATGGCAGTTTAAAGCCAGTAGTAGGAAAGTCTGTGAGACTCTTCTCTCCAATTATCTCTGCCAAAAAGCCATAAGTGGCCCTGTGGCTCAAAGTGATAGAGTGCTAGACTTGAGCACCAGACTTGAGTACCTAGGCCCTAAGTTCAAACCCCACAACCAACCAAAAAGAAAAGAGGTAGGAATATAGATGAAAGGTAGTATGCCTGGTTAGCCAGCATAGGGTCTAGGGTTGATCCCTGGAACTATAAAACATAACTTAAAAACAAAATGAATGAAGGCCAAGTGTGGTCACTCTTGCCTGTAATCTTAGCTGCTCAGGAGGCTGAGATCTGAAGATCAAGATTCAAAGCCAGCCCGGGCACAAAAGGACCTGAGACTCTTCTCTCTAATTATCCTCTGGGAAATGGGAAGTGGGACTTGGCTCAAGGGTAGGATGGTAGCCTTGTGCTGAAGAGTTCAGGGACAATGCCCGAGACAAGTTCAAGCCCCATGACCCACAAATTTTTTTTTAAAAAGAATGGAAAATATATTTCCCAAACTGCATTTCGTTTCTACTTCTTATTCTTAGAACACCTTAACATCAATTTCTAGCAATGGCTACTGGGATTTCCTTCTCCTCCAGACACCTGCCATTGAAATTTATGAGCATGTCTTGAATTTTTTTTAAAAAAATGAGATACAGTGCTCTGGTTCACTGGGATTAATTTCATTTTTAATCTGTACTTCAAAATTTATTGTGTTCATTCTGACTGTGGGCCTTCAAAGTTCTTCACTGACTCAGATTAATCTCAACTTTCTAGGTTGACCTTAATGCTGTCACTTGCTTGGATAACGTAGCTTTCTTGATGTCAATAGTTCATCTCAAGAGTAAGAAATAAGAATGATTTAGTATGGATAAATTCAGTTCCAGAGCAAAATAAATGTTTTGACTTCAGGTCCATAATCCTTTTACACTGTAATCATGATGACATTTTTTTTTATTTGTTCAAATGTGATCTCTAATTCTTCAAACTTAAGATAGTTATTACAGACATAATCCATTCATAGACCAAAGTAAGTCTCTATGGATGACTTCACACTATGATTAGTTTTGTAGAAGTGGATTTGCAAAGCCCAAACCCTCTGTGAACTAGGTAAAGAGATAGCATTTCACTCTTTACCATAGTTCAGAGTTGGGGAACGATGTTAATGTTCTGACTCAAGCCTAGTACTGACCTCATTGTAAGATAGTCTAATGTTGTCTCATGAACATCCTGTCATCTGAGGTAGCATTTTTTCCATTTAAAAGATAAAGGGATGGAGACTTAGGGAAATTAAATAATGTGTCTACAGTTAGCTATTAAATAACAGAGCCAGAATGCAAAGTGTATATTTTGAGGCTTCCATGATGTTTCACACTACTAATCAGATTGGCTTGATGTTCCAATTTGTCAGAAAGGTTAAAGAATTCATATCAAAATATTGAGAAGTTGTCAGTCTTTCCATCTTCTCAGAAGGATTTTAAAAAAAGAAAGAAAATCCAGATGCCCTACTGCAGATGAATGGATACAGAAAATGTGGTACATATATACAATGGAATTCTACATAGCCAACAGACAGGATAAAATAATGGCATTCACAGGGAAGTGGATGAATCTAGAGTGAATCATGTTGAGTGAAACAAGTCAAGACCTAAGGAACAAAAGGCGCATGGTATCCTTAATATGTGGCTATTAAATCCAAAGAGTACAAGAGCGAGGACTCAATATCTGCATACCCAATGCTATGGACATGGTAATGGAAATATAAACATAACTATATAGATATAAAAACCTGTGACTCTATGGACATAATGTTTTATTTCATAAATTAATACGTTTCTATGACATACAAACCCTTAGCCTAATTTTGATTAAGTTCTAAAAACTAAGTCCCAGTGATTGTATATAGAGTCCCTTCTTGAATACTTGTTTGTTAAACTTGTCATTTGAAATATGATGTAAAAATCAACGTTAATAAATTCTTTAATAAAAAAATACAAAAATACTCTTTCCCTCATTTCTTCAATCAAGTTGAGTGGCCCTGCTTTCATGTAGCCTGCTCTACTGTAATCCAGGCCTAATTTTCTTTTCTGACTACCTCAAAAGATTTTAGTTGATTTAACATTATTAGTACATTAACAGTGCCAATCTTTTTGTTCTTGTCTGTGTATTTTTTTCCTTAAAAGCATGTGCACCTTCTAAAGCAAGTAATACAGTCTCTTATCCCAGTGGAAAACATTCAAGACTTTCAGTTATGCCTGAAACTGCAGTTATACTTAGTATGTTGTTTCCTAAACATGCATGCTTACAATAAAATTTATTAAGCAAAGTAGGCCAGGCCCAAAGAAACATAGGTTGCATGATTTCCCTCATTCATAATAACTAGAATTAAATCAATAAGTAAACCTAATGGATAGTAAAAGACAAAAAATTACACTTACCTGATAAATTAAACAGGTTGTTAAACATTCACACAGTGAGACCAAAGAGAATATTCTTAGGAGAGGATCACAAGAACTCAATACTTATGTGCACAGGATCATATAAAATGATGCTTATTGAAGTAAACTCCAAGAAATGAAAGAAAGAGGTTTGTTTGTTTGTTTGTTTGTTTGTTTATTTATTTATTTATTTATTTTGCCAGTCCTAAGGCTTGGGCTTAGGGCCTGAGCACTGTCCTTGGGTTTTATCAAAGCTGGAGCTCTACCACTTGAGCCACAGCACCACATCCAGCTTTTTTCTATGTATGTGGTACCAAGGAATTGACCCCGGGTCTTCATACATGCTAGGCAAGCACTCTACCACTAGGCCAAACTCCTGGCTGGAAAGAGGTTTTTTTATTGTACTGACTGCAGTTTCTTTTCCCCCCAATTTTCCCCCTTTATCACAGTTTCTGATTTCTGCACCTTCTAACTTGAATATAAGTTTATCTGACTTTGGGAGGGGTAGGAAAAGCTCTGAAACACTGGGAGCTAATTCAGTAGTGATAGTAGACGCCATGTTGGAAATGACCTATACAGCTTGCAGGGAAAGTGGGAAACTAGGAGAAAATAAGGGACACTGTCCAAAAATAAATGGATTCAATACCCGATTTATGTAACTGTAACTCCTCCATACATCACCTTTACAATAACATTTATTTAAAAAGCCAAAATCTAAATTAAAATCAGAGTACGAGTGACAATATTGAAATTAGAACAATTATAGATATAGGCTCTAATAAAAGTTATGTGAATGTAGCTCTCTGTCTTTACCCCTCATTCCTAAATGTCTTGTTGTTCTGTGTTCGTGCTTCTTGTGATGTTCTGAGATGATGCAATGTCTGCAGAGTACAAGTGCAGAGAATGGCATGGGTACTGTGTGGCATGGGAGAGAATGCTGCCACATAAAACCTCATTGGATCCAAGTGTTGTAATATTTCCATGATCTGTCTAATCACTGAGATGATTATTGAGTGATTATCAGGTAGATAGATGTGTGATGTGGGTATACTAAGAAAAGGAATAGATCCCATTCATAAGGAAATGGAAATACTTGGGAAAAAAATCATAAGTGAAGTAAGCCAGACCCAAAGGAACATAGGCTCAATGGTTTCCTTCATTTGTAATAATTAGTACACATCTAGGACTCTCCTACCAGAGGATTACAATAGCTCAAAACCTACGTGTAGATATAGGGTAATACTAAATGAAAGAATCCCTAGGATATGGAAACAAGAGCTGTATCTTGTGTGATTGTTGTTTTTAATGTACTCCCTTACTTCTCTTCTCTTTTGTTGCACTTTGGTTAATCTCATATTGTTACAGTATCTTACTTTGTTACCTTGTATATTGTATATACATTTATTTATTTATTTGAAATAGGAAAGGGAAGGGGGGAAGCAAGATGATTGGGAGGGGGTTGGGGGAGAGAGAAATGGGGACAAAAACATGAGAAGGGGTATCAATGTATGAGAAATAATGCACCTACTACCTAGTGAATGTAACTATAACCCTTTTGTACATTACCCCAATAATAAAAAATTAAAAATATATTTTAAAAAAAGGAATGGGTCTTGATCCAGACAGGATGGAGCAGGATGGCATTTTACTCCTCAGGCTGGCATGCAATTTAAAATGTATAAATTATTTATTTCTGGATTTTTCCATTTAATATTTTGGGACCATACTTGACTACAAATAGCTGAAACCGTGGAAAGCAAAATCCCAAGTATGAGTAGACCCCTGTTCACTATACTTTACTTATGCCTATTACGGAACTTAGGCAAAACTAGGATCTTACAGAACAGGAATTAATATTTAATCCATATTCTGATGAAAGATATTCATTTGTAAAGAAAATGTAAATGATGAAGTAATTAAAAATTTTAACCTGGTCATATTTATGGGGGTAAAATGTGATATTTTATATAAGTATGTATTGTGCAATAATCCAGTTAGCATAACTGGCATTTCCATTACCTTCAACATTAATTATTATCTTTTAAGAGCATTCAGAATCTAGATATTTTGAAATATACAATGCATTATCATTGGCTACTGTTACCAGGCTGTGCAATGAAATGCAGAACTGATTCTTCCTTACTGTGAATGTATATACTTGCTAAATCTCTCCCAACTTCTCTTTTTTCTACTCTCTTCAGCCTCTAGTCACCATTATTCCACTCTACTTACATGAGGTTAGTTTTAGATTCAACTTATGTGTGAGGACATTTGTTCTTTGTGTTTCTGTCCTGGCTATTTCACTTTAACAACATTTATTTTTTCAAACATTCTCTCTTCCCTGAGTATGTCATCAGTCAACTCATTTGGGAAAGCACCATAAACCAGAGGGTCAGAATTGATTGTGTTTGGATAACAGCACTGGAACTTAGTTGTTGGCTGTCCTTGAACAAATCACTTGCCTCTCTGATGCTCAGATCTTGCCATTGTAAAATACAGATAACCATGGCACTTAGCTCACCGGCTCTAATAGGATAATGTATGCAAAGTAGGCAGAATGATATTTGTCAATTCATTTGCATTCTGTAAATACATGTTCTCTTTCTTCCACTAATCTATGCTCAGTCTGCTTTGATCTTTCCTAATTTACATATAAGGAAATAAAGAACTTATTGGCAACAACTAAGAAGTAAGCAGATGAATCTTCCTCTGAAATGTGTCATATTTCCATGCTTTTCCCTCAGTCTCCCCCCAACACCTTTTCCATGCCCTCTCTTCTATCTTCTACTGCGGAAGCTTTTGTTAGCCAAATTCAAGTGTTAATCATTCCTTCATCCTTCCAACAGAAGCATTAACTCTTCTAGCTTACTCTCAGAGTGTGTTACCTTTGTTCAATGTCTTTTGCAGAACTGATCACATTCTGTTACCATAGACTTTACTACTGCTTTATTGAATATAAGCACAAGTGCTGAGACTTTCCCTCCCTCGATGAAATTCATTTAAATCCCAGTGTGCAAGGATTTTTCCTTCTATTAGGGAAGTACCTGAGTATCTTCCTTCCACGCTGAAATCCATTCTGGATTCCTAGGACCTTTTTCATTTGTTTGGAGAGCAAACAAATGAAATGTCTTACTTCACTGAATATCTTACTTCACCGGAAAAATAAAAGTCCATATGAGACAGTTTTGAAAGGCTATAGAAATCCCTAGGTGACCTTCACATATCTTTAATATGATATGTAAAGGACTTCAACTGAAAAGCACTCATCAGATAGTGTTAAGAATAATAGGAAATGAGCTTCCTCAATACAAGTGACACATAAACTATGCAGTTTTGGGAGGGAGAGGCTCCACATTCTTCCTATTGCTAAGGAAGAATGAAATTAGGCAGAGCCTTCCTGTTGGCTCACATCTCTTTCATATTATCATCTTCAGTCAGTTATCCAGTTCCCTGACTTGTGTCAAATTGTTATCAAAGGAACCCCATGCTAGCCTAGGTGACTGTACTCCGCTTACCTTTCAAAAGTTCTTCTCCTTCTAGATACCTATTGAAGCTTACAGCTGTTTCACTTTTCTTTTGATCCCAAAGCCAAACTTTTCTCCTTTAAATGAGCTTTTTTCTTTCAATTATTGTGTCTGGTGTGAGTTTCAAGCACAAGATAAAACAAACAAAGCAACATACCTTTCCTGTCTGTTTCAAGAATTCTTTTGAGAATTGCTTTTTGGATGCCTCTGACTGAATTAGAAAAATGCCAAAGAGTAGAAAAGAAAACCACCAAGTTTGGCATTTCAATGTAATATGCTATGTTTGATATGACCTTATAGTACAGCTATGTGCTTATATCACATTTCTTCTGAAAATCATGAACCCCTTCAGAGAGTATAACCTTGTCTCTCTGAGTACACTCTCCAAGCACCTAGTCTAATGTCTTGCACAAAGTAAATATTTGTTGAGTTGAAAAAGACTGATATGTGTGTTTCTAAACCCAAGTACAAAAGCCACATAGAACAAATTGGTGCATACTAAAACTCAGACACTGAAATTTGCTAACCAATTGATCTGGATCTGTAAACCAACAGTATCTTTTAAATTAAAAGCATGCTAAGAATTATATTAGCCTTGTTAAGAATCACGATACATTCCATTACAAATTCAATGATTTTTTAAGCACCTTGCTGGAATTCAACATTCACCTCAAATAAATTAGGACTCCTTTAATTAATCCTATCTGTGTAACCAAGTCAGAAACAAATTTTATATAGAATTGATAGATATTATAGAGATAGCAAATGAAATTTGGAAAAGTATTTCCTCTGATTTTTAGAAAGACAAGACCTTGACTGCTTGAGGTTATTCAACTTGTTGTGGAATCATGCTTTTACACTATTGCTGTTTGTTTTTCTTCAGGTGACAAAGGAGAAAAAGGGTTGCTTGGCATGCCTGGAGGAAAAGGCAAGGCAGGTATGACAGTTCATTTGCTGGCATTGTTCCGAATGTATTGTTCATCTCACAAATGAATATCCTTTGTAAAGAAAAGTAAAACTCCCTTCTGTGATCAACATTATTCACTTTGGACAGAGGAAAGGAGGAAGAGAACCTTCCTTTCTATGTATGGATGATTTTCCAAGGCCTGAAGAAGGAGATAGGGACATCTCCACCCCTGACAAGCTCAGTGTGAGAAGCAGACAAAGCACATCAGAAAACACCCAAAGGAGAGTGTACATCAGAGCCTTCCCATAGCTCATACAGCATTTCAACAAACTGCTGGCCTGACTCAGAAAATATCCCTGGTTATAATACCTGCTCCCATAACCAGGGAGAGCCTGACTTAGTCCAAGTGTCTTACTTCCAGTGTATTATATGGGGAAAGGAAGTAGATTCTTTGGGGTCATTTCACTTGTTTCTTTTTACCCTCATCTAGTGAAGACTAATTCAAAGAACTGTTTTGCTTTCTTTGTATTTATCTAAAACTGTATAAATTAAGCCTCATATAGCTGGGTGCCAGTGGCTCTCACCTGTAATTCTAGCTACTTGGGAGGCTGAGATCTAAAGATCACAGTTCAAAGCCAACCGGGCAAGAAAGTCCTTAAGACTCCTATCCCAAATTAACCACCAGAAAACTGGAAGTAGCACTATGACTCAAAGTGGTGGAACGTGAGACTCTTGTCTCCAACTAATTACTTGAAAACTAGAAGTGGGGCTGAGGCTCAAGGGGTAGGGTAGTAGCCTTGAGCTGAAGAGCTCAGGAACAGCAAACCAGGCCCAGAGTTGAATCCTCATGACTGCCCCCCGCCCCCCAAAAAAGAAATTAACCTCATATTTATTTTCCCTTTGGCAAAGAAAAACCATTTGTTTTTACTTTTCATACTACTGATAGAGGGAAAGGGAATATTTACATGAACCAACCATGAAATAGAAAAATAGATTGACATGAATGTTATGTCATTTGTCCCAGCATTGCTTCTCTCTCACACACATGGTGCTAAGTAGTTGGTGAACTAGGTGAGGAAAGAAAATGAAAGTCACAGTCAGCTCCCAAATGGGACTTCTGACTTTTCAAAATGTAATCTCAGTCTACATACAGGATTTAAATAGTCTTTGAAATATGCAAGCTATACTTCATATGGGTGAAAAGAATTAACATTCGATTCAATCAGGAATAGTTTCTTCTATCTTAGGACAGTTGTGTGAGCTAGTGAATAATTCAACAACAGAAGTCTGGTTGCAAACATTTTTGAAAGAAGCTGTAGAGAATTTTATTCTGAAGTTAAGCAGACAAGTTCTGTGTTCAACAAAAATGCCAACTGGTCTACAAAAATGTGTGGAGTGGTTTATCTTAGTTTTTCTTCTTTTAAAAAAATCTAATTTTGCCAGTCCTGGGCTTGAGCTCAGGGCCTGAGCACTGTCCTTGGACTTTCTCAAGGCTAGAGCTCTACCACTTGAGCCACAACACCACTTCCAGCCTTTTCTATGTATATGGTACCAAGGAATTGAACCCGGGTCTTCGTGCATGCTAGACAAGCACTCAACTATTAGGCCAATCTCCGGGCTCTGGAATGCTTTTTACTTTATTTCAAACATTCAAAAAGGTATTTTCTGAATTCCTAAAACATAATATAAAGAATCTTACTTAACTAAAAATGTTCAATGTATAGTCATTGACAGAACAATCTGTCCAGGCTTAAAAAGGAGAGAAGATACTAGAAAGAGAGGAAATGTTCATTCCAACTGGTCTGCATCCCAACATGAATTCCCCATTTTTATTATTTACCAGGTACTATCTGTGACTGTGGAAGATATCGGAAAGTGGTTGGACAACTAGATATTAGTGTTGCTCGGCTGAAGAAATCTATGAAGTTTGTCAAGAATGGTAAACCTATTTTTTTCCTTTTGCTTTGTGCTCTATATCTCTCAGTTTAATCTTTCAAAAGTACATTTCCTGGATTGAAATACCTTGGGTTGGGCAGAGGCCTGTTAATATAGCACCCTTAGCTTAAAGGCCTTCCAAAATGCTAGTTATCTACACAGACCCCAGGATTTTCAATTCCACTACATAGATTCATGCATGTGGGCATTGCCTTCTCTCAGACAAAGGTATTTCTCCTAAGATAAAGGAATGGAGAAAAAAGAAGAATTTAGCAAGTCAAAACTTAGGAAACAAAAGCGATAGCAAGAGTCACATAGATATCGTATTTAAAAAATAGAAATGATAATAACAATAACTATTTTCTTAGGTAGTTGGAATAGTTTATAACTAATGCCAATGTCTTACTGAGTGTATATAGTTGTCATGGTAAACATACTATGCTTAAATGGATGCTTTCAGAAAAAAATCACATAGCTCATAGACAAACACCAAATGAAGAGTGGAATGGAAATTTGGTCCTGGCTCTAAAATCAGTAATATAGGTATCGGTATGAACCAGTGGAACAGTTTTGCAGCCTAGCCATTTTTATTATCAGTTTTCCATTTCTCCATAATAATGACCAGTAAAATCCTGAAGTTAGAATAGTCTTAGGTATTTTATTCTGGGACTGTTCTTGAGAGCCCTGTTATTGTTACTCTTACATTTTGTGATTTTTTTTAAATTTAGTGTTGTCTTGGTATATATACTGTACCTTACTGCAAGCACAAGAACACTGCCTTGTGTTCATTGCCATCTAGTAATGCTAAAAACAGAGCACACACAGAATTAATTATTCACTGTAATTAAAGCTCTGCTTATAATAAATATTGAATTTTCTGTTTCTGATTTGATATAGACTGCTAAGAATAAGCCAGACCTAATAGGTACAATGAAGAAAAATTAGGTTGCCACATTTTACTGGTTATGGATTTCTATGTGAATGAAAATTATGAATCCCCAAATATGCATCTAGATGTAAAGTGTACATGTCCTCGGGTGAGCTCAGGATGATTCTAGTCCCAAGGTCTGACCTGAAACTCCATCCATAGCTCAGTCTTCCTGTTGTACCTAAGATGAAGTATGTGTGATCTCAATGACAATACATGTTTACTATCTAAGAACATGTCCCAAAGTGGGACCTGTATTATTTTATATCTCTGTATTATTTTATATCCCCTCTGTATTATTTTGTATCACCTCTGTATTATTTTATGTCACTTCAGTAAGCATTTACTATCTCCCAGACTCTTCCAAGCACTGAAGTTGAAGAGTTTCAAGGACATGAACATTGTCTTGAAATATTCACAGCTGGTTACAAGAGACAAATGGGACCAGCATGAAACATGCTGAGTGCTATATGAGAGGAAAAGAAAAGAACAATGACACAGGGGACAGCACTGAGCCCCCACAACTGCTAATAGCAGAATCCATTTTCACTCACATCTAAAAGACAAGTAAGAATTTTCCAGGTTAAAAGGTAGTAAGAAGACTTTTCAGGCAATGGAAATGAAAGAGAGCGTGGTTTGGGGACAATATGGACAAAATATAATAAACATGATGATTACAAACACAGAGAAGAAAGCAGATCAGTGACTACCTCACTCTTAAATAAATGAATTTAAATCTGCAACTTTAGATTGCAATGCCTTTTCTCTTGCCTTAGAGGCATAATGGGTATTTTTCTCCTCCCTCAGTCATAGCAGGGATCAGGGAAACTGAGGAGAAATTCTATTACATCGTGCAGGAGGAGAAGAACTACAGAGAATCCCTGACCCACTGCAGGATCCGAGGAGGGATGCTAGCCATGCCCAAAGACGAAGCGGTCAACAACCTCATCGCTGACTATGTCTCCAAGAGCGGCTTCTTCCGGGTGTTCATTGGGGTAAATGACCTTGAGAAGGAAGGAGAGTACGTGTTCACTGACCACACTCCGCTGCAGAACTACAGCAACTGGAAGGAAGGGAAGCCCAGTGACCCTTATGGTCACGAGGACTGTGTGGAGATGTTGAGCTCGGGCCGGTGGAACGACACGGGGTGCCATCTCACCATGTACTTCGTCTGTGAGTTTGTCAAGAAGAAAAACTGATTTCCTTTATTGCCTCTGTAATTTCTTCTTTCCCCCCCCCCGTGCCTACCGCCACGTTTATTGTTATCCGTCCTTGTCTTTCCAATTACACCAGGTTTGTTCAGATGCAAAGCACCTAAGCCATTTTAAACTGAGGTTTGTGTGCTCCATCACCGTGCAATGCCGTGACAATTTGATATTTTCATGTAGACCACTGACTCCACAGCTCACCAGGTCCAGAGAAAGAGAGTCTGAATAAATGAATGAATGAATGAATGAATGAATGAAGATCTTTGTCTACATCTCACATAGAATGTTCTGGTTTCACTGGTTGAGTTAGTGGTGTTGGTGACAATTCATTTAACTGGTTATTGCTTGAAATCAGACATAAATAGGAAGGCCTCTGTGAGGAAAGTCAAGGCACTAGCTATCTTTGAATTCAGTTATTTGACCTGTCACACACTATGAAGTCCTTGAAAGTTTCCCATCTGTACAAGAATGCTTCAGTCCTAGACCTTAGCATAATCTTAGATTAATTTGGGAGCATGACGTAAACCCTCGTGAATCACGAAGTCTGTCTTTGAGGCTATTGCTTTACATGCAACCATTTTCTTAGAGCCCAAACCTTCCACTCAGATCCCTTAAGATTAATCACTGTGACTCTCAAGGGAACTCTCAAAATCAAAGTGGGAAAAAGAAAAAGACATGTATGTCTATGGAGTATTTTTGTAACCTTCACATTACCTGTCCCTTTCTATTCATTTGGCTCTATTTTTCATTATCATAAGCTTATTCCTATAGACTTAGAGTAGGGAGAATGAGCTAAGGGATAGTTCTAGAACCTCCATGAAATTCTATAAGCTTCAAGTTGCTACTATGTTTAAGTCTCCAGGATCCTCCTCCTTGCTTTTAAAATGTCACTCATGGTGAACACTGGTGGAATGCCCTGTACTCTTCATTTATATTATATATGTACATATTATATACATTTATATTTTCTTAACCCCATACTGGTGATAGGCTTTCTGCTGCTTTGACACATCACAGCAGTTGTCCAGACATGGAGATTGGAACATTAGTAGACTCTACATGTTCTGAATCAGTAAAATTCTACCTTGAACTTCAGGCACCACCTCAAAAATGCTTTTGTTTTGCATGAATAAAAAATTGATGAAACTCTATGATATCTCGTTATAAACTAATGTTTCAGCTATGGTTTGTGACAGATGCTCAGACTATTTTAAATGCTGGCAAAATGGTTAATGACATAAGAGAAACCAATCAACAACATATGTTCTCCTTAAACCATCTGGGAGTGATTTTGTGAATGGCTAACTGGTTTTGAGGTTGATTTTTTTTTAATGAGCTTAGTTCTGTGGGTTCAACATGGGTCAAAATTCAGATCCTGCAGGAGTCAAATGATGTAAATAAATATAGTAGAATAAGTAAGGGGCTTAATATACTTAACATGGCTTGTCCTTCTGAAGGAGCTGGTGGCTTCTTAGCTGCCACCTTTGTTTCCGCGGGGAGCTGGTGTTGCTATGTGTCTGACACTTCAACAGAAGTCTGAAAGCTGGAATATTGTATATTTTAAAATGCTAGTGACTGATCATTTTTTTAATTTTGAGTCCTTTAGAAGTCTACTAGTCAAAATTATGATCTTTCTATTTTTTGACCTTTGGGGGAAAAGTTGTGAATCTCTAACCATATAGATTGTCATTAGTATATGATGATGTCAAAATCAGATTTTCTCACAAATGCTTTATTCAGTTCAGATAATTAATAGAAAATTGCTAAATGTTTAACATTTATCAGATTATCAAATAAGCAAAATAGTCTCTTTTGAGATTATATAATAGGATACTTGGAAAGCTGGAAGTTTAATGATAAAACTATACACCAAGTTCCAAGTCAATATCTTTCAGCTGAAGGTTGGTCAAGCTCATGAAAAGAAACACAGAAACACATGAAGAGAAAGAAAAGGATCAAAGAGGAGAGAAGGAAAAGGCAGCAACCATTGCATAGAGCTTCCTTCCATTAGGATCTGTATTCTACCTGGCCCTAAGTTGGCCAAAGTCTGAATATGCTATGAATATGATGATATTCATGCTAAGTTCTCTTAATCACTCATCTTTGCTGTAAATACTTCCAAGAGAAGAATGCCAAGCTTCAAAAGATCAAATTTATCGTATGACTTTGCTTAGAGGAAATGTTTTTTAAGCTATATCTTTTTAATATCAATATCTAGCTATATCAATTACTTGCCATTATTTATTTGCATTAGGTTAAATGTTAAATATACTATTATTCCATGAGTGACAATTGGGCATCAAGTAATAATTCTTCATGTCATCTGTTATCAGTCTTCATAAGTCCATTGCATTATACTTAAAGTTGATATATAAAAAGCCAACTTTTGAGAATTTGAGCATATTTTAGCCCATACCAATATCAGAATTACCCACACTTAACTTTCCTGACTTTTAAAAATGTTTTTCAAAGTAATTGAATTCCATGGTAATTGGGTTTTGGTATTTGAGGGTAAACAAAGTAAGTTCCCTTAATTGTAATAATTAATTAGAACTCCAGCAGTCTAATGACTATTTTGAATCATTGAGAAAGAATAGATAATGGTAACACAATTTTCTCAAATGTATTTAACCATATAACTATTTTTAATGTTTATTCTGAATATTGTTTATTGGCACATACTTTTTGTGAGGCTTATATTAATCAAATTAATGGAAGATTAAAAGAAACAAGGCCTTAAGAAGTAAGTTTGAATGAGATCATGATATATTATGTTAGCACTTCATTGAATTCCAACTAAAGTCTAAATTTCTTTATTAATGAAAATTCAAGACTAGAAAACCACAATGGATGTGATACATCAGAATTGTCTATAGTGAATTCCCTAGGACCACGGAAAGGACTACTTTATTTAAGTTGAATCTTCGGATTGGAAAAAAATGCTTGGAAGAAAATTTAAAGGTACTCTATATTTAATTAAAACCACTGTGCAAATGTAGTATTTGTATTTTATAAAATGACTTTGCTTATCATTATAACATGAAGTATTGATGTTTCCTAAAATGCCTCTGCATACCACTTCTCTTTTGATCCTGATAAAATCTATGAAGTATGACAGACAAGCATTTCTTTCCTGCTATTTTCTAAATGAGAATACTGAGGTCACAAAAAAGCTAAGATATTTAATATGGGGGAAGGGGGAGGCAAATGGGAACAAAAACATAAAAAAATATCAATGTGAGAGAAGTAATGCACATACTATCTGGTGAATTTAACTGTAACTCCTCTATACATTACCTACATAATACAAAATAAAATGAAAAAAAAGATATTTTACATGGTCAACTCCCTGATGACCAGGTTAGTCTTTCCTCTCACTGATGGGAATGCCAGTCCAGTGTTCTTTCCAACCTTTCCATTGCTCATATATTCAATGGCAGTTTGTCCCCAGTGCTTTGTAATAGTAAAGGTTCAAATGATCTGCCTCCACTCCATTTCAAAGTGAAAGAGTAGGTTAACTAACAGAGCCGTGGAAGTGGGGAGTGACTTAGAATAACCCTGATAAATCATAAACACACATAGATAGCAAAATCAAATCCTAGCCTAGCCAGGAAAGTCTATGAGACTCTCATCTCTTTTAAGCTACCAAAAACTGGGAAGTGGAGCCATGGCTTGAGTGGTAGAGTGATAGCAAAAAAAGGTCAGGGACAGTGGCCAGGTCCTGAGTTTAAACTCCAGGACCAGCACAGAAAAAAAAGGAAGGACAGAAGGAAGGAAGGAAGGAAGGAAGGAAGGAAGGAAGGAAGGAAGGAAGGAAGGAAGGAAGGAAGAAAAAAATCCCTTAAAAATTAGCATTTAAAATACATTTTACTCTTAAAAGAATTAATTTACACTAAACTTTTTCAAAAACAAGAGCTATGTAAAGTCACAAGGGAAGAGAACTGAAGAACTTGCACAGCTCTGCCTTCAAACAATACATCCTTTATCCAGGAAGAAATCCTTCTATCAATAGCATTGCCCAACAGAAGAAAGGCATATAGATTAGGTAATGAGATATGCAGCTAACCTTGATGGAACTGTGTACAACTCATCTGTAGAAGCTGCTCAGTTTGAAAACATTAGTCTGCTTATATCTGTGTTACACATTTATGGATTGTTCTGTTAGTTGTGATTTTCAGCTCCCTGGATTTCATATTTTGAGACAACAAAGTATATGTGTAACAGGAAAGAAAAATAAATGCTATCACTCACAGCCTCACCAATAGATTGAGAACGAGTTCTTGTGGGTGTCACTGAGAAGAAAGCACAGAAACCTGACTGCCGGAATGTCAATGCGGCGAAGGCCCTTACTAGGCAGATTAGAGAGATATGTTGTGTGTGTTCTGGTACTAGAATTTGAACTCAGAACTTCACACTCCCATTTGTTTTATACTACTCAAGACTGGTGTTCTACCACTTGAGTCATACCTCCAGTTCTAGCTCTTTGCTGGTTAATTAGCAACAAGAGTCCCATGGACTTTTCTGCTGACTTCGAACCAGGATCTCCAGATTTCAGCCTACTGAATAGCAATCCTCCTGCTAGGATTGCAGGCATGGGCCACCAGCACCCAGAGGGATAGGGAGATATTTTAAAAGCCTGAGCTTCATAAGTACTAGGACAATTCAAGACAATATAATGAGATATTTAGAAAAAGAATCTAGACCTGTTTTATGGCTATAATAAAACATTACTGCTAGCTACCTATACTATAAGCTTCATGTTGAAAAGGAATAAAGTATATATTTATGTAGAAATTAAGTAGATATATGTATCCCATCTGTACAGTATATATGCTGTATGTACATAGTACATAGCATATACATGTATATAGTAGATTTTTGTGTGTATAAACAGCAAGAAAACCTGTTTTGTCCTCATATGTAGATGAATATTTGTCCTCAATGAAGTGAATATATTTATGAGAAGTTGCACTGTGTACTGGTTTAGTGCTGAGCTTCACAATTAGGCATGATTGATTCTGAAGCCAAAGAAGCTTTGTCAAGGATGCAGTACATTCGAACCTAAGTTTGTCACATAAAAATAAATATTAGATTTAAAAGGGAATCCATTGATTTGTGTTACCTTAGAGTTATACACCTTCTATATAATAGCTGAGTTCTTTCAATGTCGAGGAGGTAAAAATCTATCACATTCTTTCCAATAAAAAAGGCATCATTTGCCATGGATATTGTACATAGGAATCTTTTTTGGTGAATAGTTGATTTTATTTTGCTGTCCTTTTTAAATATATTTTATTGTAATTAATAGAAGGGTTACATTATATTTGCCAGATAGAAGGTGCATTACTTAACAGTCACTGTTACCCCTTCTCATGTTTTTGTCCCCATTTCCCTCCCCCCAACCCCTCCCCTGATCTTGTTTTCCCACCTTCTCTATCCTATTTCAAAGAAACATATATACAATATATCAGATTACAAGGAAAGATACTGTAATAATATGAGATAAACAAGAAACAAGAGATGAGAAATAACATAGTACATTAAGAACAATAGTCACACATTATATGGCTCTTGTTTCTATATCCTGGTAGTCCTTTCATTTAGCCTTATCCTATATGGCCTTATGTATCTAGGTTTTGCCCTATTATAAACCTCTGCTAGGAGAGTCTAAGGTTTCTACTGATTATGACAAATGAGGGAAACCATTGAGCCTATGGTCCTTTGAGTCTGGCTTACTTCACTTAATATGATTTTTTCTAAGTCTTTCCATTTCCTTACAAATGGGGTGATGTCATTCTTTCTGACTGCAGCATAGAATTCCATTGTGTATAAATACCACATCTTGCTGATCCACTCATCAACTGAGAGGCATCTGGGTGGGTTCCATATCTTTGCTATGGTAAATAGTGCTGCAATGAACATAGTTGTGCTAGTGGATTTAGTATGTCCTTGTTTCTGGATGATTGGGTAAATGCCAAGTAGTGGAATTACTAGGTCATAGAGAATCTCTATGTTTAGTCTTTTGAGGAACCGCAATACTGCTTTCATAGTGGTTGAACGAGTTTATATTCCCACCAACAGTGTAGTAGTGATCTCTTCTGGCCACATCTCTGCCTTTGCTGTCCTTTAGACAGATGACTATGTAGTCTGTATTTTAATTTTTTTGGTAAATTGATAAGTCTATTAGAAAGTTTTTTTTCTTTACAGTGAACTCAAATACATTTCACTGTAATTTTCACTAATTATCCTTTTCCTAGTTATATCTCTGAGAAGTCTAGTCCCGAGACAAGGTGGACCACCAATCAGAAACTCTCAAGGGAAGAACAAAGAAATGTACTATCTTTGATAGGCATGCATATCTAGTACCAGATGGTGAGTAGCTACTCACCATCTGGTAAGTCCCCAGTGAAAATTTTCAGCACAGATAGCCAACGAGAGAATGAATTCTAAACAAGGGCCATGAAACCTGCATAGAGAACAGTTAAGAAATCTGATTGCCTTGACTCATTAAAAATAGTTACCAAGTGTCTAATGTGTTTTAGTCAACAGCATAATAAAGGGAAGAGACCCAGGGGAGAAGGCAGGTCAGACATGTTGAAGGCAGCCCTGTGGGTTCCATTTGGCTTCATAGTATATCACTGTGATGACATCAAGCCTCAAGATCCAATGCAGTGTCAGGGGTTACATAAATGCATCCTATTTTTATATCTAAGATATGTTACAATGTCACTGCTCTCCAAAGCTATACTAAAATAAGCTGGGAAAAAAGATTTCTTTATGCTTCCTTCCCCCTCTTGGAAGAGTACCATTGGCACATCTGTTTGAGTGTACTAACAAACCTCTGTGGGCTGACTCAGTTATGATGGGAGCACCACAATCCCACACAGACATGTACATTCGCCCACATCTTCCTCACAAGATAGCATGTAACTTCAGTTGTGCATGAATGAACACTGATGAGTGGTAAGAGCCTTCTTTGCCTTATTTTTTTACCTGGTGATCTATAGCTAATATTCAGACTTCCGTGTTATACACTGTCATTTTTTATGATGAACTAAGGAAAGGTAGAAAAGGAGAAAGTAGAAGTGTATCAAATATGTTAAAGCTTATTCAACTGTGAGTTTAGCCACATCAAATATATCCTCATGTTAGCAACTGAATGTATGAGATAATATAGATTCATGAGTGTCCATACAACTTTAAATATATATATATATATATATATATATATATATTTACATACTGCTTTGGTATTAAGAGAAATCTTAAACACCTTAATTTGTAGTTATCATTCTTTAGGAAATTCTAGAGATGGCTTTGGGGATGACTTTGGGAAAAGGAGTTGATACTTTCTGGAAGTGATTATGTTTAAACATCTTTTCCACAATCTTGTTTTGTGGTCTTATTTTTTATTTTACTTACCTTGTGGCTGTTTATGGATTCTGACTCTAAGATCAGTGAAAGTTGATTTTTTTCACCCTTCCCTTCACCAGACATGTGTGTCCTTGTCCTAAAGATGCTTAAAGTTTAAAGAACAGAAATAGCAAGCAAGAACAGAATCAACCAAAATAAGAAGCCATTTCCAATTTTGTACTCTTGAGAAATAAGATGTAAGTTGGTATATCTAAAAATATATTTGAGACATTAGAACAAATTGTCAAACAAGAACGGTTTCTAAATGAACTTAAAAATATTTCTTTGAGTTTGATAACTCTAAACATTCCTACACAACAGATTTAATTTTTTTAGCAAGGCAAGGAATAAAACTATGTATGTTATGCCTCTTCCTTTCAAAATACAAGAGAAAATACTTGAATCTCATTTTTTAAAAAGATAATCTATCCCATTGGGAATAGGGTGAGAATTACATTATTGCTATCCTTCAAAAAAGTCTGGGGTAAGTTTTCTCTCATCTTTACAGTCTAGAAAATTACTTGCTTGATATGCACTAATGTTTTGGTTTCACTGGTTCAGGACCTATGAATTATAAAGATGATTCTTACAGGGTGAAATTACACATGAATTTCTAAGGATGTATCTCTTTGATAACCACCAACAGCCCTCAGTTACAAATGGACAGAACTGATTTGGGACCTGGTATGTATGCAAATCTAGGACTCTCTACTGTCAAATAGTTTGTATTCATGAATAATTTACTTTACTTGGGATTCTGAAATATTCTTACATTTAACATATTTACTGGGCATTAGTTCTTGCATATTACTGGCTACATTGTTTTACAATGTCTTTATCCTTTGCAGAAGTAATTATCACATAGTTTTGGGATACTAGAAAATTACAAATGCGGGAAACTGTTGATAGAGCCTATGTTTCTTTGGATCAGGAAGACTTCAGAATACAAAGGAAAAACAGTGACTAGAATATACCAAGTTTGCCACTACATGATAAAAACAGAAGACTTAATTGAGTTGATAGGGCAGTGGGTAACAATAAGTAAAGATTGTATGTATAGGAAATGTTCCCGAGAAGCAATGAACAGTAAAATCGGGACATGTCAGTCAGAAAAGAGTGAAGTAGCCCCTTAGCTGACCTCATGGCTGAATCTAAGGAGAATTCCAAGTTTTCTATATCCTAGATCTTCACTCACCTTCCCAAATGCAATGTGTTCTCCATGCACTTATGACACACTGTGACCATAGCTTTTAGACTTTTTTCCGTGTGACAGAAAACACACACAGATTGTTGTTTTTCTCCCACAATTTCACAGAAGATTCGTTTGTACTGTAGACCTTAGTAACCTTAGCATACAGTATTTTTCGGTTATTACATGTAGAACTTTGACCTTTTTCACTTAAGAGAAGTTCCTTCTGTCTTCTCTGTCTTATAAGTGAAGGGCCACAGTCACTAAACCTGTGCTTTGCAGTCATTATCAGTAATGGAAAGTTTAGGTGAACACAAGAAGCCAGAAGCCCTAACAGTTGATCTGATAACCAAGGTGGCTACCCGCCACAGCTACTGGGTGTGTGGTGTGTACAGGGTAAACATCAAGAATGAAGGAATTATCCATGCTCTGGGTGATATCAATTGAGAGACTGCCCAAGATTTCATCACATGGAACTGAATGACAGGAGATTTCTAGATTATTATCTATTTCTAGGATTTTTTTCTTTCATTTACAATTGGACTACAATCAGCAACAGGTGGCTGAAATGACAGAAGCTGCAGATAAGGAGAGAACTTGTGTGATAACTTTTATAACTTGAGCAGCATCCTGCTAAGCATTTTGAATGGTTTTAGTTTAAGCTTGAGATCAACTCCCTGTGGCACATACTATGATCTTCTCAGTTTAATCGAGGAAGAAACAGAGTCTCAGAGACTAAGTCACAGCCCTAAGTCCTCTTGGTGAGATTTCAATGCAGAAGTTCAACCTAGTGCTTGCGTAGTTAATCACCCCACAATTCTGCCATGCAGTATGATAATTTGGAGAGTTTAGAATATATGCTATTGTTTTTGCCAACTTGGATTTTATGTGCCTTCGGTAACCCAGTTTTTCCTTCTCTTTTTGTTGGTGCTACTAGGGTTTAACCTCAGGGCTTGCATTTGCTGTGCACGTATCTACAACTTGAGCCATGTCTTCAGCCTTCTTTGAATTAGCTGTTTTCCAATAGGGGTCTTGTGCTATTTTATGTTTTTTTGCCAAAAGCCTTAATTTATGTAATCTTTCTGATTTCTATCCCTCAATTAGCTGATATTACTAAGATGACACTATGCCCAGCTCAACCCAACTTTTCTAAGTTTTGTTATTTACATGTACAACTAACTCATCTATTCATGAATCTATGGGGAGGAAGAAAAACTGTATAAAATATTGCTATTTTATAACATCTCCATCCATCATGAATAAGCTTGAAATCTTAGAACATTTCATCCATTCCTCAAAAGGAAAAAATGGATATTTCAAGAATTCTGTCCCTCAGAAGGCAAGGAAAATTTACAGCCTTACATAAAAGAAATGATTCTAATAGAGATAGACTGTTCCATCGGGATGTAGTTGAAAACACTTAAAGTCAGACATGATAAAGTTCTGGAAAAGAACTTGAGATGCAATTACTCTGGGAGGAATGATAGATATTAGGGTACTCTGTGCAGAAGCTATGTAACCCCAAGATGGAGTGTGATACACAGGGAAAGGGCACCGGGTCTTCTTAAAGAGGGAAAGGAAATGGTCCTGTGGTTACACAGTTGTGAGAGCATCAGGTCCTGTTGGGGATTCTAGAAGCAACTAAGACCCTGTGCTGTGGAAATATTCTACATACCAAAAAAGTCAAAGAACAAGACTGCAAAATGACTTTCTTATCTTCCTCTCTTCTTGCTGTGATATATGCAGCAGCAGATGATTTTGATTTTTTAAATGAAAAGGCAATTCATCTATCCATGATAATTTTACAGCTCGTTGTATAAGCCAGAAATCTTGCCTCCACTCTCATTCTCTTACTGTTATAGTGCCACAGAATAAAGCCACAAATTTATAGCCTACTGTTTGTTTGATTAATGAATACACATTCTTTATAATTTAGACTCAGCCAAAATTTCCTTTCCTGTAAGTTCCTATTCACTTCTAGGTACACACTTCCAAACCTGTGTATTCATGTACTAGCGTAACCAGTCCATTTCTCTAGTTTGTGTATCATCATCATTATTTGCTATCTTTGTTTATGTAAGTTATTGTAAACAACAGAAATTGAAGTCTTGAAGTTCTGGAGGACTGAAAGTCCAAGATCAAGATGTCCACAGAATCAGTGTCTAATGAGGGTTGCCTTCTTGGTTTTTAGATGGTTCACTTTTCATTATGTTTCCATGTGAAGCAAAGAATAAGACCCAGGATATTGCACTTGCTAGACAAGCACTTTGCAACTGAGCTACACCCCAGCCTGGGGTCGGGGGGAAGATTTTTTAGTATCTTTAACAAGGACCTTAATATTATTTATTTGGCTTCTGTTCCAGTAACCTTATCTAAAATCCATCTCATACTATTATATTTGGGAGTTAGGATGCCAGTATCTGAATTCTGGCCATACATCAAAACTTCTCAAAACCTTGAGGGGTGCCTTACAAACTTTCTCTCTCCTTCTCCCCACCCCACCACCCCGCCACCTCTTGTTCCTGTCATAGCCTTTTCTATTGATGACAAGGATTATGTATCCATTTTTGTGGCACAAAGGCCACAGCAAAATTCCTAAGACCTGAATAGTCAATACTTGTTTCCTGAAAAACTACCAGGTAAATTAAAGGCACAAAAATACAGCTCCAGGTCTCCTGGAACCCCTCTACTGTACCATGGGCTTGACATTATTCTAAGGACTGAGAGAAACATAGCATGTAAATGATGTAATTGCAAAGAGGAGAATAAAAGGGAAATGTCTACGAAGATGTCAGCATAGTTCAGAGAAATCACTGTGATAAGGCTCAGGTAAGTCAGCAATAACCTGTACAAACAATGTGGTGGGAAGTTTACCAAACCTGAGGAAGTTTCCTGCCAGGGATTCCTTGAAAAGACTGTATGAAAGATAGAAAAGCACGCTGCTGCCAGTCAGGGAAGAAAGCCCAACAGTCAACAGGTGACTTATGTCTATTGCTATTCTGCTCTCCTACAAATGCTTCTCGTTGGCCAATCCCAACTAGAAGCCAGTGGAATAATCAGTAAAGTTCATGGTTCTTAACTAGTACCAGAGGCTCACACTTATAATCTCAGTGGCTCAGGAGGCTGAGAGCTGATCAGTATGGATCAAGCCTAGACAGACCAATTTGAGACTCTTACCTCCAGTTAACCAACTAAAATCCAAAAATGAGGGCATGGCTCAAGTGGTAGAGCATCTGCTAGGAGCAGAAAAGGACCAACAAGAGCTCAAGATCTAAATTCTAGGGAGAAAAAAAATAGAATCTTAGTTCCTAATGATAAAGATAGGAGACCCCTTGTTCACTAAAACTCTTCAATCTGTGGGCTCAGGTGGCATTGTGTCACACTTGCTCACTCTGTCTAGTTCCTAGTTCTGAAGTCTTACAAGCAAAGCCCATATTAATGATGGCGGTTCATCACTTGCTGTCCTTATGATTTTAAAGCTCTTCTATATCTTAAGCTTATCTTGATCCTTTTAATCCTTGTAGACAGCTGTTAGTCTCAGCGAGTGTGTGAGTGTGTGGTTTACTCTTTGTATTGGATATCTTTGATTTGTCCCTTCAATTCCGTCTATATGGATCCACAATGCTCAAATCCTTTGGAACTGTCTAAATTACTAAGGTAAAATAAGCCAGATTTAATTCAACAGTTTGGTCTAGATCCTTAGATCTCTGAGAACTCTGCTGTGGCTCCTTGTCATTGCTGTTGAAAACTCTCTTTGAAACAGTTGTGATAACAAAACCCTTAATAGTCTTTGATAGTATAGGTATCAAAGAAATTTACAAAAGGTCTATCTAGGCAAATATAATTTCATTAAATTTTTAAGAAGTTATCAAATTGGATAGTGTGGCTTACTTAAGTTTTTATCACCCACAAATTGAGCATGACCTAACATTTTGCTTTAGATCACTAATACTTCAGTAAAGAAAACGGGTTATTTCCACCAATAGTGATTACTTTGCAAACAGGTTTCCTTCCTCATTGTGTATTCCCAGCATCTACCTATTCTACAGTACTGCTTCAACCCAGAATCTCTCAGGCAACAGACAGAACCCATGTTCAGCCAAGAAAAGCCGAGAAAGAAACTAGAAAACATCAAACTGGATTGTAGCAGAACTGGATCAAACATCAGAAAAATATTCTGTGTTTTCTGGATTCTCTTAATATTTGGCTCTTTGCTAAAAATCTTTCAAATATCCATTTCCTGGTGTTTATTTTGTTGAACTATGACTTTGCCTTTCTAAGGAATAAAACTGAGTTTTCCTCTGAATCTGCTGTCTTTTAGTGAACACATTTGTGTACACTCCCATATACTCAAAGTACTTATATATTTATAAACTAATTCTAGCTTCTATATCTGAGGAAAATGTGCAACCTCTGTCTCTCTGGGTTTGACTAATTTCACTTAATATAATTCTTTCAAGTACATTCATTTCTTTGCAACTAATGCAATGCCATTCTTTCTAATGATTAAAGAAAATTCTATTGTATGTATAAACCACATTTCCTTGAACCATTCTCTGTTGAGGAGCATCTGGGCATATTCCATTCCTTGAATAGAAATGCTATGAATATGATTGTGCTGGTGGCTTTATTGTATACTAGTTTGTGATGCTTTGGATAATCATGCCCAGAAGTGGAATTACTAGTTCACAGGGTAGTTCTATATTAAGTTTTTTGAGGAACCTCCATACTACTTTCCAGAGTGGTTGAGTGAGTTTACAGTCCCATCAAGTGTATTAGAGATTCCGCATCCCCAACCAGCATGTGTTCATGATGATGGTCATTCTAAACTGGGGTGAAACTCGATCTTACTCACGATGGGAAGTAATTCTGCTTGTGCCTGTTAGCCATCGCTTTCACTCCTTCTTCTGTGAAGTCTGTCTTTAGCTCATTGGTCCTTTTATTAATTGGGTTGTTGGTTCTTTCACAGTTTAATTTTTTAAGCTCTCTGCATTTTCTGGATATTGGGCCATAGTTGGATGCACAGCTGGAAAATTTTTTCTCTCATTCTTTAGGCTTTTTCATGTATTGGCTATGTCCTGCGCCAGGCAGAAACGTGTTATTTTGATGCAATCCCATTTATCAAGACAAAGAGAAGAGGTGAGGTAAATGTAGTCAACATTCAATGTATATCCTAAAAGTAAAGAAAAGTGAGTGAAGAAATGGGTTGGAAAGAATGGGTGAGAATATTGAAAGAAGTGGCATTGATCAAGATGCAAGTAGTCATAAACTACTTCCTTGAATGGTAACTCCTGTGTACTTGAAGACAATAAAAATGATTTTCCATCCCATTAAAGTTACACAGAAGGCAAGAATTTATGTCCTTCTACTTTATCAGCATCAGGGAAAATTCAGTGTGCCTGTTTAATCTAATAGAATAGTCTGTTTTTGTCCCCTACCCTTTCTCAAACAGTTTGGTATATGTCATCATTCCAGGAATAGGGATGAGATGAGGAAGTGAATAAGAATTTTATTAATTCATAGAATTATCTTTTTCTTCATATCTATCATCTATATTATTTATTCTCTATATAGTCCACCCATCTTACCTATTATCTATCCATCAGTCTGTCTATCATCTGACATGTATCTACTCTGGGGTAAATAGGTTTTCAACTAAATACTAATATGTTATTTTGTGGTATGTTGTTTTGAATTGAACTGGAGGTCTGAATGGGTGGAGAGAAATCAGTAGAAATGGTTAATGTGCAAAAGGCATGCCATAACTCTACCATCATGATTACTCAGTGTTTCACCTTAGAAATTCTAGCTTACAGTCATGTTCTTCTTCTCAGTATCTTAAGATCAGTGAGATTTTATATATAATACCATGAGGCATCACTACTCATCTTTTTAAATTGTAAATTGCCTCCTACACTGCTCCTTCCCTTCTGTTCCTCTCATTTCCCAGTTTCTCAGTTAACATTGGCATACAAACTTGCTCCTACTAAATGATTCAGCCCAAGGAAGCTGATGCATGTGGCTGCAGCAACAATTAATTTGTTTGCAATTCTATATCTCATCTCAGAAATTCTTCCAATACTGAAATCTATTCTACAACATAGCACATATTTATTTTCACAGAAAATAATAAAATAAAGCTGGGAGTAAAGAGAGCCAGGCTACGTTTTCCTTTGTCCTGCCCTTCTTTGCAACAATAATTTGCTACTCAATCCACTCAGCAAAACTGTGCTTCCTGTGTCATACAGAAATCAAACATAGGTAACACCATGGTACATCACAGCTATCTAGCGATCAATCATTTTTTGTATTTTTTATTGTTATTGCAAAAGTGATGTACCAAGGCATTACAGTTGTATAGCTCAGAATGCATTTATTTTTTAACAATTTTACCCTTTTCCTCTTTCTCTCCCAGTTTTTCCCTCCTATCCCCGCTCACATACATTGTATAATTCATTTTCAGTGAGTACCACTGTTACATTAGTTCATCCTTTGTCCCACCACTTCTGTGCTCACCCTTGCCCTTGCAAGACAGATAAAAAAAAGAAGGAAAAGAAAGCAAAAACGCAACAATAAAAAATTCCTCTTGTTTCCATTTTCTGGAGCTCATTATGATAAATATCATTTCATATGATCAGATGCATATAGGTATTATACTTTGTTCTTCTAAGAATCCTTCTTTGCTCTCACTCTATGTGAATGCCTATAGATCTGTATATTTTTTGTGTTCCATTATATTTTAATCACCTATAAATATAGACTTATAGGCACATTCTAGCTACCACAAATGAGGGAAACCAGGCAGTCTATGTTTCTCTAGGTCTGTCTTACTTCACTTAATATAATTTTTTCAAAGTCTTTCCATTTCCCTTCAAATGGTAAAGTATCTTTCTTTCTGATGGATGAATAGAATTCTATTGTGTATATATGCTATGTTTTCTTGATCCATTTGCCAAATGAGTGGCATCTAGGCTGACTCCATATATTGCTATGGTTAAACAATACTGAAATGGTCATGGTTGCGCTGGTAGCTTTAGTATGACCTGCTTTGTGTTCTATTGGATAAATGCTCAAGTAGAATCAATCTTACTGTGCCATGATCACTTTTGTATCCATTGAAATTTCCATTTCCCTGAGTGTTTTTACAATTATTGGAAGCTTCTCTCTTTTTTGAATATTTTTGTTATCTTTAATTAGTTGTACACAGGAGTTGCCATTCACCAAAGCAGCTCATGAAAAAAAGGCATCTCAATCAATGTCACTCCTTTCAACATTCTTACCCATCCCTCTCAAACCACCCCTTCCCTCGCTTTTCTTGTTTTTAGGTTATATATTGAATTTTTCCCATTTAACAAAGTACAATGTATCTTCATCTGTGTCATAACTTTAACATCTTCATCCCCCTTCCCTTAAATGTCTCGATCTGTGGTATAGTGAATTCTTACCTGCTTCTCTCCTCTTCCTTCTTCCTTCTTCTTAAATAGGGAAGTAACAATTACAGTTTTCCAAAGAGGCAAGTTCAGATTGTTGTGACGCCTATGGTGATCTTCTTGTCTATTTTTGTTTTATCAAGTTGATACTTTTCTGAGATGAAAAATATTTGTTTCTATAATTCAAAGCAACACATTGACTTTAAAGTGACTTGTTACTGCTGGCAGTTTGACAGTCCATCAGATGGTGTGAGAATATGAAATTATTCGGGGTACCAAAGTAAATGCACTATTCTCTTTCATTCTGCTGGCCCTTGCTTTGATCTCTGGGAGAAATGACTTTGACCACTCTGCTCCACCACTCTTGCTTCTGCATAGGTGCCCATCCTTCTCAAATAGACACATCCAATAGGCTTATCGGCATCAGGACACTCACTGAGGGCAATAGTATTTGTAGCCTGGTTTGAGGGCTTCAGAGTGATTCTAGGTCTTATAGAATTAAAAGCTCTTTTGGACCAGAGTGATTCAGTTTTGTTTACCAATACATGAAATTCACAAATTAATAAGCTTCTGCTCCCCTTTATTTTAGTTTCATTTTATATCAGCAACCACACTCCAAGTTGTTTGATTAGAAGTGTTAGTCATGCCTTTCTCTACTTCCTTGCTCTGTACCTACAGCCTTCCCCACCATTCAGGCCTTTCTCAAGTCAATGGCTACTTCTTTATAGTTCTCTGTAGTTATGGGTCTAAAGTCCATATTTTTATTACAGCTCAGCCTCAAAACACCTTATCCAACTGAGAAGCTTTATTAGACCTTCTCTTCAGTTTCTTGAAATATATCATCTTTAACAATTTGGCATCTTCTCACATGAAAACACTCTTAATTCTATGCTCTATTTCCACACAATTATGCTTCCATACTGTCCAATTCTTTTCTGAAATATATATCCATGATAACCTAACCAAAAGCAGCCAATTATAGCCAATACACACTAATGCTCTTGTTCTACTCATCCATTTCCCAGAAAATTATAAGCAAAAGGCACCTATTCTAACTCTCAACTTACTGCTGGCAAGTTTTCTAAATGCTCTTTGTAAAAGAAAATGAACAGCTAGCTTCTCATATAACCTAGCTCTGATATTGGCCCCCTATTGTTTAGGAATAAAGCCAATGCCACATTATCACTCTGGTGATTCAGGTACTTTTTTTTTCATAGTCAGGATACTCTGGGCTATGTCTAAATAAATACAGCCTGGGTTGTGCCTAAATAAATGACAAAAGAAATGTTAATTTCTGATTCACTTTACAGTTGAAAATAAGTCATATGCTTTTTTCCCCATCTTTTAAGGGATCCAGTGTAGAACCCTTAGTTTCCTAGATTGCCCTAGAAAGAGTTGGAAGGCTGTACATGATTTTTATGAAAGCTGGGCCTTGTTTTCATGACCAAAATTCAGCTTTCATGCCCAATTGCAAAGTATTCCTTGGAAAGAACCAAACTTAATCCATATGGAAAACTTTCATTAGGGTCCATTCCAGGTGATTTGACACACAATCTAGAATAAAATTTAAATGTATTAAGAATAAAAGGGTAGCCATTTCCTGAGATATTTCATGTAATAGAATATTAGGAAATGCTACAGCATACATGCTTCAAAATTCAATAAAGTGATAATTTCACTTTCAAAAAAAAGAATAAAAGGGTAGAGAACTAGTACCCTTTCTAGGAAATACAGCTTCCTATGGTCTCTGGAAGAGAACATGTAGTGAACATCATAACATGGACTGGCTGCAGAAAGTTTTAACCTTGTAAATCTTGTAAACATCTTCATGTGATATGATAGGACTTTAGCCAGATTGCTTAACCTCTGTGCTTTGGCATCCTTTCTTTTATATGTGAATGTACATATGTATGCATGTATTAAGTATGTATACACACACAAATACACAAACAATTAAAGGAGTCTGGGATATAGAGCTTTAAAACCGTCACATAGAAAAGTGTTGAAATGCCAATACAGAAAACACCAGAAAATTTTAAAATGTGCTATTTTCTATTAAATCTATTTAACTAGAAAATCATATATATGTATGTGTGTGGGGGGGTCTATGCCCACATTGATTCTAATGGCAAAATAATGCTAATTTTCCTGAATTGTTTTGTCACATTGTATTTTAGCTCATTTAAACTTTGCATGATTTACTTTACATTGGATGCTTAGTCAATGGAAAGTGTCCTTAGGGAAAGTTCTTTATCATATGAGCCTGTCTGGTTCTCATATAAAAATATTTTAATAAGTATAATAAAGGAATTGTCTAGCCAATGACTACCAAATCTATCCAGTATTGCATTTGTATGAGAACATATTGTCTTTTCTTCACAAAATAATTCATTTTTATTTAATAAGCACTTAGTATGTACCAGACACAAAACTGAACAGAAAAGCTATAAATAATTGATTCTCTTATGATAGTTGGAGCAGATCGTGTGCTGGTGGGAAAGAATTTATTATTATCCACAGTCTTATGGATAAGAAGTTGGATTTTGAAAAGATGCCTTATGCACTCTCATTACTTAGCACAGGACACAATAGAGTCTGCCTCATGCAACATTCACACCGTTTTACATTTCACCATGTTGACTAAAAATGCTGGGAGAAAGCAGCCAATACATTCCAAATACATATGTCAAGGTAAATGTTAAAAATAGATGGTTAACAAAATCAAGGACAATGGGGGAATGGAATGGGGGAATATTGGCATACACTGAATCTGATGAAATTGAGCCACCATTAGAAGGGTCTCCATGAGGAAATGTGCTCTTTGGTCCATGTTGTAGCCATATTAAGCAACTACAAAGAAAAGGATTTGAGTAATAAATATTCAAAACTTCCCTTCCCTTGATTTCATTAGCCAACACAAGGAGAAGCCACATTACAAAGGGAAACCTGGTGAATACATTGTCATAATTAAGCATCCCGAGCAACAGAAGAGCATAATAGTGAAGGAAAAAGATTAATGTGTATGGAGACAGGCAGATTAGAAGAACTTAAAGGCTAAGATGAGAAAAATGACTCTAAAATAGCCTCTAAAATGAACACCAGAATAAGCACCATTTAAAAGCTCACCAGATATTTTAACCTGTTGACAGAAATTATATTAGTCAAGGTTTTTTATAATGGATTCAACTTAAATTTCTCAGAAACAATCTACTTTTCATGATAAATGTTCCCTGAGTTTATTAATATTTAATTATTTTATTACAGTAATAAGTCAAGTGGCATAAGGGTACACAGACATTTGACACAACAAACACATGAATGGATGATAGCTGAAGCATGCGAGTGGAACATAGATGCCAGGGCCATGGAACATGGTCACTGAGCCAACCAAGTGCTGAAGATATGAGTGAGTCCTTCAAATCAGGTTGAGAGGGCACACCAGAGAGTTTCTAGTGAAATTCTACACTGAGCATGTGGGTGATTTTGCTTATTACTCTAAATGGAGAAACGTATGCCTGACTAGATGCAAGTCATCTTTCCTAATCTTTTTTTCTGCTCAGTATCAACCTTCAGTATCAAAGCTGTCAGTGGCAGTTAACATTTGTGCATACCTTCTGTCTGCAAGTTTCAGGGATCAACAATTCCTTCGCTACACCTCTGGTTCATTTCAAGAGACCAATTTTGCAGGTACCAGAAGTGATTAATGGCTCCTGTGTGATGCTTGTGACCTGAGTGCTTTAAAACTCATTACCGGTACCTATTGAAGCTTTTCTAATGGATTTAAAATAGATTTCAATACTGCGAACATGAGTCTGCCCTTATGCAAGCTCCATTCCCATGTTCCTTGTTTATATGTTGTTACTTGTCATTATTAGGCACTATCAACTTAATTTTTAGCAAATTATAATCAATATTCAGGGTGACATTTATCATGTTCCATTTAGAGAAAAAACTACAGTACAAAGTTACATGTCTGCACTGGATTTTCAGCACAATAAATCATTTTTAAAGTAGAATTTATATCTTGAATATTATGAATTTGTACTAGATTGACACTAAAAGGGGAGTATTCTGCACAAGGAGAGAAAGTTTTATTGTTGTAGTTGTTGTTGCTTCTATATGGTTGCAATTGCATACACACACACACCCACACACATACACTGTTTAGATACTCTTCTTTCATGGGCGGGGTCATGCTCCAGGTTGGCCAATCACATAAACTGCTTTTCCTAAACAGCATGATTGGTCCATGAAAGGGAATGAACTGGAAGCATAGGCCAATGAAATTTCTTTTTCAAAATATAGTGGATAAATTATGGGAGTAATTGTGTGTCTGGAATTAAATACCATAAAGATGATGGAGCTGTCACAGATATAATACTTTTGACAAGATAGAAGCCATTTTCAATAGGAGAAAACAAGAAAAAAAATTCCTAGTAAAAGTAGTCACTTTAATTTATCACGTAAAGAAATAAAACCTACCTTAAACACTTCTTTCTTTGCTGGATAGTGTAAAATCTAGAATTCCCTTGTATTTCTGTGTGATTCATGTATTCTATCTTAACATCAGTGTTTGGGGCTTTAGAAACCTCTTAATTTGGAAAGTCTAAAAAACCCTGACTGATTTCCCAAGACAGAATTTTGAGAAGAAGGAAAATTCAGGTTACCAGAAGTACAAATGAATAATAGGAAAGAAAACCAAAAATAAATAGAAAGAAAAAAGTGAAAATTAAAATAGTAAATAATAATCTACCAAATCTAACATGAAAACCAAATCATCATAAGACTTGGGACTTACTAAAAGAATAAAAATAGATGAGAAACAGATGGTAGATTTTTAAAGACACATGAAGGCTTACACTGTTAAATTTCAAGGTTCCAAAAAGCTGTTGATACCAGCCCATAAGAAATATTTAGTCATTCAGAGAAACCAGATATATTAAAAGAAAGTCTTCAAGCAAATAAATAAAAATGTTCACTGAAAATAGACAATTATGATGAACTAATTTTCCTATGGAGTAACATTGAAAACACTAAGTTTTAGAACAAAAACAAACAAACAAATGTCTAAGAACTTTGTTACTACAAATGACAAAATATGACACTTACATTGGTACTCCACTACGTAATCTTTCTGTTTACTAATACTGAAAATTGCACATTAAGGGAAATTTTGTTACCAAGAGAAGGTAAATTTGAAGGATGATTCATCAAGAAACATATGTGTATAATTAGCCCATAGCAAAAAGAAATGGCTGACTTATTTGCCCAAAAATATTAAGACATAAAGTGTTTCATAGAAAGGTACCTAGACTAACAGAACTTTTCTCAGAGTGAACAAATCCTTAAACAATATTAGTTATTTTGAAAGCCCTAATTATAATTGTACTCAGTCATTCAAAAGAACATACCAAGTAAGAAAACATTTTGATGATAGATGTGGATATTTTGAATATGAATTATTGCATTATATTATAAAATAAAGCTATGGGGACTTTAAAAGTATTTGATTATGTTTTACTGATCCTAGATGTCTGTGCTCAGAATTTTATTGACTGGATTTTTATCCTTCCCCCCCCTTTTATTTCTTCCTGAGTGCTTGTATTTAGAGTATCAGCAGCTGAATACTACATTACTAAGGAAGATGCAGGAAGATTTTGCTAAAGAAAAGGAATGGTTCTCTTTTGCTGTCCCTAGGTTATCTCATATTGTTACAGTATTTTACCTTGTTATCTGATATATTGTATACATGTTCATTTGGTTATTTGAAACAGGATAGGGAAGGGGGGGAAACAAGATGAGGGGTGGGGTTGGGGGTAGGGAAATGGGGACCAAGACCTGAGGAGGGTTATCAATGTTTGTGAAGTAATGCACCTTCTATCTGATAAATATAATGTAACCTTTCTATTAATTACAATAAAAATATATGAAAAAAATAAAAGGAATGATATGTAAGTTGGAATCAAGTTCCTAGCTTCTAAACTGTGCTATTTTCTATAATTCTGGATTCCCAAATTCTAATATCTCTCTTTCTCTTAGTCATCTTTGTGTATCTCAATGTATCCTGCACACAAAGATAGTTTTGTGTTTGATGTTAAACTAATATATATGGTGTGTGTGTGTGTGTGTGTGTGTGTGTGTGTGTCTGTGTCTGTGTGTGTGTCTGTGTGTGTATTTGTGCTCATTGGGTTGACTTTCTGTTGCTGAAACGTAATAACCTGAGACTTTTTTTGGCTCATGGGTCTATTGATTTCAGTTCAAGAGCAAGTGGATCCAGTCATTGCCTTAGACCTGAGATGATGTACAATAGCATGGTATCTGAAGCCATGCCTTGCCTCATGGGGACAGGAAGGAGATAGACAGACAGACAGACAGACAGACAGACAGACAGACAGACAGACAGGCAGGCAGGCAGGCATAATGACTGACTGACTGACTGACTGACTAATTAGGGAAAATGTATAACCTCTAACAACAATCCCCAATGACATAATTTCATGTTCTAAGCCCCACCTACTAATATTTTTAGAGCTTCTCATATAACACACCTACCTAGAAATAAGCTCTCAAGACGTAAGCCTATAGAAGATGGTTTATCTTAAAACTTCAACACACTTGGAGAGAATATATACACAAACACACACAAAAATAAAAAACACACACAAATCAAACTACATATACTATACTTTAATGAAAGGAAGGAGTTGTTAGCTGATGATTAAATATCAGAAAGGAAAGGTTTATATACTTAAATATTCATCCAAATGGAATAAAGGACATCAACCCAAATACTGAAATTTTAAGTTACATTAAAATATTTAAGTACTAAAACATAAATTCTGAAACAAACTGTAACCATTAAACAATGCCCATGTTTAAATGTAAAATAGTTTGAAGAAATATTTGTCCCAAACTATATATCAGAGTTTGTCAAAAGTATGTTAAGAGGTTCCAACCATGAGAATCCAACTGCCTTTGAAATATCACTCTGCTAATACATTTTTTATGTATTTAGGGAATTACCGTTAGATAATAACCATGACTCTGTGAAACCAAGAGCCAGTCTTGTTCATCTTTGTCTCTCTTGCCACAGCTGATCTAAAATTGCATAGAGCTCATGACCAGAAAAGCTTGTTGAAAGCATGACTACAGGCCTTGTAAAATCTCCAACACATTGCTGAATGTCTGGCTGCATAGATGACTATACTTATAAATATATAGATAAATGTACTAGAAAAGGTACATTCTGTGATATTCAATTAATTATAAATCAAAACACTTCATTTATTCCAAGGATATTTATTGAATATCTGAGATAAATGCTTCAATAAAAGAATGCATGGCCTGAAGATTATGGTTCCTTTGAAGAATGCAATATTGATATAATATCTAAGGCTTGTATATTTCTGCAATCTTTGGCAGCAAAGATATTTAAAATGTCAAATAAAACCACTATCTTAAAATTTCATAACATTATTTCTCCCATTTATTACTTCCTTCCTTCAGAATGGTGACACAGTTTGTAAACTCTCAAGTATACAAGTCTTCACCTTAGAATGATTTGAGATACAATGGTGGGAAATTGATATGCATCCAGTTGTAACTGTGCTTCAAATTTTAAATTTCAGTTTTCTCCCAGGCTAGCAATAGATGGTGCAATACTGAACAGTCAGAAGAATAAACAACCCAGGTGACAAAGTATGCTGTGTCTAAAATGTGGTGTCATCTGAGACCAGCCCCAGGCAAAAAAAAAATAGATCCTAAGATTTAAGTAAGGCAAAAAAGAAAGGCTGAAGACATGACTCAAGTAGTAGAGTGCCTAATCTAACAAACACAAGGTCCTGAGCTTAAATCCTTATGCCATAAAAACATTCAAGACATAAGAAAGCCAGTAAATAATGTAATGGTTAATATAATAATACTAATATGTTAGTACTTGGTACTCTGTGCTAAGGAAACTAAAGCTACATAAAAGGAAATTTGATCTACTTAATGATATATTCCATGTATACACAATGCAGTTGCATAAATATGTGTCCATTCTGCTGTCATGTCTACAATGCTGTGGACTTTGAGTCCTAAAAAAAATGTTACCAGAATGGTGGTAATAAAATAATAGAGGTAAGCATTATTGAGCTCTGAGTATATTCTAGTATTTCAGTCACGTTTTCCATTCTGTAATAAAATGTGTTAGATATTTCAACTTGATTAGAGAAAATAATTTATTTTGACTCACAGTTTTAGTGGCCTCAGTCTATGGTCAGCCTAACTTTCCTTTATGGGTACAACTCCCAGTAGTGCAATGGCCTAGGGATCAGCCATTGAACACATGGATTTATTTAAGATACAAAATATAACATATATATATTAGTATTTTAGATGACTAATAGAAGTATTTTAGGCATTAATTTATTTAATTCTCATAATTGCTCTCAGTCATTTCATTTTATTCCCATTTTACAGACAAAGTCTCTAATCTATAGATGCTCTAAATTAATGGAAAGCGGTGTTAATCCTTGCACTTTAATCCGATTGTCTGATGACTATAGAAAACAGAGGGAGGAGGGAGGAGAGGAGGGGGAGGGAAGGGAAGAAGAAAGGAGGAAAGAAAAGAGGAAAGATGGAGAGAAGAAACAGGAGAAAATTTTTCTGGCTTGAAGTTGTCAAACACACGTTAGTGCCAATTGCTCAGTTAAAAGTTAGGCTTTTGCAGGAAATAGAACTACTTTAGTTGGGTGTGGTTCCATAGTCCATATGCTACAGTATATTCCCCTGCAGTTGATTATCTTGAACTTTTGAATCATTTTTCTACTGTACGGAGTGGAGAGAAATAATTTAGCCAATAGAAAAGATGGAACTGCACCTAACCATTTTAAGAATTCAGATATCCTACTGAAAAAAAATCCACAAAGTCAATCTAACTTTAGGAAGATCACTTCGCGAATGATATAAGTTCCTATGACAGAAAATGACAAAGCATGGAGGACCTGTGCATAACCCTTTATGAAATAAAAACTCCACATTTCTCCTGATATAACATGAGCACCTAGTCTTGGTGGCAATTAACATATAAGCAAAGTAAGTTTAGTGAATGAGAAGAGCTGTCAACAACAGCTTTGTATGTCATCCTGAAGAGAGAGTAGTATTTAGGTGTTACAAGTAACATGTGTGTGTATACACACCTATGTGTATATACATCTATATATAGGGATATGCATAACTTTACTATATATATGTCCACAAATATATGAATATACAGTTATATAAAATGAATCTCCTCACATAAACAAGCCAGCCTATGGAGTGCTCCACTGACCATCACTGCAGGCTCTCAACAGCCTTTTTATGATCCTTGTTATCATTTCTACTGTATACAACAGGAAGTGCAAGTTAATAACTTGTTCAGGATTACACAGTACACACTGCCATCTGACATGGGCAAATCGCCTCTGATACCCACTCTGTAGCCGCTTTACCCTCTTTGAAACCAATTTGCTTTGATAAGAACACACTGGCAGCTGGCCCATCACACTGAGAAGGTAAAGGTGGGAATGGAGAAATAGCTATCTCACTGACTTTTGATTTGCATTTCTTTTTCTAAACCTTTTATTGTATTTTATTGTCAGGATAATATATAGAGTAGTGATAGTTACATTCATCAGATAGTGGGTGCATTACTTCTTGAAAATTGATACCCTTCCCTCATTTTTCTCCCACCCCCAGCCAATCATCTTGTTTTTCCCTTTCCTTTCCCTATTTCAAATAAAACATATATATATATACATTTATATATACACAAACACACAATATACCAGGTACCAAAGTCAGATACAATAACAACATGAGATAAACAATAAGGGGGAAAAGAGAGAAAAGCAATAACTTCACACAATACATTAAAAAAATCACAAAGATAAACCTCTTGTTCCTTATCCTGGAGTTCATTTGGCTTAGCCTCATCCTATAACTTTTTTCATATATGTTTATTGTAAATAATAGAAGGGTTACATTATATTCACCAGATAGAATGTACATTACTTCACATGCATGATACCCTTTCTCATGACTTGGTCCCCATTTCCCTCACCCCACCCCGCCCCTCATCTTGTTTTTCCCCCTTCCCTATCCTATTTCAAATAACCAAATACGCATATATACAGAAAACAAGGTGAAATCCAGTAACAATATAAGATAGCCAAGGAATAGCAAAAGAGATGAGAGATAACATAGTACATTAAGGACAACAATTACTATTCATTATATGGCTTTTGTTTCTATATCCTCGAGGTCCTTTCATTTAGCATCATTCTATATGGCCTTATACATCTAGGTTTTGTTCTATTGTAAATCTTTGCTAGGAGAGCCCAAGGTATCTACTGATTATGACAAATGAGGGAAACCATTGAGCCTATGTTCCCTTAAGTCCTGCTTACTTCACTTAGCATGATTTTTTCCAAGTCTTTCCATTTCCTTACAAATGGGGCAATGCCATTCTTTCTGACAGCAGCATAGAATTCCATTGTGTATAAATACCACATTTTGTTGATCCACTCATCAACTGAGGGGCATCTGGGTTGGTTCCATATCTTTACTGCAGTAAATAGTGCTGCAATAAACATTGTTGTGCTAGTGGATTTAGTATGTCCTTGTTTCTGGATGATTGGGTAAATGCCAAGTAGTGGAATTGCTGGGTCATAGGGGAGTTCCATGTTTAGTCTTCTGAGGCACTGCCATACTGCTTTCCACAGTGGCTGAACAAGCTTGCACTTCCACCAACAGTGTAGCAGTGATCCCTCCTGGCCACATCCCCGCCAGTATCTGTTGTTATTAGATTTCTTGATCCTGGCCATTCTAACTGGAATGAGTTGGAATCTTAGAGTTGTTTTGATTTGCATTTCTTTTATGACCAGAGATGTTGAGCATTTCTTCATGTGTCCATAGGCCATTCTTATTTCTTCTTCAGAGAAGACTCTTTAAGTCTTTGGCCCATCTTTTAATGGGATGGTTGTTTCTTTGGAGATTAGTTTGAGAGTGATTCAATTTTTTGAGCTGTTGATATATTTTAGATATGAGGCCTTTGTCAGTTGTATGGTTAGTGAAAATCTTCTCCCCCTCTGTAGGCTTTCTAGTTAATTTGCTAGCTATGTCCTTTGCCATACAGAAGCTCTTCAGTCTAATGCAGTCCCACTTATCCAGACTTTCTCTGATTTGTTGTGTTTCTGGGTCCTTATTAAGAAAGTTTCAACCTCTGCCAAGGAAATCTAGTGTATCGCCTATTCCTTCTTGTAAAGTTTTCAGTGTATCTTCTTTTACCTCGAGGTCTTTGATCCATTTGGAGGTAATCCTGGTGCAGGGTGACAAAGAAGGATCCAAGTTTAGTTTTCTGCAGGTGCTTAACCAGTTCTGCCAGCACCACTTGTTGCTGTCTTTCTTCCATTCTATTTTTTTGGCTCCTAAAATATTACTTATGGTCATAGATGTTATTTAGCATGTCCTTCCTTGGCTCAATCATGGCTGAAGAAGAATTTGTGGGAAAGAAGAAGGAGGGTTTTTTTTTTCTGATCTTTGTTCTCAAATGACAGCATATGCAGTAAAATACTTGGCTTTGATCCAATCCTTCTTTATATATATTATGTATTTTTACTTCCTTGTGTCAAGAAACAGGTAATGCTTTACCAAGAATGTAGTCTAACGAGTTTGATTAGTTTTGTGGACGTTTAAAATTTTAGATGGAAAGGAGCAGTAAGCAAATGTTTTAATTAATTTTAGTTTCATTAAGGTCTATGCTTGATACGTCAGTGAAACATTAAAATATTCATTAAAGGAGAGTTGTTTTATTTAGGAAGGAGAAAATGAGAAGTGGTGGGCTTAAAATAAAGCTTTGTTATACTCCACAAACTAATTTGATTAAGAAAATACTTTCATAGAGCTATTGAATTTGGCTCAGATAAGTTTCTGTACTGAAGTGTAGTCTTGGAACTAAGAAGTTCCCACACATTTTTCTCCCTGACAATATTTTATAAAGCATATATCATGATAATTTTTCCTTTTCATGTAAATTTGAGAATCTGTTATTCAAAGAAAGAAAAGAAGCCTCTATAAGATGATGATTGCTTTCCCTTTGTATTTTCTTTAAAAATCACCACCCTGTTAAATCAATATTTCTCAAGTATCAGCTATGTGCATTTTTCTGAGAAACTAGTTCTACCAAAAAACATAAGACAGAGCCCAACTTAAAATGGTCAAAATGATTATAAATTTTTAAATATCTATTTTTTTTTTGCCAGTCCTGGGGCTTGAATTCAGGGTTTGAGCACTGTCCTTGGTCTTTTTCCTCAAGGCTATCACTCTGCCACTTGAGCCAGAGCACCACTCCTGGCTTTTCTATGGATGTGATACCTAGGAATCAAACCTGGGTCTGTGTGCATGCGAGGCAAACACTCTACCACTAGGCCCAACTCCCAGCACTAAATATCTATTTAAATCCTTCTATTAATTACAATAAAAATATATGAAAAAAATTACAATAAAAGTATTCAATTTTAAATGATTTTTGAGGAAGTTACCGTGTTTTAAAAAATATGCATTCAATGAAATATTTTTCTCCAATTAAAGACTATAATTAAATCAGACTAATTTTACAACTTGTGCCAGTTTTGAAGCTAAACCCTCAAGCCTTGAAATTCAACTCAATCTATACAAGCTGGACCAGATCCAGGTAAGTTTAATTACATTTTTTATAAAAACAAACTACTCACTAAGCTTCTTATATATGTCTTACACTCCTCTAAAAGTATCAAATACTACTATGTGAGGTAATAATTTCTCATACTGAATTTGATCTTTTGATAGAGCATCTAGTATTTAACGAGACACATCAAACATACATAGCACATACAGTTCACAGAGTGAACTATAAAAGCCTAGTGCTATCTATCTCTTTATTTGAAGAAAGCACCAGAAAAACCCAAGGCCTTCTACAATTCAACTAGCAAAGTGTAAGCTCTCAAATCATCCAATTCTCTGAAATAATCTTTCAAAATCATTTCACTCATGTTGTACCAAATTCTAGGCTAATCACACTAGAAATGTCAGTAATTTATGACTGCTGCAGAACAATCACTTTGAATTATATTTTATTTTGGATTTTGTATCTATATATTAAGCTACAAATTGAATTCATATCCATTTGCTAATTTAGATTACATATTTTAGGTTGTGAGGGAAAGACATTATGCTACCTGGGTGTTCAAATGTGTTATTGTTGAAGTAATTTGAAACAATGCAAATCCAGTAACTCAATCCAAGTATGATACTCAGTTCATATAAAATTTTGAGCTAAAAGAGAATACTGAACTCTTTAAACAAAAACTGATGATTCTCCTAGGTCCTCAATAAAAATTGCAAAGAAAATACTTTAACCAACATAATTCACATCCTAATGCTATTCAGATGATTACAAATAATGCACACCATCCCTTCACTGTCATTCTGGGATACCTTGTTGGGGTCTTTCTTGGTCATCTACAAGGAGGGTAAGATGGCAACGGAGCCCATGAATAATCCTGGGAACACAGACTCCAGAGACCAGACTCTCAGTGCAGATCTAACTTTACTTTAGAAAATGCGCTCGCTAAATACAGATAGAGCGGTGGCCGCCAAGTCAGCAAATAGGGACATCCCTGAATGCAACCGCCAGCCA
The DNA here is from genome assembly GCF_031878675.1 of Megascapheus bottae. Classification (NCBI taxonomy): domain Eukaryota; kingdom Metazoa; phylum Chordata; class Mammalia; order Rodentia; family Geomyidae; genus Megascapheus; species Megascapheus bottae. The sequence continues at coordinate 52,930,646 of NC_143517.1, forward strand.
ATGGTGTCCTGAGACAAGTCCCACTCACTGGAAGTATCTGGAAACTCCTGATCTGGGTGGGAGGGGCCAGGCATCCTCTGGCTCCTGCGTCACACGAGTGTGTACATGCTGAAGCATAGGTGGCAAGCAGCAGCTAGAAGTCCCCACAGTTCTCCCTTTTTCTTTATTTATGGACACTTATAATGGAATGTAGGATGGGGCCCAAATGGTGCACAAAGACATTAGCTAGACAGCATCCAGGCAAGCCTGGACAAACTCAGCTAAAGCAAACATGGGTCCTGCTGCTGTGGAAATGAGCTTGGTGGGCCAAAGAGGAGTAAGGCTAGGTGGGTTTCAGATGGGACTGGGGTAAACAGGAATCACAGCCCTCATGTCCTCCCCAGCATGCTTTGAGGGAAGACAATAGGGCTGCAGTTCCTCTGATTGTATTGTTCATAATCATATCATGGTCCCATGCTTGGGGGTCAAATTTATTACTCTGGGCCTCCACAGTTCCTGTTTCCTCTGGTTCCCATGCTGGGGTAGACATGAGAAGAGGTTGCTTTGAGGAGAGTGTGGAGGCAACATCTGTGGCATCCATATTCGGCAGAGCAGTCATCCAGGGCAGTTTTTCTGGATAGGTCTGTATCCTAGGCTGTACTGGTGAGGTCACAAAGGTGGAGGCAGAACTCAGGTCAGCTGGCTGCAGCTGGCAGCTGTGTCGCTGAGAAGCCATTTCATGGTGGAAGGAACTTGTAGATTGCCTGCTCCTGAAACTTGAGAGTTAGTAATTATGCAAAGGAGAATCATGTGCTGTCTGAGAGGGCAGAAGGGTTCAGAGCCTATCCCAGAGGTGGCCTTTATATCACAAACCACAGCCATGCCTTCTGACCGGGCGGCAGGTGCCATCTTAGCCAGGTGCGGTCCCAAGACCAGGAGGTGAGCACTGGGCCATGAGTTAGGCCTCCTTTTCTACAGCATAGGTTTCCTTTTCCCTGATGCGACATGCTCCACATCTCCCCCTTTTTTGTTTCATTAGCAGGTACTTCCTTTACTTGAGGGTGTGCCTGTCTTAGGCTGTCTCCCTCTGGGGATCTTACCCATCATTGACTACCACTCTAGCTCTTCAGGCAATTCACCTGTAAGGTTGGCAGAGCCAAATGGAGATATTAAGTAGGGGAGATGGCCAACGTCCACAAAGGAAACCCTTCTATCCTCTGGTCTACACCCGTATATCCTGGTAAGGGCCAGGGCCAACCTCATAAGGTTCCCAGTCCTCATCTCATTATAATGGCACACATGAGTCAAACCTGCGCCCCACTGTTAACAGAGGGGCCGGCTCCTGCCGGGTATTAGTGATCAGGTCCTTCCGTCAGACAAGAGACAGGGGGGGTGGGCGAGGTAGCATGGTGCCCCAATGCTTATAAGCACTTATAAGTCCTTTAGACTCAATGTAAATAAAGCATCAACGAGTTTATCTTGAGGCATCATGCCTTAGATACCTGTATCCCCCCATTTATATTTGTTTTTAAGGGGGCCTATGGCCAAGAGTGGGATAGCTAAAGTTCCAGGAGTGGAATCTGGACAAAGATCCATCTTCTGTAACTTCTTCAATCTGACTCAGGGGCGTTGTCTCTATACTTGGCCTGGGACCCTAAAAGCTTAGCCTATTTTACAGATTGATAGGCACACAGCCTCAGGTTCACAAGCTTCTTTCCTGAATTTGTGGCTGGTGTCAACCCAAAATCTGCTCAGTTAGCTCTTTGAGAAAAATTATGATTGTAAACTACCCATTTATTTTGACAACCTTAAATTTTAACTACCCACTATTATACTGACAAGTTCCTGCCCAGTAGACACAAGCATTAGTAAGGCATGCTTACAAATTATTTAATGACCTCCTGGCTTTGATAATTTTGGATGGCCAAGCGCAAGTGACTCTAGGATCTGGCACCATCTCTCACACAGGGATAAATGTCCCATCAACATTTCACTTGGTTGTTGCTAGACTTGAACTTGGGGCCTGGGCACTGTCCCTCAGCTCTCCAGCTCAAGGTTAGCACTCTGCCACTTTGAGTTCCAAAGAAACTGCCTCACCAGCACTCTGCTGGCAGATTAGAGATCACAGTCTCATGGGGACTTTGCTCTGCCCAGGCTGGCTCAGAACTGCAGTTTTCAGATCAAGGAGTCCTATAAAGGACACTTTACTCTAATTAAAGCTACAAGGTGGTCAACACGAAGTAGTCTCTAAGCATGATCTTACCTGGAACTTTGTAAGGGCCAAAATTACATCTGAATAAGGATCTGCGGTTCTTTTCTGTGGGCCCACTGGAAACTGTTACATACAAACTTACAAGGGGGAACTGCTGGAGACTGTTACAAACAAACTTACAAGAGTGTACTGAAATAGCAATTAAACAATCATTTTGTTAGCCCTAATTTTCCTTTTTACTCTTTTTAGAAACAAACATTTAGGATAACCTCACTTCCAAAATTTGCCCAGAAACCCAGCTCTAATTCTCTTTAAAACTTTAACACTTCAAACATTTCTCTTAAAACCCTTTTTCCCAATTTAATACATTTTAGGGGACAAGTTTAAGAAATACTAATCACATCACTCACTTTACGATCAGATTTCCAGTGTCAGTCTGCAAGGAAGAGACAGGATGAAGCCCTCTCCTTTCTAAAAAACAGACAGGCAAAGTTTTTGAAACTGATAATTCACATTTAAATTTCTGATATTTATTTCCAAATTGAAACTCAAGGAAATAAATTCCAAGTTCCCTGATGCCTTTTTGCTAAACAGAATACAATGCTTACAATGTAAACAGCTCTAGCATTACAATACTAGATTTTAAAGTAGTTCCTCTATAAAACAATACAATAATCCCTTGAGGCATTTGATTTTGCTTGGAGTTTAGACTTAGATTTAACCAACAACCCCTTTTTTTTGTATTTTAGTTTCAAGTATAATCTTGAACATGCTCACTCACACACATTCACACTCAAACATCGTAAAGCGCGCAAAATTAATATTGGCCGTACATTTTTCGAAGTTTTCAAGAGATTCAAATAGATAACAAAGATGTGCACGCACACACACACAAAAACCACAAGGATCCATATTTAGGACTGGTATCAATTTCAAAGACAAAACTGGACAAGAAAAAATACCCAAGGAAACACATGTAACATAGACAAGACAGAGAAGCAGAGACTTTTAGGTAACACCTAAACTTCTGATGGCATGCCTGGCCTTAAACTATCAGAGTGATGGAAAGACCATGGGGCCCTGAACTCAGGGGGCGCCTCCCCACTGGAGATCTCTGTTTCCTGGTAGCCGGCCAGCAGAGGCCATTCTAAAGCTGGAAAGCAAAACAAGAAAATTGGGCTCAGTCAGATACACTTAACACAAAAACATGAACTCAGATGAATATTCTCATAAAACAGCTTACTTAGATTTAGAAATGTCATGCCGGTGGGACTCAAACCCACACGTCCTCTCAGACGTGCCCTGTTATAGACAAGAACCCCAGAAGGAGGTCAAGGCATCCCTTGACCACCCAGGCCTTAGAGAGCTTGCTGCATCCAGCTTTTCCTCTCTGTTTTAGGCACACCGTGCACTTTCTAGAAAAATATAGACATACATGGCCATTGACCAACTTCTGCTTGCATCCGAAGGCCTTTGCTTCTAACCTGGGCCTCTTTTCTGAAAAAGGTTGTAATGGGGGAGGCAGTAAAGAAAGACCACTGTTTATAGAAAAAAAAGGCAATCCTTTATCTCAATAGCATAAATATACAAATTATTAGGAATTGATGAAAGATTTGTGAGCCCTGGTTGAGTGGTTCCCATGGGCATATTTACTGGGGGGAGATCATGAAGAAACCTGTATTTGAAACCTGCATTTGCCTGATCCTTAAGATAACAAAAATGGGGAATTCTGAAGCTGTTCCTGTATTAATTTTAGTAGCTTCAATCATTTTTCCCACCAAGAGGCCACTGCTCCACCCATATGGGGTCATGCGATTTCCAAGTTAACTGTAGGGGGAAATGGAAACCATGGGAGACTGTGGCCCCTTGAATTGGGGGAGCAGTTTTATGCCAATTTTCTCATAGATAATGCAGTCATAATGCTGCAACATCCATATTTTGTAAAATGTTTCTCCCAAGAGATTATTGAGCAGGTCCTCTAAGACCAGCAACTGAGCAGCTCTCGCCAGGGCAGAGGGCGTGCCCTTGTGAAGATGCTGGTAGGCCACCTAAGCCCTGGAGCCTGGCCAGGCCTGCAGCTGCGTTTTCTAGGAGGCAGGAACTTCCTGCTTCCTAAGGCAAGTTCTTTCAGCTCTAGTATCTATTAAGGCCTGGGAGGAGATCTGAGTTCCATGTGAGGCACTGGTGTTGCCCCTGACCTCAGCTTTATAAAAGGTGGATTTATATCATAAGAAACGTATCCCTGAAAGTAAACTGCCTTCTGATATTGAAGCAGTTCTAGGTTGTGTGGTTCATAGATCCACCGGGGCAGATTGCTGTCTGACTGAGGGTAAAGGAAGCTTGGGGAGTAGCAATTCCTGGGAACACTTCCAGAAGGCCATGTTGAGGGTTCAACTTGGTTTCAAGTAAAGGAAGCATGGGAGAGGATTACTGAGGGAAGGGCTCCCCACCCCAGGGGGTTCCTGAGGAGGCCGAGGGGCATAAGGGAACCTCCATGGAGGACTGCCAGGATATGGGGAAGTCTGCTTTCATTTTTGAGCTTGAGATCAATCAGAGATGGATAAATTTGCTGGCCAGTGCCTTTATCTACAGGGGCGGGGTGGCAAGGGTCAGTGGTCGGTCCCCTATCTATGGGTGGCACAGCCATCATGGGTGAGGCTGCGCCTTTATTTACAGGGGCAGCAGAGCATTCTTCTAGGGGGACCCAGGTCTCGGCAACCGGCGCCAGAGCCAAGGTGGCTGAACCCCAGAGGCAACTTAGAATGGTGGCCACAATAGGGAAGAAATAAGGAGGCAAATCACCAATGTTCTCCTCTTTCTGACCCTGCCAGGCTACTGTTTCCCACGTGGACTCATCCCATATCCTGCCTGCAATCCCCCACAGGCCGACAGTTTCAGAAAATTGACCAAGCTTTCTATCAGAAAAGTGAAGGTACCTACTCCCCAAGATCCCTTTCCACATAATTGCTTGAAGAGGTCCACCTACCCGCTAGTCATACCCCATGTTGGGGCACCAATTGTTGGGGTTCTTCTTGGATGTCTGCGGGGGGGGGGGGTAAGATGGTGACAGAGCCCATGAATAATTCCAGAAACACAGACTCCAGAGACCAGACTCTCCGTGCAGATCTAACTCTATTGTAGAAAACGCGCTGCTAAATACAGACTGAGTGGTGGCCGCCACATCAGCAAATAGGGATGTCTCTGAATGCGACCATCAGCCAATGGTGTCCCAAGACACACCCCACTCGCCGGGAGTATCCAGGGCTCCTGCTCCAGGCAGGAGGGGCCAGGTGCCCTCTGGCTCTGGACTGCTTGTGTCACTGAGTGTGTACTTGCGGAAGCACAGGTGGCAAGCAGCGGGGCTCCTGCACCACTAGTTAGGAGTCTCCACAATACCTAATTTTTGTTTATCTCAAGACATCTCAAAATTGATATGCCCTACAAAGGATTACTGGTTTCGTTTTATTTTCCTCTTTCCTTTTCCTTTTGTGCCTCCTTATTGCTATACGTGGTGTGGCTATCCCACTAGCCTAGGTCAACAGCAAGAGTCCACTTCCTCCCTCCACTCCTGATTCACTAGATTCCTTCACCTCTACTCTATTTAGTCATAACTATAGCTTAGGTAAATTCTTATCTGTCTTCATTAGAACTACTCTAACCAAATGATTACTGTTCAACACTTACTGTCCAGATTCTTCTTGATCCATACCGCATTAAAAATAAACACACACTGAGATTACTTACCAATGATTTTCTATGGTTCATGGTACAAAATCCAACATTTTTATCTCCAACCCATAATTCCCTTTATGATGCCCTTTACTTATGTTTCAGCTTCATTTCCTGCCTTTCTGTTGACACATAGCTAGCTTTAGCCTCTTGGATTCCGCAAATGAAGTTCTTTCCAGGTCTCCATGACAAAGCTCCCTTACTAACAAAATGGTCGCAGCTTTGCATTCATTAAATGTCCCCTCTTTGAAGACACCATCATGCTTACCCCATACAGATGAGTTATTTGCTTCTTGTCACTTACTGCAACTTACAATGATTTGCTTCAGTATTATGTCTTTGTTTGTAATATTATAGGAGCATAAGCTCCATGAAGCCAGATGCCAGATGCTAAGAAAAAAAGCGTTCTATTTTGTCACACAAATACATAATAATGGCTTCCACCGTCTTGCTGTCTTAAACTGGTGTCTATTTATAGGGAAAGTTTTAGAGCTGATTGTGAAGAACTGAGCAATTAAGAGAAAAGTATTGAATCTCTCGGTTGGTGAGTACATAGGAAGATATATATAAGTAATCACATATTTTGTTCATGAAACTTTTGTCATAGAAACACAGTACATAAGTATGTCTGCAGTGCTAGGTGTCTTCAACAGGAATCTTATCTGTTCATAGATAAAACTTCCAGAAACAAATTATTCTCAGAGCAAAATTTGAACTACATGAGTGCCTTAAAGGCAATGAAGTATAGAGAAAACAAATAAGGCAAATAAAAATATTCCTTTTCTTTCTCCAAAATCTGATGGTACCTATGCCAGGAGTTTATTCCACAAAGCTACTATGAAAATAAAAGAGAAGCTATGTAAGGTTGTCAAAGTAATGCAATAAATGCTATTCAGTATTCCTCTAGACAGAAAACCTTCTCAGCATGGAACATGGTGGGATGCAGTCCTTTGAAGGCAAGAAAAAAAACCTAAGGAAACTTTGTTTCAGCACCTTAGTTCCAAAAACCCAAACTTTCCATTTTTTCTGTGGTGGCCTAAGATTGAGGAATACTGCTCATGGAATTATCTGACCAGCTGATACCAGCAAGTTTGTTCCAGACATTCCTAACTGAGCCAGAAGTATGGATCTGTAGTACTGCTCCATTATATTACCTATTACCCACTTCCCCTCTGCTATGGTCTGATCATGGTCCTCAAACACCATTGGCTGAAAGATCCTCTCCAGTGTGGTAGAATTAAGTAGCATGACCTTTATGAGGTGATTACGTCATGAGGACTTCAGCACTCATGGCTTTATTTGCCCTTCTTTCTCTTCCCTATATGAGAACACAGCCAGGAGGCCTTTGTTAGACATCCAGTGCTGAAGCCTTCATCTAGGACTTCTGGCTTCTACAACAGAAAAAAAAAATTCTGTCCTGTACAAATGATCATGTTTGCTATTTTCTTAGAGCAGTGTGAATGAAGTAATGTGCTCACCTTAAAAAAATAATAATCTTTCTCTGAACTTCTTAAACCTCTGATGTCTCCTTTTTCTTACTGTCTCTCAGAAAACCCACTGATGTAATCCTCTGAATTTGGAGAAAGACAAAAACTATGACATGAAGTTATCCTTACCTGTCAGTCTTAGATGCTATACAACTGTGTATACTCCAAAATTTATCCTTCCCTTCACTTTGGCAACATTGTTAGGGGCTCAGTATGTTTATCTTAGCTCTTCTCCCCATCATCAGTCCACTCTATCTCTACGTATCAGTTCTCTATATGTATGTATGTATGTATATTCTCATTCAAATGTGAATTTTCCTCTTCTCTCCTTGTTATTCATTCTCTTTCTAGTCAAATTTCAGAGTTGGCTCCACTCATTTCCCCTCTGCCTCATCTGTCATTTCTCATTTCTCCTCTGCCTCACTCTTCTACCTTCTGTATTATCCTATCATAATCCCTGCCTAGTCACTAATCATTAAAATATTACTAAAAAGCACACCTTTTCTGTAGTAAGCAGTACTCGAGTCTTCTTTCCAGTCTTTAATTTGTTTTTATCTCACAGCCTCATTCAACAAGTGTTCTTTCTTGAGGTAATAATTTCATGTGTAATTTCTGATGCCTCTGTTTTTTATTTCTCTCTACAATCTTTCTGCTCAAATTTGTCCAAATACTCAAGCACACTCCTCCAACTAGTTCCTTGGAGTTCAAGTCCAGTAATTTCTGCCCACTTTCTTTCAAAGAAATGCCTGGCATCTCAGGTTTCCATTACCGAACATATCCCCACCCCAAACCTGTATCTCAGTCACTGATCTATATAACCAACGGTGTCTCTGCAATCTCACAATCACCTAAACTACTCTTTTTACAGAGAATGTTTGCTCCTCCTTCCCAAAGGTATTGATAAGCATGTGGATTCATACTTACCTTTATGACCTCTTATGCTCTCCCACAACAATACACAGTATAAGGAAAATATGATATAATATCCCGCTTGAGATAGATCTTCTTTGGTATCACAAATGACTTTCTCCTCTTATACTAGTTGGTAGAAGGTCTTTAAAACCATAATTGTGATTATGAAGCTTCCCTAATTTCTTTTTGAATAATGTATTATTATCTAGGGGGATAAAATTCAAAATTCTCAATGTTTTGAGCCCTTGCATGAATTCATCTGGAGGTAATTCTTACTTTTCTCTGCAGCCTTCTTAAACTATCTTAACTCTTTAAGCACCCTGTACTCATTTTTGTGGGTTTTTTCATAGGTTACGGGCCTGGGTACTTTCCCTGAGCTTCTTTGTGTTCAAGTCTAGTGCTTGACCACTGGAGCCACAGCGCCACTTCCAGTTGTTGAATGGTAACTTGAAGGTTAAGAGTGCCAGAACTGGATTCGAACAGCTAGGATTGTAGGCAGGAACTGTTGGAGCTTGGCACTCTTTTTTTTCCCTGAAGCATCTACCGGTAAGGCTCTTTGTTTTCTGGGCCACCACACTCTTTAGTCCCAGATCAGTGACTTTCTCGTAGTGTGTATGTGTGTGTGTGTGTGTGTGTGTGTGTGTGTGTGTGTGTGTGTGTGTGTGTGTGTGATTTCCTCACCACTTTGGTGCCCTCTGATAGTGTTACATGCCCTTTGGAACACAGCTCTCCATGTTACCCTGGCTTGTCATCAAACGCTCAAGAGTACATATTTATTTACTGACTTAAATTCCATTCCTCCTCCATATGTTAGGCCTGAAAACTACTAAAACAGGTAGGATTAGGTAAGTGACAGAGAAGCATGATTCACTTCGATATTTGCACCACTGTCAGTCTTCCTCAAAGAAAACATGCTAGGTGAAAATGGAAAACTCCTCACCACCCAGCTATCAAGAAGGGGTTCTGATCATTTGTTACATAGTTAAATGTTGTTAAAATTCTCAATTTCTCCTCTACTACAATGTGGTAACTAAGCAACTTCAATAACACTTGAAGCCCAACCCACACAAATCTCATTCCAAGACAGAATAAAATACCAAAACTGGTTGGTTTCTCTTGAGAAACACCCTCCTTAAAGCCACAAAGGTGGAACAAAAGTCTGTGAAAGATTTAAGAAAAAGAAAGAAAGAAAGAAAGAAAGAAAGAAAAAGAAAGAAAGAAAGAAAATCTATACTTTAGGTATGTATAGCTATAGTGTGTTTATTGCCTCAATTATGTGATACAATACTATCAGATATAGCAGGTCAAAGGCTTGGGTTTTCCTACCATGTGATAAAGATGCAAAAAAAATTATCTTGAAAATGTGGCATTTATTTGAAAAGCTGCCTGCATACTGCAACATCATAAATGAAGCAAAACAAGCAGGCATTTCAAGAGGACCTTTCAAAGCATGAAATTCTTGGTATAAATAAATCTAAAATGAAGTGATAAGTCAAGTGTCTTGTGCATACATACTTTTACTGAACAAAAAGGCCTGAGCAAATAACCTTATAGGCAATGGTTTTAAATTGGAAGCAACTATTGCAACAAGATTATTCCAACTATGTTTCCACAGATTCAGATTCGCTGGAGGTGGAATATAGCTACTGACGGACTCACTTGAGCATCACCAAAAGTGTTCTGATTGAGTTTTCATGGATTTGGGGGATAGATTGCTTCTGAATGCTCTGCCCCCTCAAACTTCTCTGTGTAGTGCCTGAGTGACAGTATTATTGGCTCATACATATGTACATAAAACTGTAACAATATTCCTTTCCTGATACAAACTGTTCTAATACATATTTAAAGCTTCTCAATTGAGGAAAAAGAGTGACAACAATGAAATTCACTGGAGAAAATTCTTTTTTTTCTAGTTATTAAGAAATCTGGCTAATCAACTATTAGTCTACTACCTAACTTTTTCTAACTTTCCCTAATATTTTGCAGCAACTCAGAATTTTTACTGTGTTTTTTTAAATTGCTTCCAGGGCTTGATATGAGATCTGAAACTCTTTTCTTATACATCAGCCTCCTGAGTGCAAGGATTACATGTATACACTACAATACATACCTGGTTCAAAATTTTTCATTTTTGACAAAGTTGTATATATTTTCTTTCCCAAGTTTCTCACTAACTAAAACAAGACAATCTCTCTATACAATGTGATTATCCTTAGTCCCAGTGGATGTGTAGCTAGGATTTGCTCAATAAAGCTAACATACCACTATAAAAAATAATGACTATATTTCTAAGACACAAAAATACATATTCATGGTGACAGCCTATAAAAATCTTTTAAAAGAGCCCAAATATTTAAATATATGACTATTTTTTAAGTTTTCTGACTTTACCATGCATATTAAAATCCCAAGGTTCTACTCTAGCATATAGTCCAGTTATTTGCTTGGTAAAGCAGTTTAGCACAGACAAATAGCAGTAGTTAATTTACCAGGCAGGAACTGGGACATGTCTATCAGTTATCTGATAGCAAGATTAGATCCAAGAAAGTTTTAGTGCCAAGTAATGGAGGCAAAGTCTGAATAAATTTTGGATTTTGATTTCTGAACAATTTTCAAGAAATTCAATCCCTGGCCAATTATGCCCAGTATCATGTTTAGAGACCAATAAGGTTCATATGAAATAGTAAAAGGCAAATTGTTCTCTGTTGTAAATTAGGACTCTACTTATCTGAGGGAGGTGTTTCTTATTCTCCATATAAAAGTCCTTGCTATAGCATTAGTGGATTTACGATCTTAGACACTGAATCCTAAAAAAACAATGATTGTAAGTATGAACACATCAATATAGAGAAAAATCTTTTTAAAACATAAGATAAGAAAGTATACAAATGGGAATGTGATACGATGAGTCTAAGTATAAGCTATGAATTCTTATGTATCATATACAGCAAACTAATTTTTATGAGATTATATTTTGGCAATCCAGTGTTTATGGATTATCTTTCTTCATGTAAGAGATGTTTCCAGAACCATACATATACACTGGCTTGTATTTAACTGTAATGTAAGGAGGTTATTATTTGCATCAAAAAATGCTGTAGTTGGAAGTGGTACTATGCCTCTAGGGGTAGGGCAGTAGCCTTGAGCTGAAGAGCTCAGGGAGAGTGCCCAGGCCCAGAATTCAAGACCCATGGCCAACAAAAATGGAAATGCTGTAGTAAATACATTGCAGAATAAAGGATCCTTCGGTATTTAGCACAATCACCTACGAAACTGGAGTTTTTGTATACTTTGATTTTAAGTGGCGATTTATCATTATCATTGTTGTTAGCATGAGAGTTTTGAACTCAGAGTCTCACATTTGTTTTGCCACAACAATCACAGCCTCTTTTCTTTCTTTTTACTTTGTAATTTTTCAGTTAGGACCTTAGCTGTATCTTCTTCCTAGCTGGGACTACAGGTGTAGTGCAATGCTCTGCTTGTTGATTGAGAGAAGTTTCTGCTAACTTTTGCCAAGTCTGGCTTTAAGTTTGATCTATCTAAAGTCTACTTGCTGACACAGTTGACATTATAGGCATTTGCCACCATGCCTCATCAGCTTTTTGCTCATCAATGTAAGACACAGAGGCTTACAGAACAATTATATACATTGAATCATGATACAAATGAATTATGACAAGAACTATTATTATGTGAGTAAGTGAACTCATTGTCTTGAGTAAAAGTATTCTGTTCATATACATGCCACTTATTTAACAGCCTTCCTTTCTTCAAGTGCAGACATGACTATCCATTCACTGGGGTACTGGCTTCTGAGTATCATAGGTATCTGAGAATTTAACATTTACATGATAGTTGTTGACTCTTAACTACCTTTTCTAGCCTATGTGTTCTCTTTAATCATGTGCCATTTGAGTATTTTTTATTGTGATTAATAGAAGGGTTACATTATATTCACCAGATAGAAGGTGCATAACTTCACAAACATTGATACCCTTTCTCATGACATGATCCCCATTTCCCTCCCACCCTCCCCCCCGCTTACCTTGATTTCCCCCTTCCCTATCCAATTTCAAATAGCCAATTAAGCACATATAAAATATATCAGATAACAAGATGAAATATTGTAACAATATGAGATAACAAGGGATGGCAAAAGAGATGAGAGATAACATAGTACATTAAGGACGACAGTCACTCATTATATGGCTTTTGTTTCCTTCTCCTGGAGGTCCTTACATTTAGCGTCATACTATTTGGCCTAATGTCTCTAGGTTTTGTTCTATTGTAAATCTCTGCTAGGAGAGCCCAAGGCTTCTACTGATTATGACAAATGAGAGAGACTATTGGTGCCATTTGATTATTAACCAGTTGATGACTCTTATTAACCAGTTTTGACTCTTTGTATTTCTTTTGTGATTGATTCATAAGGGTCATTTGTATGTCTTCTTTTTTTTTGTCTTTATTGTAAAGACAGTAAACGGGGGGCTTAGAGTCACATAAGTAAGGTAAATGAGTACATTTCTTTCTAAACACTGTTACCCCTCCCCTTATTCTCGCCTGCCTATACCTTCTTAATCTCCTTCCCCCCACAACTTATATAGCTCATTTCCAACATAGTGTCCAGTGAGTATCATTGTTGTATTCGTTCATCCTTTGTCCTGCTGTTTCTGTGACAACTGTTCCCTTCCATGAATTGGATAAACATATATAAGACAACAGAAACAGCAAACTAAAACTGAAAGAAAAAAGGAAATAACTGTACATGACATAGTAAGAATGTCTTGTTTCCAATTCATGGAGTTCACATTTATATGCTTAATTATATATGATCCTATGCACTTAGCAGTTGGATTACTGAGATCTTCTGTTAATGAAGGGAAGGAAGAAAAGAACCTGTGAAAAGCTATGTAGGAAAATGAACCCTTTAAGAGGGCTCGTAAACAAGCCCAAAGTGAGAAAGCCCTATTTCAAATCAATAAATTAGTTCTTAGAAACTTAAAAATAAACTGCATCAAGATGGTATAGCTAGCAAGGACAGCGATGGAAATGAAATCAGTATACATTCACTTGAAAAGGGGAGGTCTCAATGTGGCTGGGATAGGAAAGAATCATGGGGGAGATTGTAAGGAAACAGTAAGTGGTTACTAGGGCTCACTGTCTCCCTTCAGCTGCACTGAAGAAATGTATTACTGGGTCAGGAGTTTGGCCTAGTGGTAGAGTGCTTGCCTAGCATGCACAAAGACCAGGGCTCATTCCCCAGTACCATATACATAGAAAAGGCTGGAAATGGTGCTGTGCTGTGGCTCAAGTGGTAGAGCTCTAGTCTTGAGAAAGCCCAAGGACAATGCTCAGGTCTTGAGTTCAAACCTCAAGACTGGCAAAAAAAAAAAGAAAGAAAGAATAATTCAGACCATGTTACTGAGTTTTTAGTACAAGACATATAAATAAATAAATGTGCTCTCTTCTTTTCCTTGGGATCTATTTAACTGGTCATCCCAGTATTAAGAAGGAAAGTTGAGATTAGGGTGTGAACATGGAGAAAGGAAGCCAAGGAGACCAGCTGTCCTGCTGAGTGTAAATCCTATGGTAAAGACTTTCTCACAGCATGCAATCATATAACAATTCTATGGAGCTTTGGTGGAAAGCCTTTTGGAAATGAATAGAATGGTGTTTTCAAGATTATTTCTTGGCATCATGCCATTTTGAATCCACAGACTTGTTAACCAGCTATTGGAGGCTTCCTGGATCTTAGCTCTTTGTCAAATGCCATTACACTCAAGTAAGAGCTGCTAAGAGATGGGTACACACCCAGAGCATGAAGATGGCATGCTACTTTGTACTCATCAAATACATTTCATACTTACTGACTATATTTAGTCTTATGCTTGGCTTTAGGTGGATAAATAGTACAGAGGATATGCTTTGAGGCATTCTTTAGCTTGAAACTTTATATCACTTCTTAAGATTATTTTGTGATATAAGTATCAGATATAGAGAATCATTGGCAGAGATCAAAGTTCAACTCTGGGCAATTCATAAAGTAGCTAACATTAGTTCCTGATTTCTTTGAATGAATCTACCTGAAGGATCCATGCGTTGAGTAAATAACCAGGGCAGAGTTTAAATCCAGCCTTCAGGCTTTGCAGCCCACATCTTGTCCCATTCCTCCACACTCTCTAAAACTCTCTTACTAGGTGCACTGACACACAATAGAGGTGATTCAAGTTTATATTCAATCTAACTTGGTTACCAGGTGTATTGTATATACATTTATCTGCTTATTAATAGGGAGGGGGTGGGTGGAAACAGGGACAAACACATGAGAAGGGGTATCAATGTGCGAGAAGTAATGCACCTACTACCTGACGAATTTAACTGCAACCCCTCTATACATAATCCCGACAATAAAATCAAAGTTCCAAAAGAACCTGATCTAGAAAAAAGTTAGAAAGTCTTTTTCTAATTTCTTAAAAAGCTCAGAATTCCCATCACAGCTAAAGAGTAATTTTGGTTGGTAAATTTTTTCTTGATGAAAAGCTATAGTTTAATGCAGAAATAAAATGACTTTCATGGAAGAATAAAATTGTTTTGAAAGAGTGGAGAAAGATTTGTTACCTACAGCAGGTGAGAAGATCATGGGAGTTATTTCAAAGAAAGACTTGCAATGGAAATGTGATGGTTTTATTTGGGGAACATGGACATATTGAAACAAGAAGATGCTTTAGAGACAGGCACATTTGAGAATGCTTTGTCAGGTCAGAGATCAAGAAGGAAAAATAGACTTATTCAGAGTCATGCTTGTGTCAAGGCTATGGAACATATATTTGAAAAAGATAACATAGTGGATAGGCGTATTTGAGGGACATCATAAAGGAAAGCACAGGATTTAGGGCATGTTTAGTTACTTCTTCCAAAGTTTTGACGGAAAGTGAAATGGGGAGATTGGATCTAACCAGTGCCATCTTCTGAGTGGATTGATACCATCCATATTGTCTTCCTGGAGGGGAAGGGAAGTCCCACCTCCCACATGATGGTCGTGCCTAAACTTGTCTGTGTAGAGATGGGAGCAGGGACTTGGACCTGCCCATCTTGGGTCATAAACCCTCAAGCTCCCTGACCTGACCTTATTTAGATCCAGACCAGCTCAAGCACTATTACACCATGCCTCATGTTCACTTGTCTCCTGTCTTCTAGCTCTCCTCTGATCACCATGGCATCTCACTTCAGCTCTCCGTTAGAGTTAATCTGTTTTGTTAGTTTTTTCCCCCTTTCCTGCTCTCATGGCTCAGTTTCCTGACAGTGTTAAGTCCTCCTGACAAGAGTCCACCCGCAGTCATCAGCTCTCCAATACAACTACCAATTCAACCTCCCCAAATGTGGCTTCTCTGTTTCTCATGACCAAGTACACTTACAGCAAAAGAAACAGAAAAAGGTATTTTTTTATTTTTTGCCAGTCCTGGGCTTAAGCTCAGGGCCTGAGGACTGTCCTTGGCTGTTCTCAAGGCTAGAGCTCTACCATTTGAGCCACAGCACCACTTCCGGCTTTTTTTCTGTGTATGTGGTACCAAGGAATCGAACCCGGGTCTTCGTGCATGCTAGGCAAGCACTTTAACCACTAGGCCAAACTCCCGGCCCCTAGAAAAAGGTATTTTTTAAATTTATTTTTATAATTATTTATTGTGATTAATAGAAGGCTTACATTATATTCACCAAATACAAGGTGCATAACTTCACAAACTTTGATACCCTTTCTCATGACATGGTCCCCATTTCCCTCCCAACCTCCCCCTGCTTATCTTGATTTCCCCCCTTCCCTATCCAATTTCAAATAACCAATTAAGCACATATGAAATATATCAGATGGGACCGGGAGTTTGGCCCAGTGGTTAAAGAGCTCAAGCACAGGACTGGCAAAAAAAATAAATAAAATAAAATATATCAGATAACAAGGTGAAATATTGCAACAATATGAGATAACAAGGGATGGCAAAAGAGATAAGCGGCAACATAGTACATTAAGGACAACAGTCACTCATTATATGGCTTTTATTTCCTTATCCTGGAGGTCCTTACATTTAGCGTCATACTATTTGGCCTAATGTCTCTAGATTTTGTTCTATTGTAAATCTCTGCTAGGAGAGCCCAAGGTTTCTACTGATTATGACAAATGAGGAAAACCATTGAGCCTATGTTCCTTTGAGTCTGGCTTACTTCACTTAATATGATTTTTTCTAAGTCTTTCCATTTCCTTACAAATGGGGCAATGTCATTCTTTCTGTCAGCAGCATGGAATTCCATTGTGTATAAATACCACATCTTGTTGATTCACTAATCAAGTCTTCTCTGAAGAAAAAATAAAAATGGCCTATAGACACATGATGAAATGCTCGACATCTCTGGTCATAAAAGAAATGCAAATCAAAACAACTCTAAGATTCCACCTCACTCCAGTTAGAATGGCCAGGATCAAGAAAAGTAATAACAACAGGTGCTGGAGGGGATGTGGCCAGGACGGATCACTACTACACTGTTGGTGGGAGTGCAAACTTGTTCAACCATTATGGAAGGCAGTATGGCAGTTCCTCAAAAGACTAAACATAGAGCTCCCCTACAACCCAGCAATTCCACTACTTGGCATTTACCCAGTCGTCCAGAAACAAGGGCATACTAAATCCACTAGCACAATGATGTTTATTGCAGCACTATTTACCATAGCAAAGAAAAAGGTATTTTGAAGTTATATTTAATATAAGAGTCTGTCCCTAAGCATGTCTGCCTTTCTTAGCAGCTAATAAATTTTCCTGGAAACATTTCACTCCTTGTTCTTGATGGGTTCATCTATGGAGGACTTCTTTCTTCTTTTCTCTTTCCTTCCTTCTTTCTTTCTTTCCTTCTTTCTTTCTTCTCTAATTTTGCCAGTCTTGCTAGAACTCAGGCCTGGGCTCCACTCTTGAGCTTCTTTTGTTCAAGGTTAGCACTTTACCCCTTGAGCCACAGCACCACTTCTGGCTTTTTATGTATAACTGAGGAATCAAACCCAGGGCTTCATGCATGCAAGGCAAACACTCTACCACTAAGCCATATCCTCAGCCCTAGAAGCCTTTCTTGTGAAACTCTTTTGGCTGTAAGGAGGTGTTCTAGCTCTCCAGTAAGAGAACGGAAACACTTTTCCTGCTAAAATAAGATATGTCTTTGCATCATAGGAGACATTCCAAAAACCACAGCTTGAGTGAATTTTCTTACAGTGCTTTAAGACAGAGCAAATTATGATATAAACTATGAATGAAACCAGTAATATTAACATGCTTAATTTAAGTGGCCTAGAAAATATAAAATTGATGTCATGAGAAATCTAAGTGAAAGCAAAATTAAATAACACAGATGAATAGAAAATAAAACAAAACTTCTTGTGTTTTATAATACAATTATACTGCATACAGTTTTAAGCATTCAGCAAAGACACAAAAGTCATAAACATGCATAATAATGGACAGATATAAATGAAAAAACAACTTAAAGGAGTAAGGCAAAAACAAGTAATTTACTGCTTATTTCTAATTAGCTATAGTTTGAGCATTGGTCCCTATCTACATGAGCCAGCAGTTTGAGTTCTTGAGTCCTCTTTGCATGAACAGTACCCTGATTTTTATTCTTAATCATGGGTCTATTCTATTTAAACAAAGGCTTCCTCAAAATATTTTGACCATTAATGTATTATTATATTGACCAATATTTTTTTTCATATATTTTTATTGTAATTAATAGAAGGGTTACATTATATTCACCAGATAGAAGGTACATTACTTCACAAACATTGATACCCTTTTTCATGTCTTGGTCACCATTTCCCTCCCCCCACCCCTGCCCCTCATCTTGTTTTCCTCCCTTCCCTATCCGACTTCAGATAACCAAATACGTGTATATACAATATAACATATAACAAGGTGAAATACTGTAACAATATGAGATAACCAAGGGACAGCAAAAGAGATGAGAGATAACATAGTACATTAAAGATAACAATCACTCATTATATGGCTTTTGTTTCTATATCCTGGAGGTCCTTTCACTTAGCATCATTTGATATGGCCTTAAGTATCTTCTCTGAAATACTATTTTTTATTGTAATTAGTAAAAGGGTTACATGATATTTGCCAGATAGAAGGTGCATTAATTCACATACATTGATACCCTTTCACATGTCTTGGTACCCGTATCCCTCCCCCCCCCATACCCCCCACCCGTCTTGGTTTTCCCCCCTTCCCTATCAAATTTCAAATATCCAAATACAAATAAATTCAATAAATCAGATAACCAAGTGAGATACTATACCAATATGAGATAACCAAGGGACAGCAAAGGAGATGAGAGACAACATAGTACATTAAGGACAACAATCATTCATTATATGGCTTTTGTTTCACTATCCTGGAGGTCCTTTCAATTAGCTTCACATTATATGTCCTTATGTATCAAGATTTTGCTCTATTGCAAATCTCTGCTAGTAGAGCCCAAGGTTTCTACTGATTATGACGAATGAGGGAAACCATTGAGCCTAAGTTCCTTTGAGTCTGGCTTACTTCACTTAATATGATTTTTTCTAAGTCTTTCCATTTCCTAACAAATGGGGCGATTATTGACCAATATTTTTTATTTTACTTTCTCTGTATACATGGTTAGAAATTAGAAAGTTTGTGGTGACTTGTTTCAGAAGCAGCAAGAAATTCATATATCTAAACCACTCATGACTTATCTGATTTCCATGTAAATAAGACTTTCCCTGGCCTTTTGTCCTACTATAACTTGAGTTTTGGCTCAGGAGTGGATGATACTTTCTGCCACATTACTTTTCATTCCTCTTACCTATAAGCTTGTTATTGAATCATGCACCTTAAGCAGCTTGTCAACCTGGATTATCAGCTTTGTAAGGACATGATGCACTTTGTCTGAGACATCTTTAACTTTTCCTGTGGCACAATATTTATTCAATGAAGTGGAACTGTTCACACACAATACAACCTACCAGGTTCTTAATAAGGTGTCTTGACTATACACATTCAAGTAAAAGAGAATTTTTAATATTTAGAGCTGGTCCTAAGCCTTGTTCCTGCCTTCTGTAGTTCCTGAATCAGGCAAACAGCACAGTTCAGACTTCCAGTGGAGTCTTGTTGCTTCTAGAAGTTATCTTGCTGTAATTTCTTCTCCCACGAATGTAATAACTGCACCCAAAAGGTGAGCAAAGCCAGTTACTAATTTAAAAAGTGAAGAGGAGAAACAGTACAGATCTCATTCTATAAGGTAGGATAGAGACACCAGGAGAGAATGTATCCAGCCCTGGGAATCAAGGTGGTCTGAGGCTGTGCTGTCTTTGTTGTTTCATCTCACCAGTGAACATTTCTAAGCAAAAAAAGCATTCTTGTCTTCCTTGAATACCCTAATTATTTCACAGGAGCTCTATCATTACATGATAAATTACCACGGAATTAAATATTTGGAACCTGTGTTTGGAGATAGGCACAAAATGGCTACACAATAAATATTTGCAAAATTCCCTCATTCCAGTGAACATATATGGACTCCTCTAGGCTTCGAATACAACCCCAATCTCCAGGTATTAAAGTTCACGGGTAATCTATTGAGGAATGATATCTGTTGCTTTTGTAATTTCTAGTGACCCACAATGCATCCTATCAATAGCTTCTTTCTAAAAATATCACTCTTGACTAAATCCACTATTCCATTTAGCTTATATAGTGCTACGCATTTTGGAAATGTAGATTCTTGAGTATTCTTCATTGTATCATGTCTGGAGTTATAGGAAAAAATGGCAATAAGAAAATTGCAATGAGAACCCAAACCACACTGGATTCTTCAATAATAAGGACATTATTCTGGTAAAAATGCACTGTGTGAAATAAGATGAAGCCGTTTTCCTTACCTTTGGCATTTTTTTCATTTTCCATGTAAACTTGATCTCTTGATATTTAGAAATTCAGCTAAATACAGCAGAACAAATGTCTTAAAGATTTATTTCTTCTAGTGCTTATGGTGGAACATGTACAAGCATCATCCATGTTGGCTTAGGAGACAAGATCAACAAGCTCACTTATAACAGAAATCTTCGATTTCTACTGCTGTATTCAAGCTGCAAGTAAAGCAGAAACATAATGGAAGATTTTTATTATTCATCTTTTCACAAAAAAATTTACAAAATAATAAAGTTCCTGAAATTTTCTGTAGTATAGAATTCTAAAAGCTTATTTACAAGTACACAATGATAGATTCAATATTCTAGTACTACTTATAAAATATTAATACTCCAAAGTACTAATATATGCATATGGTTATCTTATATTTTTAACCAGACCCATTCTTTTTGTTTCTTCTTGCTTCCTATGAGTTTCTTTTTTTATGGCTGGGATAATATATAGAGGGGTAACAGTTACATTCGTCAGGTAGCAAGTGCATTACTTCTCGCATATTGATACCTCTTCTCATGTTTTTGTCCCCTTTTCCCTGACCACCAATCATCTTGTTTCTCACCTTCCCTTCTCTATTTCTTTTTTGCCATGTGTTTTTATTGTTATTAATAGTAGAGTTACATCTTATTCACCATATAGAAGGTGCATTACTTCACAAACTTTAACACCCTTTCGCATGTCTTGGTCCCCATTTCCCTCCCCAGCCCACACCCATCATCTTGTTTTCCTATCCATATTCAAATAATCAAATATGCATATAAACAATATATCAGATAACAAGGTGAAATACTGTAACAATATGAGATAACCAAGGGACAGCAAAAGAGATGAGAGATGACATAGTACATTAGGACAACAATCTCTCATTATATGGCTTTTGTTTCTATGTCCTGGAGGTCCTTTCATTTAGCATCATTCTATATGGCCTTATACATCTAGGTTTTGTTCTATTGTAAATCTCTGCTAGGAGAGCCCAAGGTTTCTACTGATTATGACAAATGAGGGAAACCATTGAGCCTATGTTCCCTTAAGTCCTGCTTACTTCACTTAGCATGATTTTTTCCAAGTCTTTCCACTTCCTTACAAATGGGGCAATGTCATTCTTTCTGACCGCAGCATAGAATTCCATTGTGTACAAATACCACATCTTGTTGATCCACTCATCAACTGAGGGGCATCTGGGTTGGTTCCATATCTTTACTGCAGTAAATAGTGCTGCAATAAACATTGTTGTGCTAGTGGATTTAGTATGTTCTTGTTTCTGGGTGATTGGGTAAATGCCAAGTAGTGGAATTGCTGGGTCATAGGGGAGTTCCATGTTTAGTCTTCTGAGGCACTGCCATACTGCTTTCCACAGTGGCTGAATGAGTTTGCACTCCCACCAACAGTGTTGTAGTGATCCCTCCTGGCCACATCCCCACCAGCATCTGTTGTTATTAGATTTCTTGATCCTGGCCATTCTAACTGGAATGAGTTGGAATCTTAGAGTTGTTTTCATTTGCATTAGTTTTATGGCCAGAGATGTTGAGCATTTCTTCATGTGTCTATAGGCCATTCTTATTTCTTCTTCAGAGAAGACTCTCTTTAAGTCTTTTGCCCATCTATTTTTTATAATTTTTATTGTGATTAATGTAAGGGTTACATTATATTCACCAGATAAGAGGTGCATAGCTTCACAAACATTGATACCCTTTCTCATGACATGGTCCCCATTTCCCTCCCACCCTCCCCCAGCTTATCTTGATTTTCCCCCTTTCTTATCCAATTTCAAATAACCAATTAAACACATACAAAATATATCAGATAACAAGGTGAAATATTGTAACAATATGAGATAACCAAGGGATGGCAATAGAGATGAGAGATAACATAGTACATTAAGAACAACAGTCATTCATTATATGGCTTTTGTTTCCTTCTCCTGGAGGTCCTTACATTTAGCGTCATACTATTTGGCCTAATGTCTCTAGATTTTGTTCTATTGTAAATCTCTGCTAGGAGAGCCCAAGGTTTCTACTGATTATGACAAATGAGGGAGACTATTGGGCCTATGTTCCTTTGAGTTTGGCTTACTTCACTTAATATGATTTTTTCTAAGTCTTTCCATTTCCTTACAAATGGGGCAATGTCGTTCTTTCTGTCAGCAACATAGAATTCCATTGTATATAAATACCACATCTTGTTGATCCACTCATCAATTGAATTTTCCCATCTTTTAATGGGATGGTTGTTTCTTTGGAGATTAATTTTGGAGTGATTCAGTTTTCTGAGCTGTTGATATATTTTAGATATGAGGCCTTTGTCTGTTGTATGGTTAGTGAAGATTTTCTCCCACTCTGTAGGATTGCTGTCTATGTCCTTTGCCATACAGAAGCTCTGCAGTTTAATTCAGTCCCACGTATCCACACTTTCTCTAATTTGGTGTATTTCTGGGTCCTTATTAAGAAAGTTTTGACCTGTGCCAAGGAGACCTAGTGCATCTCATATTCCTTCTTGTAAAGTTTTCAGTGTATCTGCTTTTACTTCGAGGTCAATGATCCATTTGTAGTTAATCCTGGTGCAGGGTGACCAAGAAGGATCCAACTTTAGTTTTCTGCAGGTGCTTAACCAGTTCTGCCAGCACTACTTGTTGAAGAGGCCGTCTTTTTTTGTTTTTTTTTTTTGCCCCCTTATCAAAGATTAGGTGGCCATAGGTCTGTGGGTTAATATCTAGGTCCTCAGTTCTATTCCATTGGTCTTCAGGCCTGTTCTTGTGCCAGTACCAAGCTGTTTTGGTCACTATAGCTCTGTAATAGAGTCTAAAGTTTGGTATTGAAATTCCTCCTGCGTTGTTCTTTTGGCTAAGAATTACTTTTGCTATAGGTTCCTTTCTCTATTTCAAATATACAAATAAATGTGTATAAATAATACACCAGATAACAAAGTTAAATACAGTAACAACATAAGATAAACCATAAGGGAAAAAAGAGAAGAGAAATGACAGTACATTAAGAACAACAATCACACAAGATAAAGCTCTTGTTTCCTAGAGTTCATTCTCTATACTTTCTATTAATATTTTTATCCCTGACTATCTTTTATGTAGAGAAAAATCACAGGTTGAACAGAGTCCAATTCCCCACAGAGGCTCTAAGGGGGAATCTGTTTTCTTGACTTCTCCAGCATCCGGAGTTATTGCAGTTTGCTTCACCTTCAATGCTCACAACATATTTTTACTTCTGTCACCACATTCCTTTCTTCCATGTATTGAATCTCTTACGTCTCCCTCCACTCTGATCCATAAAAATGCTTATGATTGGATTTATGTCCTATTTAAATCATCTGAAATAATCCATCTACTTCAAGACCTCTGATGTAACCACAACTTCTCTGTTGACACACAAGGTAACATTTACAATTTTCAAGGTTTGGTACTTGGACATCTTTGGAGGATTACCAAACCAAAGAAATTGTAACATTATGCAACATTTTATTTAAAAAATGAGCTTAAAATTTGGGCTGAAATCACACTCGTTGGCATTTTAACCCAAATGTCCAGAAACAAGCACATACTAAAGTTACTAGCACAATGATGCTCATTGCAGCATTATTTACCATAGCTATGATATGGAAGCAACCCAGACGGTCCTCAGTAGATGATTGGAACAAGATGTGGTACTTAGGCCAGGAAAGGTGGCTCATACCTGTAATCCTAGCTACCCAGGAGGCTGAGATCTGAGAATCAAGGTTCAAAGCCAGCCTGGGTACAAAAGAACTTGAGACTCTTTATCTCCAATTAATCTCTAGAAAACTGGAAGTGGGACTTGGCTCAAGGATAGGGCAGTAACCTTGAGCTAAAGAGCTCAGGGACAGAGCCCAGGCCCAGTTCAAGCCCCATGACCCACCAAAAAAACTGTGATATTTATACACAGTTATGCTGCCATTAGAAATACATCTCCCCACTTGTAAGGAAATGGAAAGACTTGGGAAAAAATCATATTAAGTGAAGTAAGCCAGATCCAGTGGAACATAGGCTCAATGGTTTCCCTCATTTGTAATAATTAGTACACATCTAGGACTCTCCTAGCAGAGAATCACAATAGCTCAAAAGCTATGTACATATGGTCATATAGGATGAGACTGAACAAAATCAACTCTAAGGGCCGGGAGTCT
The DNA here is from genome assembly GCF_031878675.1 of Megascapheus bottae. Taxonomy (NCBI): domain Eukaryota; kingdom Metazoa; phylum Chordata; class Mammalia; order Rodentia; family Geomyidae; genus Megascapheus; species Megascapheus bottae. Next base: position 52,955,101 of record NC_143517.1, read on the forward strand.
GGCCTAGTGGTTAAAGTGCTTGCCTAGCATGCATGAAGACCCGGGTTCGATTCCTCGGTACTACATGTAGAAAAAAGCCAGAAGTGGTGCTGAGGCTCAAGTGGTAGAGCTCTAGCCTTGAGAAAGTCCAAGGACAGTGCTCAGGCCCTGAGCTCAAGCCCAGGACTGGCAAAAAAAAAAAATCAACTCTAAGATATGGAAACAAGAGGTTTATCTTTGTGATTGTTGTTCTCAATATACTGTGTACAGTTATTTCTTTTCTCTTTTTCCCTCTTATGGTTAATCTCATGTGGTTACTGTGTCTGTCTTTGTTACCTGGTGTATTTTATATACATTTATTTGTTTATTTGAAATAGGAAAGGGAAGGGAGGAAAACAAGATGATTGTGAAGGAGTGGGGGGAAACAAGGGGGACAAAAACTTGAGAAGGGTTATCAATGTTCAAGAAATAATGCACCCAACTACCTGACAAATGTAACTGTAACCCCTCTATACATTACCCTGACCAAAAAAAAAAACTTGCGCTGAAATAGGTTCCAGAGAAAAGGAAGGGATGGGTCGAGGGGAGGTGGGGTGAGATTGCTGAAGGGGTGACACTGATCAAGATGCATTGTATTGCCAGCTACAGTGGCTCATGCCTGTATTCCTAGCTACTCTGGAGGCTAATATCTGAGAATTGTGGTTCAAAGGCAGCCTGGGCATGAAAGACCCTGAGAATCTTATCTCCAATTAATCACTAGAAAACTGGAAGTGGCGCTGTGGCTTAAGGGATAGGGCAGTAGCTTTGAGCTGAAGAGCTCAGGGACAGCACTCAGGCCCATGGTTCAAACCCCACAACCAACACACACACAAGATGTGCTGTATTTATACACTGCTTTTATTAAATGGCACCTCCTATGTATTACTTTTTTGAAAAGCACCACTTCTTACACCTACGCGAACATGAGTCCTTCTCTCCTGCTTCTCACTTTCCTCTCAAGATGTGTGAACCACAGCCCTTCACTTGGTTTCCATCATTCCCTGCCTGCCTCCCTACCTGGCCGGAGTAAGCATGTACAATGGTACTGAAAAGAAGAAATGGGGACTACTCTTTATGGAGCACCTATTACGAGGCACGCTAGGCATTTCCTCGTCCATTCACTACATTCATGGTTAACTCTACAAAGTGAGGCAGATAAGCCTCATCCTACATGAAGGACATCGGGCCTCATGGTGATGGGTTTCTTTTCTCTGTGCCAGGCACCGGACAGACACAATCAACTAGAAGAGGGCCTATGGAAACCTGCCCTGGGTCACAGAGCCTAGTGGGGGGCAGGATCTGAGGTCAGATTCTCTGGCTCATGTCTTTCCAGCTTGATTCCTGTTATCAAGGTCTTTTGTTACTGGGGTTGGTGTTCAAGAAGCTTACCAAGTTTCTGGTTCCTTGGCTGCCCCCACCTTTCCCTCCCTGACATTCTCAGTTCATGGCTGCCTGCCCAGTCATATTCTGAGTCCTCCTATTACTTTGCCCTTGGGTGTCTGCAGCCTCCTGATGCCTGACCTCCCACCTGGGTACACTTCCTCTTTGGTCTGTAGCCAGCTATGAACTGCTCACCTGGCTGCAATATCTTAACTCCACTTTGTCCCCACCCACCCCCAACTCTATCAGAATTGCCACCAGGTAGAATCCAGGTTATTCCTAGTTTCTGAAGGCATGGAATACCTTCACATCTATGGCTTGCCAGTCACTATATCCTTCCTTGAGAGAAGTCCACGAAGAATGCCTCACCTTCTCCATGCAATAGCACACTAGAATAATGTATTGACTTGTGTTACCTTTAGGCAGAATTATGACTAAGATTTAAAGAGGCAAAGGAGAAGGAGGACGAGAAAGATGGGAAAAGAGAAGAAGGAGGAAGAGGAAGAAAAGGGAAGAATGCAGTCAAGAATCCAAATTAAGAAGAGTGGAGGGAGAGGTGGATAGGGAAGGGATGGGTGGGAATGTTCAAAGGGACAGCATTGATCAAGACACATAGTGTTCATAAACTGCTTTGTTAAATGGCAATTCCTTTGTACAACTACTTAAAGATAAAAAAGAAAAACTGTGGGAGAGAATGACACTATTTTTTAAATACTTCAATCTAATTAGGTCATTCATATTAGAGATTGTCGCATCTAAGAAGGAATGTTCTGAGGACTGGGAGTTTGGCCTAGTGGTAGAGTGCTTGCCTAGCATGCACGAAGACCCAGGTTCAGTTCCTCAGTATCACATACATAGAAAAAGCCAGAAGTGGTGCTGTGGGTCAAGTAGTAGAGCTTTAGCCTTGAGAAAAACCCAAGAACAGTGCTCAGGCCCCGAATTCAAGCCCAGGACTGGCAAAAATAAAGAAAAAGAAAGAAAGAATGTTTTAACCTTATAAAAAAGAGTTGGAATAATTTTTGTAAAGGAAAGGAATCTGTCCAGTAGCAATTAATCAAACTCTAATATTCAATATGCAATGGTCCAAACTGCAGATTATAGTTCTGCTTTGCTATTTTTTAATGTGAATAACTTTTTAACTAATCATAATGTGTTTCCTGGTCCAAGATAAGCTACGAATGCTTAAATCTCATGTTTCAGGTTACAAATTACTTTAGAGAACAGCATTCTCTTGCAGGTGGAGAAAGACAAATAGACTAGATAGGCCAAGAGAGAGACAGTGACCAAGAAAGACCAAATGACATAGATACAGAGAAATACAGAAGAGTACCTGTGGGAAAAAGGCATGGGAAGAAGGTAATTCTGGAACAGTTAAGGGAATACCTTTAATCTTGATATCACCACCATTTCAGGGATAGGAGAAGGAAGAACTAGAGAACAGATGTTTTGCTCTATCCATATACTTAGTTGGCTTTCCAGAATGGCGTCTCTTCAAGATGATACCCAGAAAAATCCCAGCTCAAAAATCCCCAGAGTGGCTGAAACCCAGAGGCTCACAGCTGGTGTGTAGCCCAGGCAGAAAAGTTTGTGAGACTCTATCTCAAAAACAACCAGGAAACAAACAGGAATGGAGAAATGGTTCACATGGTAGATTGCCAGCCCAGGAAGCGAAGACCCTGAATTTTTTTCATTCTTTTTTTTTAATTAAAGAATTTATTAATGTTGATTTTTACATCATAATTTAAATGACAAGTTTAACAAACAAGTGTTCAAGGAGGGAATCTCTATTTACAATCACTGGGACTTAGTATTTAGAACTTAATCAAAATTAGGCTAAGGGTTTATATGTCATAGAAACTTATTAATTTATGAAGTAAAACATTATGTCTATAGAGTCATAGGTTTTTATATCTATATAGTTATGCTTATATTTCCATTACCATGTCCATAGCATTGGGTATGCAGTTATTGAGTCCTCGCTCTTGTACTCTTTGGATTTAATAGCCACATATTAAGGATACCATGTGCCTTTTTTTCCTTAGGTCTTGACTTGTCTCACTCAACATGATTCGCTCTAGATTCATCCACTTCCCTGTGAATGCCATTATTTTATCTTGTCTGTTGGCCATGTAGAATTCCATTGTGTATATATATCACATTTTCTGTATCTATTCATCTGCAGTAGGGCATCTGGGTTTTTTCCATCACCTGGCTATTGTGAATAATGCAGAGATGAACATAGCTGAGCAGGTGTCCTTATCATATCTTGGGTTATGATGTTCAGGATAGATGTCCAGAAGTGGTATGGCAGGATCATAGGGAAGGTTTATTTTCAGTTCTTTAAGAAACCTCCACACTGCTTTCCAGAGTGTCTGAACTAGTCTACATTCCCACCAGCAGTGTAGTAGGGTTCCTTTTTCTCCACAACCCCGCCAGCAACTGTCATTGTATGAGTTCAAAATCTTGGCCATTCTTGTTGGGGTAAGGTGGTATCTTAGGGTTGTTTTTATTTGCATTTCTTTTATGACCATAGATGTTGAACATTTTCTCATATGCTCTTCTGCCATTTTAATCTCTTCTTCTGATAAGTCTCTCTTTAGTTCCCTTGCCCATTTAGTGAATGGCTTATTGGGTTTGGGGGGGGATTAGTTTTTTGAGTTCCCTGTAGATACTGGATATTAAGCATTTGTCAGATGTATTGTTGGTGAATATCTTTTCCCAGTTGGTTGGCTGCCTCTCTACTTTTGCGACTATGTTTTTTATCTGTATAGAAACTGTATATTTTTAGGTAGTCCCATTTATCGAGTCTCTCTCCAATCTGTTGTGACCCTGGGATTCTGTTCAGGAATCTTTTGCCTGTGCCTATGAGTTCCAGTGTCTCTCCTACTTTATCATGTAGCAGTTTCACGGTTTCTGGTCTGACGTTGAGGTCTTTGATCCACTTTGAGTTAATGCTTGTGCATGGTGAAAGGCTAGGGTCCATTTTTAGTTTTCTGCATGTGGCTGCCCAGTTCTGCCAGCACCAATAATTGAATAGGCTGTGTTTGTTCCACTGTATATCTTTGGCTCCTTTGTCAAATACAAGTTGACTATAGGTATGTGGTTCTATTTCTGGGAAAGACCCTGAATTTTAAGCCCTAGTGTTGAAGAACAGAAGAGAAAAGAAGTTCTCAGAAAAACAGTTCAGTGAAAATAATTTACCTTTCTCATGTATTCCTCCAGGAACCATGAGGTGAAATGTCACAAAGTTAATTTGACTTCTAAATGGAACATGAAGACTGGTGAAGCCTTTTCTGTGTTCTTTCCCTTGCCATCAAGAATGGCCTTTTCCACACACACATGGGTTGAGATTGGAAAGTTGTGATTCATTATAGGAAATAAAGTCCTGATTACATTGGATGTTGTAGGGAAACTTACAGGAATGAGAAAGGAAGTAATGGCTGAGTTGTGGACATGCAACCATGAAAAGCTTAGGAAAGAGCTGATGAAGAAATAGAACTTGCACATTCCCCATATCATAGCTACTGTGACTTACATTGCCTGGCAGAAGAGACCAAGGTGCCCATCATTCCATGAGGCTCCTTTTACCAGGCTCCTCTAATGCAAGTAAATAGGTGCCTGCCTAAGGAGTAGCAGGAAAAATTGTGAGATGAATTTTCTGGTGGTTCTTGGATTTTTCCCGTGTGTGTGTGTGTGTGTGTGTGTGTGTGTGTGTGTGTGTGCATGTGCGTGTGTGAGTGTGAGTGCACGACTATCCTGGGGCTTAAACTCAGGGCCCTGAGTGTCTTTGCTCAAGGCTGGTGTTCTACCACTTAAGTCACAGCTCCATTTCCAGGTTTCTGGTAGTTAATGGGGGGGGGGGCGATAAGAAGAATCTCAAAGGACTTTCCTGCCTGAGCTGACTTTGAACATTGATCCTCAGATCTCAGCATTCTGAGGAGGTGTGAGCCACCTACACCAAGCTTGAACTTTCCCTTTCTGTGCTCCATTCTCTATCCTGACTACTGGCCCTGCTGACAAAAACTCATCACAGGCTCTGATTGTCAGCTTTAGCAAGTAAAAACCTAGGTGCACTCAGCTAAACTTGAATTTCAGTGACAAGCAGCCATTGTTTTCACAGTGTTAGTCTCATGCAATACTTGGAGTGTATGCACCAAAAAATTATATGTTATCTAAAACTCAAACTTAGGCAGGAAACCTAGAGTGAAACTATTAATTTAACTACCATAGCACACTCTGAGAGACTTAAGTAAGAACTCACAGAGGCAGCACCTACCAAGAGCCAATCACCTTCCAGAGACTTCTACAGCAGCTCCCTCTGCCCAGCTTCTGGTAATTGCCAACTCATTTATCCAAGCCAGGACTGGTTAACAACTTTTCCTGATCCTTTCCTGAACTTTACTTCTCCATATTCCTTAAAATTGCTTAAAATGCATCCTTCATTTCATGACAGTCATGAATTTTCTACTCGCCTCATTAAACACTGAACTAATACTATGACTATTAGAGGAAGGTGCCATTACTGTTTCTATTTTATAGAGAAAGACACTTCTGTGGCAAGCACCTAGTCACACATCTGATAATTAGCAGCACTAGGATTCAAACTCAGGATGGTTTAATCATTGCTCTAACTACCATTGACTATTACCATGACAGCAGCTATATGTGCATAGAAAGAGAGAGGAGTGGGATTGTATTAAATTCCATAACTATATTTATAGCTTGCATATATTCTGTATATTTCATATATACCATATACACAATTTAGTATACCTTTCCTAAGTAGAACATTTATGTATTAATTATACAGCTGATTAGATATAATAGATGTAAGTATTGACCCTGTAGGTAAAAATTAGCTCCAGAGTCTCATAAAAATTTATTTTTCAACTGTTTCTATCCGTGGATATCAAAATAGTAATTGTGAGGATATCAATACATAGGTATTCTCAACTTGGCATTGTAACTTCACCAGCGAAAACAGTTGCAGAGCCAGTGGCCTATATAATGCTAGAGTTCAATTGTCAGATGAATAAAAACTATAGGCGCAATTGCTTCTCTTGGTCATGTTACTGTGAAAGGAGACAGCTCATTAATGCTCAAATGAGGATGCATTTGAAGAGAGAAGGTTAATGAGTATCCAGCGTGGGATGAACCCTGAGACAGCTTAAGGCTGGGAAACAAATGTGATGTTGAGAACAAAATGATAGATAATTCTGCTTAATGAGTACATAGCAGACTAATTATTGTCATGAAATATGGTTAATTAAAAAGTCTGTTTTCTAATGATTATAAGGACTGTAAACCAGTTTGTAAAACCCAAATGTTACTTAAAGACAATACACACAAGGCTGCAGGGAAAATTTACAAGAGGACAGATGAATTTGTTTATTATTATGTTTACAGTTATCATCATAGCAATCCCAGGATAGCTTACATTTTAGCATAAGAGCCCCTTACTGCATACGGGGGTGTCTTATTTAATGGGAGAGGAGAAATGTAGGAGACACATTTTGTACTTTAATTTGAATTTGGAAGAGATAGACTTCACTACAATTTGTTAAAACACGAAATGCGGAATTATAGAAAATTTCTTTCAGGTAATGAATGCCAAAATCTACTCACAAAATGAGTGTATTACCCAACCCTGTGTGCCTGTAGTTTGTGGAAGGATTTGAGAAGGGTAAATAAAGCATGGCTTCACCCCAATCACCACTGGTGCCCCTGAAAATGGTGATACAACAGAGCCACCAAGAATAGAAGAATCAGGAGATGCCCAAATATGCTTCGTTCTGCCTCTGATCCTGAAATTGTGTGTATATGCATGTATGTGTAGTAGTAGTGTATGTGTGCAACAGTATGTATGCATAGTAGCAAGTATGCTTAATAGTATGTGTGCATGTGAATTTTGGTATAAGTATTTCTTTTTTTTTTTTTTTGCCAGTCCTGAGCTTGAGCTCAGGGCCTGAGCACTGTCCTTGGACTTTCTCAAGGCTAGAGCTCTACCACTTGAGCCTCGGCACCATTTCTGGCTTTTTTCTATGTATGTGGTACCGAGGAATCGAACCCGGGTCTTCATGCATGCTAGGCAAGCACTCTACCAGTAGGCCAAACTCCCGGCCCCAAGTATTTCTTTTTTGTTTCTCTTCAAGAAAAGTTCAATTTTGGGGAAAAGCCATTTTCTGGCCCTTGCATCCCCCAGCTTGCAAGAATTTACTGTCAAAATTTTAAAGTAATTTTTAGAGCATTTATTATGCAGAACCATTACTTGAATTTTAAACTATATAGACATAGAGTAGATACATTCTATTTAAAACAAAGGTGATATAAACACTCAAACTGAGCAATTTCTTTTTTAAAAAATTTTAATTTATTTATTTTATTGTGATTAATAGAAGGGTTACATTATATTCACCAGATAAGAGGTGCATAACTTCACGAACATTGATACCCTTTCTCATGACATGGTCCCCATTTCCCTCCCACCCTCCCCCTGCTCATCTTGATTTCCCCCTTCCCTATCCAATTTCAAATAACCAATTAAGCACATATAAAATATATCAGATAACAAGGTGAAATATTGTAACAATATGAGATAACCAAGGGATGGCAAAAGAGATGAGAGATAACAGTACATTAAGGGCCACAGTCACTCATTATATGGCTTTTGTTTCCTTCTCCTGGAGGTCCTTACATTTAGTGTCACGCTATTTGGCCTTATGTCTCTAGATTTTGTTCTATTGTAAATCAAACTGAGCAATTTCTAATTCCCAGTGATAATTATATATTCTCTAAGAGGTATCCAGATCTACCATGGATACAGATCACACTACAACTTGTAGTAAGATCACATTGTTGGCTTGAACTTGATCTGCTGAAAATATTTGCATTGTGGAAATGAGCCAGTAGTTTACCAGTCACTAGGACATCATTGAATAGAGGTCAGCATGGGAATCTGAACCATATTGTTCAGAGGTCTGTGAGTGCTCTTAGATGGAGTGAGAAGTGAGCTACATAACAAACCTATCAGAGACAATCTCTGTGAGTTGTCCCACTGAGAAAGTAACGCAGAGAGATACAAAGATTCTGGCTATGAGTTTGAAATGAGAGTTGGAAGACATAGAGTAGTAGACATGTAATGGAACAAAATTATTCCCCCAAGTAGTTAGCAGGTATGATAGGGCAGGTAGCAGGCATGAAGAAGGAAGGAATACTGAAGAAGAGATGCACTGATTTCCACACTTAACATGACTTTGCTTCTCTAAAATGGTCTCTTCTCCATCTTTCCTGACTGATCTCATAATAAAAAATTGAGAAAACTAAATTAGAGCAATTTACCTTGTGGTATGATTAATAACCACCAAGTAGGAGTGAATGTTTATACAAACACATGTGTACATGCCTGTATACACTACACACACACACACACACACACACACACACACACACACACACACCCCAGGTCGACTAGACTAGCATTCATGGGGAAGTACTATTAGAATTAGTAGCAGATGCATAAGTTCCAAATTGTTCATTGCTTGTGGAAGGACTAAGCATACAGTTCAGGAGATCATTAAACCTTGAGCTATGAACTATAGAACTGCAGAATTTGACAAACACTGGCTCCTCATTGGTGTGGTAGCCTGTTGTGATGTGACAAACACTTGGCTCCATTTATACCTTGTCAATTTAGTATTCATGTGATGGAAAACAAATCTGTGCTGGGCACTGGGGTGTATGCCTTGTCATATGATATGCCAAACTAGTGGTGGCGTGGCAACATCAGGATTTACGGTTGGAGACATATCAGTTCTTCCTTTGGTGTAATCATGTGCTTGCATTTGACTGGGATGGATTTGGCCTAAGAAATGGAAACACAGCCAACTACCATGGAGTGTGCACAGGGTTGCTGCTTTTCTGCGAGACCAGTCTTTTATTTCTCAATGACATGCCAGGATTCTCTAATAGTCTATTGGAGATTCCCAGTCAGGAGATAAGTTAATCAACCTAGATTAATTAGTGCCCATGAAATGGAATAGTTCAAGGATTTCTTTCTTAATCAAATAGGCCTTCTATTGCTCTTCCACTGCCTTATAGAATATACCATTCCTCTGTCAAAACTTTAACTCTTCATCCCATAATCTCCCTGTATGAACACCTGAGACCCAAATGCCATCTGTTCCAAAGAAGAGTGCAATGACTAATTACTGATGTCTGCTATAGAGATGAGGGTAAAGGGCAGTGTGACATGTGCCATCTGTCATTTTATCTCTTTCCAATAAGTTATTCTTTCTACTTCAAAAACTGCATTTTTAGTCATCTGTTCTACTCTTGAAAAACCCTAAGTTTCATTGTGACATGCACATGTTTTCTATGAAAGAAGGACGATTAAATTTAATATAATTAGTTGTGGCTAGCTGATCAATTTTGATCAAAGGATTCAAGAGCTGACAGAAGTGACTATAATTAATGTGCCAGATAATCCAGGGATTAATATAGGTAAAATAGATTCTTAAACTATGGCAGCTCATTTAATTCCACCTAGCCTCTGAAGGAGGTAGGTCAGTCTTTACTGATCCAATATCTGAGGCTTTGCTAATTAGTGGGAAATTATCAGAAAGGCCTGAACTTGTAAACCTATATTGTCAAAGGTGGTGAAAAGCCAAGCAATATCAGAGTCGCTGACCACGGCTGGAGACTAAGGAAGCTGAGTGACTAAATGCAATGAGGTAATGTGGATGGGATCCTGGAACAGAAAGAAGATAGCAACAGAAAAGCCAGTGGGATCCAAATGGACCCTAAAGTTTACATAATAGTAAATATTATCACATAATTGTAAAAGTAGGGGTTTTGGGGGAACCAAGAGAAAGGAGAAAGAGAGTAGGATAACATAATATTGTATTTACTTCTTATTATTAAGAGTCTAGATTCACATATGAATGAAAATACGAGGTATTTCATCCTTTGGATCTGGATTTACCTTGTTTAGGTGATGATCTCCAGTTCCATCCATTTTCCTGCAAACAACACAATGCCATTCAATTGTAGTATCGAGTCATACTGTTCATATATAATAGTAAGGTGAATATGCTCATCTGAATAATAATGTATATATTTACCACATTTTCTCTACCTGGATTGGCTCCTATTGCTTGGCAGGCAAAGTGCTGCTATGAACCTAAGTGCAGGTATCTCTTTTAGACATTGTTTTAACATTCCATGTGCCCAAAAATGACATGTCAGGCTCATACTGAACATCTATCTTTAGTTTCGTGGGAAATTTTCCAAATGATCTCCATATTGGCTGGAGTGATTGGCATGGCACAAACCATGTTCCTTCCCGCCCTTCACCTTCTTGCCAGCAATTGTTGGTGTTTTCTTAATAATTACCATTCTGATTTGAGTGAGGACTCTCAGCGTCTGCTCTAAGACGAAGGGTACTGGAAATTTCTTCATATGTTTGTTAGAGCTTTGTACAACTTCTCTTAAATGATTCAATTGCCTATTAATTGTATTATCTGTAGTTCCGGTTCTTCTTTTTCAAGCAATTCATTTGTGTAATGCACAGCTAGGATTTTTCTCCCCTGTTGTGTATTGTTTCTTGAATTTGATCTCCAACATGAGGAAGGTTTTAAGCCTTGCTCTTATTTCCTGGGCAACTGGAGTCTTGTTCAGAAACTAATGACCTATGCCTATTACCACGTTCTCCTGTAAATATTTTGATGCTTCCATCTTACATTAAGATATCTGATACAATTGCAATTGACTTTTGCACAAGGGAATATGTTTGTTGAAATCCAGTTTTACCAAAAGCATTTGTCTCAGAGACTCTTTTTCACAATGCATGTTTTCTTTTTGTATTTTTGTTCTGTAGCTTACTGACTTTACTCACTTCTTAAATTTCTTTCTTTGAGAGTTTCCTTACTATTTTATCTTTGATGTTCTGTGGGCAATGTAGCTTTATGCTTGATTGGATATGATTTGTTTTGATATAGGATCTTGCTATGTACCTTAGTCTGATCTCACCCTCTAAATGCTCGCAGTACAGTCATGTATCACTATGCCTGCCTTTTCAATGGGTATTTTTTTTCTAATTCCTTAAGGATTTTCTATTTCTTTTTGCTTTTAAGTAATTTATGATACTCCTTGGCTTAGATTTCTTGTTTCTAATTTTAGGTTTCATTAAGTTTATTCTATCTATGAATATAGCTGACCCAAAAAAGGCACACTTCAGCCATAGATTTTCCAAATACTTCTCATCCATTTTCCTGATAGTCTAATTAAAAGCATATTAAAACACTTAAGGTTATCCTGTCAGTAATGTTCTGCTCACTCGGGATTTTTTCTCCCATGAATTTTGTATTATTTTCCATTTTCTCTGATTTCAAGTTAACTAGTCGTATCTTCTACAGGATATAAAAGCTGTTGTTAATCTTTACAGAGTACTATCCATCTCTCAGTATGGATCGAAACTAGTTTAATTTGGGCTTGTTTGATATGTTATATTTTCTGCATGGCGTGTTCAGTCTTTATTCTGAATGTGTAATATACATAATTGTGTTAATGGTCTTCCTACTGAAAAACTTTTGGGTATTTCTGTGTCTGTTTATAGTGACTCCCTACCTTCTCATTATGATTTCCAGTTCCTGATATTTTTTGTATAACTAAATTCAAGACACTGTGAAATTAATCTTCATGGCTGGGCATTTTTGTGTTCTATAATACTTATGGGTATAATTCTGTGATCTATCTGAGTCATTGACCCTCACTGATGGTTCCTGTAATGCTTTGCAGTACAGAATTACAGCAGCCTTGGTCTAACACTGACTTTGCCCCAGTACTGAAAGCAATACGTTTCTGAATACTCTATTCAATACTCTACTAATTAAGAAATTTTTCACTTGATGATGGAGAGGTGAACTATTCTTGGCCCTATATGAACTAGATTGTTCCTCTGCTCCTTTGGCGTGCTCTTCCTTGGCCTTGGCTTGGCTGCTCACCTTTGTGTACTGGTCAGTACCCAGCTGAAGAGTTCTGGGATCCTTTACTCACTGCCAGATCTTATCTGGATGCAACTCTTACCTGTCTCATACTCTGTGAATTTCAGTTCCGTTGACTCCCTTAAGTTCACATCTTCACTACATCAACTCGTTGGGCCAAGCTGGGAAGAGTGTGGAGTTACTTTCCTATCCCTAAGGGATCACAATTCTACATTTCTTGATATGTCAAATTGGAAACCTATTATCTCACAGATAGTTGTTTTGGAATTTGTTTTGCACAAAAGGCACATATAGAATACCAAATTTTTGATATTCTATTTAGGACAGAATTCAGGTATTTTTGGTTCTCATGATAAAGAAAATGTGTACTTGTCCTTAAAGGAACAAACACTGAAATGAGAAGAAAGAGAAAAAAAGAAAACAATCATGGATTTGTTTACTAAAAGTGCTGATGAGGTCTCTCAAGCCTGTAATTCTAGCTACTTGGGAAATCAAGGAATTTCACTTCAAGGCCAACCCAGTATGGAAAAGAAGTTCAAGAGACTTTGCTCAACCAATGCCTGGGTATAGTGGCAGTATCAAAGTGATGGGATGAGCACCAGGGCTGGGCATAATGGCAAGCAATTGTCAACTTCAGCCACATGCATAAGGAAGAAAATTACAACCCAGGGATAAAGTGAAATCTAACTCAAAAGCAACCAATGCAAAATAGGGCAGAGCACTTGCCTAGCAAGCCCTTAGTTTAATCTCTTGTACCACCAAAGAAATTTCAAAATGAGAAATAATGGAAAAATGAAGTAGTGCTAAACTTTGCATGTGGAGACTTTTAATGTTATGGAAGGAAGGAAGGAAGGAAGGAAGGAAGGAAGGAAGGAAGGAAGGAAGGAAGGAAGGGAGGGAGGGAGGGAGGGAGGGAGGGAGGGAGGGAGGGAGGGAGGGGAGCAAAAGGAGAAAGTGCTGAGAAGTCAGAGTTCACTTGTAACTTGGATTTGTATTATGCAATGTGAATAAAGTTCATCTACTTAATGCAATAAGAGGGAGTGGTAAAGAGGAGAGTAAAGTGTGAGTCCCTCACCTCTTCCTCCAGTCCCCTTTTCTAATCCTCTCATTCCTAAGACTTTCATATTTTTTGATAGAACTTAAGAGCTATAGATTGCCTAACAATTTTTCAATCATCTTACATTAAGACTTCTAGTGCTCTGATAGAGTTCACATTCATGTTTGATATCTGGCTTTCTTACTATCTCTACTGAACTTTTGGATATAATATCCTGTTACACAAGACTAAGAGACACTTCAGTTGGGTAAAGTATGATTCTGTGTGAATAAGGCACATTATGGAAACACACAGGATAGGAGACCTGAATGGACAGAAATAGGCTGTCAAAAGCAGTGTGTTTTTGACCCAAAGTATCTGGGCAGGAAATAGGTTATAGGGTATGGAAGTAGTAAAAAAAAATGAATCACCAACTAAAGGGAGGAGAGCCCAAGAGAGTTATTGAAACTCTAAGTGGATGGATGAGTTTGGGATGTGGAAAATCGGAGCAGAAGCCACACCCCAGAAATACCTTGAATGCCTCCCATGGTGTGCGGAGTTGAACCCAAGAAAGGGTTTCAAGTAGAAGAATAACAGCAGTGGATTTGGGTCTAGAGATCATTTTCATGTTAGAGTACCGAATCTAATGAAAGAAAACAGCTAATATATTAGTTGTGAGCATGGACAGCATCTTGTGGTGTAGCGTGGAAAAGTGAGTGTATTCCAGAAGGGAAATGGAAGACCTGGGAAATGATTAAATATGACATAAGAAGGTGGTACCGAAGGAAACACCCAGGTGTTGGTCTTGGTAAACTGGATGAATAGCAACATTACAAGTATGACTGGTTAGGTGTCTGGAAGCCCTTTGTAAAAGAGAAACAAGAGAAGGGTGGAATGATCTGGCTTTGCTCTCATTCATTCAAGATATCACCTTCTTTTGTTATGTGCAAAGACTGCAATGAAAGAGTATGAAAATAATGACCAGAAGTAACGGAGAGGAAATTAAGGGAAATGATACCTGGGAATCCCTAAGACTCAAATAATGCTAACTAACATGATTACTAGTGGATTGAAATTTGATTTGCAAGTATATACTTCAGCTCTGGACAATGAAAAGTTAGAAGTGATGCGGCGGCTAAACTGAAGACTGTGGAGCCACGCAGGTGAAATCACAGTAAAGTTCATGATGGAAGGCAGCCGGTGGGGTGAATTCAAGCATCATCCACGTGCTTTCCTTAAAGCATCAGGTAGAGAGAGCAGCCAGAAAAATCTAGAATGGGGCCAATGAGAGAACGGGGAGGAGGATAAATAAATGGAGACCAAAGAACTGGTGATGAAAGAGAAATAGACAAAGAAAAGAAGATCAACAAAGAGAACAGCAGTAGCAAAATTCCCAGGTACACAGAGTGGATCCAGATGTGATTTCATTGCAGCAAAGGTGGCAAGATGTGTAGCAAGATGGTTGAAAGTGTCAAACACTCCAAGAAGTTCAAAGAATGGCTTCCATGCTGGAGCTCAGTGAGTCACAGACATGGATGACAAATGGGTAAAAAGGTGAAGGTGGTAGGGGTTAGTGTTCAGTTCAGTCTTTTTCATTGTACTGATCACTGAGAAAGCAGGCAGCCCAGGGAGGGGAAATGCACACACAGGGATCTCTGGGAATCCACCTGCTGGAACACACAGCTGAAAGGGAACCATGATACATTTCCTCTTTGACAGCAATTTCTTAAAATATACTAATTTAAAGCTAAATCATTAGCTCTTCTAAAACCCTCCAAGGTCATTTCAAGTTCATTTACTACAATGTTTTGGAAACCGAACACCTTCACAATGAATTCTTTGAAATTATCTCCCTTCAGAGCTTTTTCTTTCTTTCTTTTTTTCTTTTTAAGTGATTGTTGAGAACTTTTAGATTTAAAATTAAACAGGAAGCCAATTCTCAGCCAAGTGGGGTCTGAGGAAAGACTGGTCAAAAAAACTGATGTAGAAAACGTAAAAATTCCTATCAAACAGCACACTTTAAACACTGGGAAATGACGAGCCACGAGTGTAGATGACAAGAGCTTTTGTATTACATGAAAAGTTTCCTCCACACCTCGTATTGTGGTTTTTACAAGGAAGCCGCGACCACACCTAGGAGTTTCGCTTGTTAAAATAATAGAGATGGGACAAGCCCTGCTGACACTCAGGTTTTACTGCAGCGAGCAGTGTTCATGAGGCTCCTTAAAGGTGAAACTGGGAGGACAAGAACAGGATTCGACTGGGGAAATGTCTGATATTAGCTAATATGTTTTCCAACTTAGAGTACATATGTGTGCTGCTGTGTGTAGTTTCGCTTATTTTCAGTTGATCATTGAGTAAGTGAATAATATTTTTATTTCACTTAAACACCTTGACACTGGAACAAAAAATCATTTGGGGACACACAGGGACAAAGCAAAGCAAGCACATAAATCATATGTAAAATACTTCTAAAAAAAATCTTTTTTAAGGGCTTGGAATGTGACCTAGTGGTAGAGTGCTTGCCTAGCATTCACAAAGCCCTGGGTTCAATTCCTCCATTACCACATACACAGAAAAAGCCGGAAGTGGTGCAGTGGTTCAAGTGGCAGAGCAAAAGTGTTGAGCATAAAGTGTCCAAGAACAGTGCCCAGGCCCCGAGGTCAAGCCCCAGGACTGGCAAAAAAAAAAAAAAACAAAAAAACTTTTAAATGTTGAAACAGTAATGGAAAGAAGTTTCTGAAATCGATTAAAAGTTCTTAGCTGGGCACTGTAATTCTTCTCAAGAGAATGATATCTGAAGGATTATGTTTCAGAGCAAATCTAGATAGAAAAATCCACTAGACTTTTTAACCAGCACAAAGTTAGGCTGGAACTATGGAAAGCAGTATGGCAGTTCCTCAAAAGACTAAACATGGAACTCTCCTATGACCCAGCAATTCCACTACTTAGCATTTACCCAAATGTCCAGAAGCAAGGACATACTAAATCCACTAGCACAATGATGTTCCTTGCAACACTATTTACCATAGCAAAGGTATGGAACCAACCCAGATGCCCCTCAGTTGATGAGTGGATCAACAAGATGTGGTATTTGTACACAATGGAATTCTATGCTGCTGTCAGAAAGAATGACATTGCCCCATTTGTAAGGAAATGGAAAGACTTAGAAAAAATCATTAAGTGAAGTAAGCCACACTCAAAGGAACATAGGCTCAATGGTTTCCCTCATTTGTCATAATCAGTAGAAACCTTGGGCTCTCCTAGCAGAGATTTACAATAGAGCAAAACCTAGATACAAAGGCCATATAGTATGATGCTAAATGAAAGGACCTCCGGGATACAGAAATAAAAGTCATATAATGAGTGATTGTTGTCCTTAATCTACTATGTTATCTTTCATCTCTTTTGCTGTCCCTTGGTTATCTCATATTGTTACAGTATTTCATCTTGTTATCTGATATATTGTATATATGCATATTTGGTTATTTGAAATCGGATAGGGAAGGGGGGAAAACAAGATGGGGGGGGAGGGAATTGGGTACCAAGGCATGAGAAAGGGTATCTATGTTTGTGAAGTAATGCACCTTCTATCTGGTGAATATAATGTAACCCTTCTATTAATTACAATAAAAAATATATGAAAAAAAAAAAGCTAGGCTGGAGACATGAGGGAACCACCCAACAAGCACAAGGCCCGGGAGTTCAAACCCCAGACAGGCACACATACACAGGCGCCAGTTAAATTTCTCCGCGGATACCTAATCTCTGTGGCCCGCGTGTGGGTGGGGAGGACGCCCACTGCAGCCTCTCCCCTGACCCCAGCCTGCAGCACCGCCAAGGGCAGCCTTAGGGTCTACTAGGAAACGTGTGCGCCCACCCTGCGCAGGGCCAGGTGACCCTGAGTTCAGCCTCTGAAGCCCTGCATGGAGGTCTTCCCACCCAACTGTGCAGAGTGGGGGGCGCGGGTGGAGGGAGCACTTGGTGCTGGCTGAGGCAGGAGGAGGAGGAGGAGGAGAACGCGGAGGGGGAAAGGGAGGAGGAAGGAGGAGGAAGGGGAGCAGGAGGAGGAGGAGGGCAACACCCAGCCGGGAGGTCACCGCGAGGTGCCCGGCCACACCTGGGCACGTCCCCCGCGCGGGCGCGCTCACCTGGACCCACGTGAGGCGAAGGGGCGGGCCCGGAGGCCTCGCGGCCACGCCCCCCCGCTCCCCCCCCTCCCGGCGCCTGGCGGGGACCCCGCGAAGCGGCACGGCGCGCGCGGGCGGCCCGAACCCGGGAGGCGGCGGCGGCCAGAGGAGGCGGCGGCGCGGAGAGGCAGCGACGGCCTGGGCAGCATGTCGGCCGGCGGAGCGCCGGTCCCGCCGCCCCCGAACCCCGCCGTGTCTTTCCCGGCGCCCCTGGTCACCCTGCCCGCGGGCCCGGACATCCTGCGGACCTACTCGGGCGCCTTCGTCTGCCTGGAGATCGTGAGTGGGGCTCCCGGCGGGGCGGGGGCGGCGCGGGCCTGTCGGAGTCCTCTCCTTTCCCCTACCCGCACCTGCGAAGCCGGCACCTGCCGGGCCCCGGCTGCCGGACGGGCCCGGAGCGCGCGGCCGGGCAGAGGGGGGCGGCGGGGTGGGGGGGGGGAGACCCGGGACCAGGGCGAGCGGCCGGGCGGGGGTGGAGCGGGGGCCGGGCGGGGAGACCCGGGCCCGGGGCGCGCGGCGGGGCGGAGGGGCGGGGCGGGGGCGGAGCGGGGGCCGGGCGGGGAGACCCGGGCCCGGGGCGCGGACCGCGGGGGGCTTCGCGGGGGCTGGAGGCCGCACCCGCGCGTCTGGCCCCGCCTGTTGCTAACCTGCCATTTTGTTGGGGGTGGCGCCAAGGTGTGTCACCACGCCCGGGGTGACCCGGACGCCGCCGGGACGTGGGCAGGGGAGGCTGGAGACCCGGGCACGGCTCGTTCCGCCCACACCCTCCCCCCCTCCTCCAGTGCACCCTGGCCACCCCGAGCGCCCTTTGGATTAGGGAACAGAGGCAGGAGTCGGGCGGAGGGATGAGGTGTGTGCGCCTGGCACTGGACAGCTCCTCAAAGGGCTGGAGAGTGGGAGGGGGAGGGAGGGCGAGGCCACTGCCCGCCCCCCTCCATCCTCCACACCTGCCTCTCTGCCTTAACCTACCAGACCCCAACCCCCCCTGCCAACCCGGGGAGCCTCACGGAAAGGATGAGGTCACCCTGCCTGCCCGGCTCCCTTCTTTGAGCTTAGACACTTGAGCTTCTTTTTTTTTTTTAAGAAGGAAATTTCTGGAGTTGAAAGCTTTTGAAGCTCCTTATGGACAGGGAGGGCAGGGGGTGGGGGTGGGGGGATATGTGCAAATATGAATTGGGTAACCCGAGTTGCATCATGGCCTGAGAATGACAAGTGGAGTGAAATATTAGCAAGGCAGCGGCTGGTTTCGTTTGCCAGGTTTGGAGTTGTCATCTCTTTCCTGTCCCCTCTCCGGCCAGTTTGCATGACCTGGATGTGGCTCACTCCGGTTTCACCTCTGTACCTGGAACACCTTCCCTGGCATTGATTTTTCTGGCCTGCTCTGCCAGAGTAGCCAAGCCACCCTCCCTAAGTTCAGTTCAGCCTAGATTTGAATCTGAAAAGAGAGACACAGGCAAGCTGGCTATGTAACTCGATGGCGACTTCAGGGCTGCCAAGACTCTGTTTTGAGTTTGAGCCCAGGTCAGAAGCATCCAGGTCAGAAGAATGAGAAGAACAGGAAAGGATGGTTGGTGTTGGATGAGCTGCCCAGCTGTGGGAAGGACACACCTTTAAAACAGGAAGATCTGCAAAGAAAGATGTCACTCTTTCTAGGCTTCTTTTCTGTCCCTGTTCCTCAGGGCCCAGGTTCTTATCTGCCTCTTTTAGAAGTTTATCTCATGTTCATCTCTACACGCTTCCTGTGCTGGAATTTACAAAACATTCAGACAAAACAGACTCCCATCTTAAAACTTTCAAGTTAGCCTCATCTTTAAAGTTAGCAACAGTGAATTCCCAGATTTGATCATAGTTGGTCGCATGTTTCTAGCATTTATTCAAATATATCGATAAATACACATTGTGTATTTTCCTGTGCATACTTATCTACATGTGTGTGAATGTGTCTATGAAATTTGAGCCATGTGTTAATCAAGTACCACCTTAAGAACCACCTGGGGCCATGCCACAGTTTGGGAAACTCTGGAGTTCTAAGTGAGAGAAAAGTAGAAAATGACAGTATTCAATATCCCCTAGCCCCACCCCCTTACCCTCAGTGATTAGTTCACAAATCTTGCTGAATTTAATAAGTTGGCAGCTTTAAAAACACATACTGTTAACAACCCATACTAATTAAGTCAGAATCTCTGGGGGACCACCCAGAGCCAGCTTAGGTCCTCCCTGGAAGATTGTCAAGCACAGCCGTGGCTGGCAATAGCCAGAGGCTTGTCCAGGCTCTCTACAGAAGACAATTCTGCAAGTGTACATTCTCCCCGTGCTAGAACAGATGGGATGGGTGGATTCTAGACTCGTGGAGACATCCAGTTCATCCCTGTCAGTTTTTCATTTCCTCCGGTACCTTAACCAACCCCTCAAACAGGTCTCCGACTTCTGTCACTTCCCAGACCCATTCGTTTTGCCTCCTTTTTCTTTTTCATGCACCAGCACACCTAGTAACTAACCACTTTTGAGGCACTTTTGCCCTAGTTATCTCAGTTATCCTTTCTTATTCTTGATTCATTCTTACCTGTGACTCTGTAGAAATTCTTTTCCCTGTTTGTTAAAACGTGAGACTTTCTCATGTATGGACCCAAATGCTAGGTGAGTCTATTCTGAAGACCAGTTATTTTAGCCTCTGCCAGTGTACTGTATCTTGATGGCTTTAAACACTTTCATTTTTTTTTACCATCAAGTTCATTTGTCTCCAAGATTTCTTCATCTGTGCCCACTCACTCATTGAGAATAGGTTGGAGCATCAATAGAAGACTTAGCTGTTGAGTTTAGTTGTAAAACTAACTAGTTAATTGTGCTCAAAGAGTTCAATTCTGATCTCCCCAATTATTCCTCACTCACAATGTCAAAGGTATAAGCCATTTATTGGAGAGGTAATACAAGAGCTTC
The DNA here is from genome assembly GCF_031878675.1 of Megascapheus bottae. Classification (NCBI taxonomy): domain Eukaryota; kingdom Metazoa; phylum Chordata; class Mammalia; order Rodentia; family Geomyidae; genus Megascapheus; species Megascapheus bottae. The sequence continues at coordinate 52,975,662 of NC_143517.1, forward strand.
AAATAGTGACAGCCTACTGGAACTAGGTAGAATAACTCCCGCTTTATAAGTGGAGAATATTGGTATGTACTAGACCTTTGCATTTGGGCCTCAGCTGTACTTACCAGTTCATCCCAGACACAGAGTAAATGTCAAGTTAGTATTACAAAGCCATGCCTTCTGGTTTAAGATGGAAAACATAATTTCTAAATCTCTCAGTCTTTCCTTAGTGAATGTTTTCAAATCATTGATCAGGTAGGTGTTCACTGAATGCCTACTATGTGCTAGGCACTTTTCTGGGAGCAATTGTTCTTAGACTCTCTCCTTATCTGAAAGCCTTATAACCTCCTTGAGCACATATGTAAAAAGCAGTTGCCTTTGGGGAAGAAAGAGTTCCTATAAGAAGTGAATGACCTGGGACTGCAAGTTTGACCTAGTGCTAGAGTGCTTGCTTATTATGCACGAAGACCCAGGTTCAATTCCTCAGTACCAGGTACACAGAAAAAAGCCAGAAGTGGTGCTGTGGCTCAAGTTGTAGAGCGCTAGCCTTGAGAAAAGCCCAAGGACAGTGCTCAGGCCCTGAGTTCAAGCCCCAGGACAGGCAAAAAAAAAAAAAGTGACCACTAAAACATTTTCCATACAGGCCTATCTATAAGAATGTGACATTGGAGCATTTTTACTTTCAGTCTGAATAAAAAGACTGAATTTAATAGTATCAAACACCAAAAAAGTATAAAATTCATTATTCAATGTATTTCAAGTTTCATGTTTAGGAATCTATCTACATTGCCTTCCCCCCACCCCAAGCTGTTCATTCATATCTTTATGGGAATTAGAAGATTCTCATACTTCTAACTTCAGTGCTTGGGTACTAAAATGATTTTCATTTCTTTAATATATTATCATAATTAAGAACATACTATGCATCAGGTTTGTGTGTGTGCATGTGTGCACATGCCTGCATGAGCAGCCCTGCATGGGGCCTGGACTCAGATCTAGCACTCTACCTGTTGAGCCACAGCTCCACTTTTGGCTTTTTGTGTGCTTAATAGGAGATAAGAGTCTCCCATACTTTCCTACCTGGGCTAGCTTTGAATGGAGATCCTCAGAGCTCAGCCTCCTCTGTAGCCAGGATTATAGGCCTGAACAACTGGTGCCTAGCCAGGTTTTCTTTTAACTCTGGAAATAGGGTAATTTGTGTAGTTCCTGTCCTTAGAAGAATTTATGTGGTGGAATGTCAAGTCAAAAAGGAAATAACAGTGTCATATACGAAGTGCTAAAAGAAGTCCAAGTAAATATTAGGAGGAAACTACGTAGAGAATAACCAGGAAACCCAGGACACACAGCTGTCAAGGAGGTAGAATTTAAGTTCAGCCTTAAATGTGTACATCAGGAGTTCCTTAAACAATCAAAAGGGAACATTCCAGATGGAAACATCCATGTACAAACCTCAGAGACAGGAGAAAGCATGGCAGGAAGCTTCTCTTGACGGTTGACTTTCTTGATGTGACTGGCAGGGCTGACAAAAAAAAAAGTCAGGAAACCCTGCAACCAGAATTGAGGTTGTGATTCGCTGGGGCAGCCACAGCTTTGAATCTGTGATGAGAACGGGGATAAACCTAGTTAGCATCATGCCTCCGGAATCCTCGGGGAGATCCATGAAGGAGCTTATTCCTGTAGTCTAGACGAAGGATGTTGAGAACGTGAAATAACACCTGAAAAAAGAAGGATGGGGAAGAAAAAGCTGAGGTTTAGAAGGTTAACTAAATATATAAAATTTGCCCCGCTCCTCCTGGTATCCTACACAACTTAAATGTAAGATACAAGTGAGAAGAATCATATACACACACCCCCAGAAAAGAACGTTAAAGGCTAATGGTGAGGCGTTGAGGCTGTGCAGGAGGCAGATAGCCCTCAAGCAGCAAAATCTATGGAAGAGAAGTTATTCTCAACCCAAATCTTAGAGTCTAGACTCACATAAATGTTCTGATGCATACAGTTTTCTCTCTTTGCGCTAGAACATTAGATCTTGATCGCAATGGGGCCTGCTCATAAAATATTATGATATAGAAGTGTTCAAAATGCCTAGAAATTTATTACTTAGGAAACACATGATCTACAATTCAGCTTTCTTTCTTTCTTTTTTCCTTCCTTTCTTTCTTTCTGTAGTTATGTATGTATGTATGTATGTATGTATTTATTTATTTATTTATTTTGCTAGTCCTGGGCTTGGGCTCAGGGCCTGACCACTGTCCTTGGACTTTCTCAAGGCTAGAGCTCTACCACTTGAGCCTCAGCACCACTTCCAGCTTTTTTCTATGTATATGGTACCAAGGAATGGAACCCGGGTCTTTGTGTATGCTAGGCAAGTATTCTACCACTAGGCCAAACTCCTGGCCCTCAGGAGTTTATTTTATATATAATTTTATTTTATATATAAAATATATATAAAATATATTTTATATATAATTTTTATTCTGATTTTTATTTTGTTAGAACTAAAGAACCTACTTCAAACAACAGATACTGTGTTGTTGCGGGTAGATATGCTTGTAAGGCAAACCATGGGAGTGGAAGTTCATTCACAATGTAGCATAGCCCACAGGTAGCAGCACTACAGAATACTACAGCCTGCCTTCCATAGCAAGGAGATCTCCTTTCCACATTCTGCACTCTAGCTCCTGCCCATCAAGCTATATCCTACACACAAAGAACTTGTCACACCAATGCCTCCCTCCCTTCCTTCCTGTCTGTCTAACTAGACTTCAGTAACATGTCTTTCAGAAAGACTCCCCTGGCTTAGGTGCCATTGCATATTGCTTCCTTGTTTACTGATGTATGTATTCTTCTCAACATTTACATACTCGACACTGAAATAGTAGATAAGAGTCTCACAGACTTTCCTTCCCTGGATTGTCTGAATGCAATCCTCAGATTGCAGCCTCTTCTAACAGGAATGAGCCATCAGCACCTAGCTTCATTTCAGTTCTTTAAACAGGTGATGCTTACCCTAAATTGGGAGGCACACATCACAAAGGAGAAATGTGTACAGGCTCCTTTATGTTATTTATATTTCCCTTGATTTTTAAAATCATCTTTCATGCTTGTAGGTAACTAATTGTTATTTAGGTTAAAAATATCCCTGCCTGATTTGTCCCTGAGCTGTACAAACCCCTGCCTCTTACTTTTTATCCATTAAAATAGGAATTCCTAACAGATAAGGTAATTCTGGAGTGTAAGAGTGCTTAAAAAGTAAGAAATATTCATTAACAGTTCTGTTGTCTTCATGAGCTTCCACATACTGACCAAAATGACTCTACTAGTCATACTGGGAGACAGGTTTCTATTTTGTTGGGCTTTTTTATCCCTCTAGACTTTCTGATACTTATTCTCCCTGAAGGAATGATGAAAAGTCCAATGTGTAAATGTCAAGAGAATTAAAGGGTTATATGTTGTACACAGAAAAGTCTAAATAGTTTTATTTTTCCCCTTTGGGGATATTAAACTGAACTTTTATCTCTTCAGATTCCTCTGCTTCTTCATATTCTCATTCTAAACATTAACTGAATTTTTTTTTAAAAAAGGATCTGGGTAGGGATTAACTTGCTTACTTAGTTCAGTAATATATGTATACCCAAACCAGAAGTGTTCATTGGTTTGCATAGTATTAGCTAAGGGGCCAGAGTGCACATTTAATACAAATCTTTAGGAAATAAATGCCATTTGAAAAGCAAAGGGGTGTTTATGGAAGGAACACCTTGAGAGCCAAAGCAGACCATTCACATAGGAGACAAGCTGAAAGGTCTGTGTAGCCAAATACAATCAGAATATCAAAAGTTACTTGTTCCCCAATGCTGTGTTTCCAGGGGATTTCTAGTGGTGGTAAAACATGTGTCCATTCCCACTATGAAAGCACAACTTGGTGAGATTTGTGGAAGAATACTTTCCCTGCTCTTCTCATGGAAGGGATTTAGCCAAGTCTCTGATCTGCAAAGGCCAAAGTAAAGTGACAAGTATTTGTTAAACTAAAAAGAAAAAAAAATGACTCATTTTAGGAAAGGTTTAGTTTAGGAGATGCAGCTCAGAACATGCATATCTAACTACCTGAGATGTGTGTTTGTACTTCTAGGAGGGTTTCCCTTTCACCTTACTTGGGAGGAAAGTAGCTTTTAGAGGTGTGGCGCAGTTGACTATCTGGTCCATAAATATCAGACTCTTCAGAACACTAGGGAGGAGCAATATAAAGGGAAGGTAGTCAGCAGAGTGTGGACTCAAATCCAAGGTGACACAATGTGGGTGAAGCATGGCATTCTGGGTGCCTTTCTCTACAGTGTGTACACTCTGCTATTGCTATGACACTTTATCAAGAGTTCTCTCTTCACATTTAATCATTTTGATTCTGTTTCACCCCTAAAGCACAATTCCCTCCAGAGTCACTCATACTAAACGTGTCTGATACTAAATATCTAAAATTTCTAAAGCATGAAGAGAAGCAAACATGCAGAACATTGGTTTTATATATATAATATATATGTATATAATCAATGTACATATAAAATATATGTCTGTATATATGATCAATAGGCTATCTATTTGTTTCTCTCCTAATCTCAGCTATTAATCTTGAGCCAGGTTGGAAAGTTGGGAGGAAAAGTAGCTTTTGTCATAAGGAAATTGTGGAATAGGAAAGAAATAATTGTGTCAAAGATCTAGAGATCTTGAATGAGGAACATGGCTTTTGTGACAAGGGTTTCATTGTATTCTCTGCCTATCTAAGGCTAGCCTGTGACAGGACTTGACTCAGGTTTGGTGGAGAGGGAAGACCTTTTCACACCCTTTCCCTGTGCTACTGCACACACACATCACAAAGGAGGAGATGAATTTGTTTGCTTTTCATGCAAGCGCTGAGTTCCTTTCCAAGCCTCTGAGAGATATGAGGGGCTGTAATTGTGAATATGACTGAACGCTTCATCCACACTGTTGTACTTTACTTCCTGTAGTCTAGCCTGAGCCTGTTGAAAGCTCACTTCTCAGCAGCCTTCCTGCCTCCTTTTCCAGACCCCCGTGCACCCCCTCCCATACATTTCCCCTCTCCCCTTCCAGGCTTGCAGAGCACAGTGTGCTGAGTGGTTTTTATACCACCTACCCTACCACACTCTGTTCCTTGTGTCTCTTTCTTCTTTAGTTGGAGCTCCTGGAGACCTAGCCTTGCTTTATTTTCTTTCTCCTAAAAGTTCTTCTTCAGTCCCTACAAGTAGACTTGAGGCTGGTTTGTTTTAACTCTAGTCTAGGATTATTAAATGATATTTCATTCCAAAAAATTATTTATAGAGATATAAAGTTATCAGAATGCCTTAATCGTATTCATATGACTGTGCTTATCTGTTTGATTAGCCTGTCTCTGATAAGCCATGCCTAGTTACTCTTCATTGCCTGTTGGACTTGCACGTAGGTTCCCAGTAGATATTTCTTAAGATTAAATAATGATGAACACTTCCTAAACTACATTTAATGCAATGTACGTCATTCATAGTGGCAGAGTTAATTTTTTTTTTGCCAGTCCTGGGCTTGAGCTCAGGGCCTGAGCACTGTCCTTGAACTTTTTCAAGGCTAGAGCTCTACCACTTGAGCCTCAGTACCACTTCTGGCTTTTTTCTATGTATGTGGTACCGAAGAATCGAACCCAGGTGTTCGTGCATGCTAGGCAAGCACTCTACCACTCGGCCAAACTCGCAGCCACTAAAAAAAAAATTTTGTAGTGCTAAGAATCAAACTTAGGACCTTACACATGCTACACAAGTTTTCTACTAAACCCTACCTCCAGTCCTAGACTGATCCATTAATGACATTTTAATTACCATAAAATATTCATCAAATTGCATAAAAGGTTAGGCAATCTTTCACAAGCATCAAGTTTATTTCTTTAATATCTGGTAGTGACAATTTTAAAACTTAATATACATTAATATTCATTACTTTAGAATTATTTTCTAAAACTTTCTGGCTTGATTGTTAATTTTTCATTTGAAAGTTGAAATTGAGGCATTTCCACAGTTATAACTTTGTTAAACTGGTGTTACAATTATCATTTCATTAACACTCAAATAATAATTTATTATGTCTTTTAAATTGTTTCTACAAAGTAGTAGCAACTTATATGACAGCATTTTAAAAAAATCTTTAATTAAAACTTGTATTTTTAACTTCCAGTGATCTTTATGATTCTGATATCATTTAGATACTTAATAAGCAAGATCCAACTGACTACTGATTTTTAATATTGAAGCTCAAACTGTTAATCTATTTCTTTCACTAGGCATGTATTTGGTAGTGTTGTATATGTAGGAGAGAGAGCAAGAGCGAGAAAGAGAGAGAAAAGAGGGAGGGATTCTTGTCTACCTGAAGCCTCTTCAGGGCAAGTACAGAACTGAGGTTTTGATGTTACCAAACCTAACAAGTACTTGACTGGTAGTTAGGAAAGGATTACTATGGAATTAAACAGTTTGGAATGCAGAAACCTAAAAAGTCTTGTGCTACTAATGTCCATTCATGCATATTGAATGGAAGCCAGGGGGATTTGATTACTACATGTCTTATCCATCCGTGTGAGCAAGCCCTACTAGGGAGAGGATCTAGGAAAAGGAGGGATGGATACTTGGGCAATGCAGAAAGGATTTTTTTAGATGATGGCTCAAGGTTAAGTATAAGTGGTAGCTTCTCAGATATACACGGGAAGAATGACATTCTGGACCAGCAAGTGGCAGACCACCTAGCTGTGAAACAGCTCTGTGTTTGAGCTGCTTTGAGCTGTAGAACTTTTTCCTTTATAATACAAAATGTGATTGACTTAATAGCATAAAGCAAAGTCCAATAACTGAAGGCCTCTAATGCCCTGCAAAGGATGCATATATTTTTAGAGCATAGGGGAAACCAATGGCATTTGACTCATAAAGCCCATTTTTTTTGTTTTATTGTAAAGGTGATGTACAGAGGGCTTTTAGTTATGTAAGTAAGGTAATGAGTACATGGCTTTTTGAATAGTATAAAACCAGTTTCTTTACCCCCATTTCACGGTCTGTATTCTTCCACTCATAGCTAGTAGCTCAGTTGCTGGATACTGGTGCCCTCCCACTTATAATCCTAGCTACTCATGAATCTGAGATATAGAAGCTCGCTCAGGAAGAACAATCTGCTGAACTACATCTCCAAAATAACTAGCAAAAAGCAAGGCTAGAAGCATGACTCAAGAGGCAGAGTGCCAGCCAAGCATGCTCAAGACCTATAGTTCAAACCAAGTTCTGAAAAAGTTACCCACACCAGAAATCCATTCCACTTCTTTCTGTTCACAACAGCTTAGTGCTAATAAATACATATTGTTGGAGTCCGTCTCTGGTGACCTTTCCAGATCTATGCACTTTCTTCTCCAGTTCTTTCTCACAGTTTTTCCCAAAATCCTTCAAAGTTGATCATACCCTCCACTCTTGTCTTAGCAGAAGCCCATCTCCATGGCCCCTTTAGCTGTCTCTAGCCCAGGGCTCTCACTTCTGGCACACGTTATTCACACCTGCTGATCTGCAGTCCTCATCTGGGTTAGACTCTCTGCAGTCTGACCCTGGAACACTCTCACCTTCTTCCCCTTCACACCCAGCCCTGTCCTTGCTTTGATTGTTTCTAGCTTTACAAGCATGTTGAACATATATTTGTGCCGAATTGCAGTGAACAGTAGTTGCTCAGTCATGACATTTATGAAACACCATTTTTTTGAATTCTTTTAATTGTGATTAATAGAAGGGTTACATTATATTCACCAGATAAGAGGTGCATAGCTTCACAGACATTGATACCCTTTCTCAAGACATGGTCCCCATTTCCCTCCCATCCTCCCCCCGCTTATCTTGATTTCTCCCCTTCCCTATCCAATTTCAAATAACCAATTAAGCACATATAAAATAGATCAGATAACAAGGTAAAATATTGTACACAATATGAGATTACCAAGGGATGGCAAAAAGAGATGAGAGATAACATAGTACATTAAGGACAACAATTACTACTCATTATATGGCATTTATTTCCTTATCCTGGAGGTCCATACATTTAGTGTCCTACTATTTAGCCTAATGTCTCTAAATTTTGTTCTATTGTAAATTTCTGCTAGGAGAGCCCAAGGTTTCTACTGATTATGACAAATGAGGGGAGACTATTGGGCCTATGTTCCTTTGAGTCTGGCTTACTTCACTTAATATGATTTTTTTCTAAGTCTTTCCATTTCCTTACAAGTGGGGCAATGTCATTCTTTCTGACTGCAGCATGGAATTCAATTGTGTATAAATACCACATCTTGTTGATCCACTCATCAACTGAGGGACATCTGGGTTGGTTCCATATCTTTGCTATGGTAAATAGTGCTGCAATGAACATCATTGTGCTAGTAGATTTAGTATGCCCTTGTTTCTGGATGATTGGGTAAATGCCAAGTAATGGAATTGCTGGGTCATAGGGGAGTTCTATGTTTAGTCTTTTAAGGAACTGCCATACTGCTTTCCATAGTGGTTTGCACTCCCACCAGCAGTGTAAGGACCAAGAAACACAACAAATCAGAGAAAGGCTGGATAAGTGGGACTGCATTAGACTGAAGAGCTTCTGTAAGGCAAAGGACATAGCTAGTAAATTAATTAGGAAGCCTACAGAATGGGAGAAGATCTTCACTAACCATACAAAGGACAAAGGCCTCATATCTAAAATATATCAACAGCTCAAAAAATTGAATCACTCCAAAACTAATCTCCAAAGTAACAACCATCTCAGTAAAAGATGGGCCAAAGACTTAAAGAGAGTCTTCTCTGAAGAAGAAAAAAGAATGGCCTATAGACAAATGAAGAAATGCTCAACATCTCTGGTCATAAAAGAAATGCAAATCAAAACAACTCTAAGATTCCACCTCACTCCAATTAGAATGGCCAGGATCAAGAAAACTAATAACAACAGATGCTGGAGGGGATGTGGCCAGGAGGGATCACTACTACACTGTTGAGAGACCATTTTTAAACAATCACTTTTTCAGTTATCCCTTTCCTGTAATAAACTGAGTTTTGGGATGGCAGAAGCCAAGTGCAACTTGCTTATCATTTCATTCCCAGCACCTAGAACAATGCTTGACTTATACTTTGATGTATTAACTATCCAATCCATCTATCAGATGGCCAGCACCTAGCAGATTAAATGATAGCTTTTATTGCTTTCATGAACAACAGGTGCAGGTTATTCTGTATGAAATGGTACCACTTGTACAAATAGGCCATGATGAAGCCTGAAAATGACCACTGGCTATGGGAAATGAGAAAGTAATTGCTTCAAAATGCATTTTGTTCAGAAACTGACATGTTGAATTGAAACCCTTTTGTACAACTACTTGACAGTAATAAAAGATAAATAAATAAAAGGTCTTAAGTGATTGTTGTTCTTTCTTCATTGGTTTTTGTCAGTTGTAGAGCTTGAACTCATCGCCTGGGCACTGTCCCTGAGCCTCTTTGTGTTCAAAGATAACATAGACTCTACCTCTTGAGCCACAGCACCACTTTCAGTTTTTAAATGACAGATTGGAAACAAAGTCTCAGAGGGACTTTTCTGTCCAGGCTGGCTTCAAACCAAGATCCTCAGATCTCAGCATCCTGAGTAGCTAGGATTACAAGTGTGAACTAACCAGCACCTAGCAATTGCTGTTTTTCTTTTTAAATCTATTTATTTATATGGCTTTTGCCAGTGCTAGGGCTTGAACTCAAGACCTAGGCACTGTCCTTGGGCTTTCTCAAGGCTAGTGCTCTACCATTCGAGCCACAACACCACTTCTAGCTTTTTCTGTGTATGTGGCTACTGAGGAATCAAACCCAGGGCTTCATGTATGCTAGGCAAATACTCTACCACTAGGCCATGCTCTTGGCTCTAGCAATCACTGTTCTTTTAATAAACTTTTAAGAAGCAGTGAATCCAAGAGCTCTTTTACAGTAGCTTGAAGAGTACCTGGCAAGATGAGAAGGGAATACGAAATAGTTTACAGAAGTAGATTAACAGGGGAATGGTTAGATCCCACGAGGATAGTCTCACATGATGAGAGAATGCTGGGCATCCTCGTGGAAGAAGGGAGACCTACAGGAAGGTCCAGGTCCAGGGTCAGATCCGGTCCCTGGGGAGAAAGAGCAATCTTGCATCATGTTAGAGAAATGTTGTCTAAAGAATGTAGGCTGGAATCTCTGTAGGAAAGAGAATACTGAAAATGATATAGGCTCTAAAGGCAGCTTTTTTTTATTATATATATATATATATATATATATATATATATATATACAAGCCTATCTTTCTTTTTTTCTTTCAGTTGTTTGGAGGTCTTGTCTGGATTTTGGTAGCCTCCTCCAACGTTCCGCTACCTTTGCTACAAGGATGGGTCATGTTTGTCTCTGTGACAGCCTTTTTCTTCTCCTTCCTCTTCCTGGCCGTGTTCCTCACTGGAATGGTGACTCAAATCAATGCCAACTGGAACTTCCTGGTAAGGGACTTTTATTTCTTTTATATCTGCCTTAACAAAACATTTGAAATTCATTAGTGCCACATTCTGTTCCAAAATATATGTGTTGTAGTTGTTTGTTGTTCCACGTGGGAGAAAAAAAGTGAGACCACAAGAGCTACTGGGGTTCCCAGTGGCTGCCTGTATGAACAGAAGAGCCTCCAGTTGTTCCTGCATTGGTAGAAATGAGAAGGCATTCACGATCTAGATCACTTTTATGTATAAACTTTCACTTCATGCAAAACAAATGAATTTTCTTATATTGGTCAACTGCACAAATAGAGGCCTTTGAGAGCTTCCGTTATCATGTGTCTTCAAATTTTCCATTGAGTTCTGCTTTAGACAGTTGCATCTCCAGTTTTCCTTCCCTGTCTTTGTAGAATTGCTTCCGGCTCCCTATCCTCACCATTAGAGATAGTAAACTCCACTGATGCTCAGTTCCGCAGAAAAATCAAATTTAGAATTTGTGTGCAGCCTACAGATACTTGCTATAGGAGATTACTTATCATAACCTAATATAAGTGCTTTGTGCATAGTTGTTTTACTCTATTGCTTAGGAAACAAAAGAAAAAAACAATCATCTGAACATGGCCTATACAGGGATCATCTTAACTTTTTTCATACTTGGTGGATTGATTCCTTCGAATCAGGACCCATAGAACCTCAGGGCCATATTCTTTTCAGAAAACCATATTCGCTTCTATCTTCTGTTCTCCAGATACTTTGAGAGGAATATATTTTATAATCAATCCCTGACCTAAATCAGCAAGAACGGATACTTTTTTAAGAACTAAATATTGAAGTAGCAAATTTACAATCAAAACAATATTTCAAATTATGACACCATTAAATTGGATGAACTTACTTTCTGTTTTCCATGTATATATGGCATCTTTCTTTTTTTCATATATTTTTATTGTAATTAATAGAAGGGTTACATTATATTCACCAGATAGAGGGTACATTACTTCACATACCCTTTCTCTTGATCCCCATTTCTGTCCCACTACCCTCGCCCCTCATCTTGTTTCTCCCCTTCCCTATCGGATTTCAAACAACCAAATACACATATGTACAATGTATCAGATAACAAGGTGAAATACTGCAACAATATGAGATAGACAAGGATGGCATCTTTCTTTCAAGTTTGTGGCTGTTCATTCTGTAGGCCTATTGCAGATAGTCCCAGAAGAGCATGTTGCCAGGTCATGGTCAAGAGTGCTTTAATTGAAGTTCATGAAGATTTCTCCCATTACATCTGAATCTAATGTTTATAAGGCTTTATATATATGTTCTCCCAAGTACACTTGCATTTTATTCAGCAGCATCAGAAACATCTATTTCTACAGCAAGAGGATGCTAATCTCAAATGTTACCCACAGTGAACTGTAGCAAGTGTGATTGTACATTAAGCCAGTCCTCAGAAAATGGCACAGCTTAATGTAAAGCCAAGAAGGAAGTAGACTTCAGTGGTTACAATTATTCACAGGCTTTGAATTTATGTTTGTTTTCTACATGCTAGGTGGCCATGGACAAAATAGGTAGCATCTCTGAATTTTAACTTCTTCCTTTTTAATGTAAAAAATAATACTTACTTTATTTGATTCCATTTAAAGAATAAAGGAAACAGTGATTTGAGGACTAGATATAGTAATCAATCAGTAATCATCCTAATTCCTTAAACATGCTGAGACCTTTGGTTCAGAACATTGACAGCCCTTTTATTTGTATTACCTTGCTTATAGTATGTTCCTACAATGTTTTCCCTGTTTTCTCATTAATGATGAGGAAACATTTCTGTAAGGAATACTGAGGAGCAAAGAGGACCAAAGGATATTACAAAGAGATAAGAGATCTATATCTATAGATCGGGAGTGGGGAGGAGAGAAAGTGCTAGAAACAGACCAAATGCTATTTGGAAAAGGGGGAGGAATGAGGGGAGGATTGAGGAAAGGAATTTGAAGAGGCAGAGGAGGTGGGTTTGTTTAAAGTGCACTGTGTGCATATGTGGAAATACCACATGGAACCTTCTCATATTACTAATAGATGCATGCCAGTTCAAAAATAAAATTTAAACATACTTTCTTTTTAAAGAACATTTTTTTATTACTTGGTCATGTGATGAAAATCAAAGATCTGTAATTAGGTTACAGATGGATCCCAAATCTCCTCTTTATAAATGTTTGGCTTTCCCATACATTATGGTAATGAAGCAGTGTTATTGTCAGAGGAAACCAGCTACTTTTAATATCAGTCTCAAAAAAAATGCCATTGTGCATGAAGCCCTGAGTTTGATTCCTCAGTACCACATGCACAGAAAAAGTCCATAGTGGCACTGTGGCTCAAGTGGCAGAGTGCTAGTCTTGAGCAAAACATGTCCAAGGACAATACCTAGGCCCTGAGTTCAAGTCCCAGGACTGGCAAAAAATAAAACACTGTTAGAACAATTTGAACCTCTGTATCCCTACCCCTCCTGGCACAGCACTATTCAATAATCACTTCCCCAAATCATTTCTCCCAAAATGTCATACCACCCGCTGTCCTTATTCTTCTGTGACCTTCCTGGATCTCCTAGTAGCCTGGAAACTAAGATGTTAATCCCTAGAAGCACTGTATCCAGTGTTCTACAGGACCCAGCATTTTTCTCAATTGGTCAGTGCATGTCTGTACTAACATTTATGTATTTTTAATATCATTCATAATCTGATTAGACATATGTCCTTATTATTGTTGATTGTATTGTTTTTGACTTGTATTATTACCTTTGGAATTACTTTTGGAATTGAGTACAATATTAATATCCTTTGTAATGTACTGGTTTTCTTAAATTAGAATTTCCCACCAATTTATAGCGGTCTGTCTACATTCTATCTGCTAACTGAAATAGAAATGATTTTTGTTGTTTTAGCTGTACAACCATATGTAAGGGACATTGAAATCGGAAGACTTACCAGTCTGTCTCAAAGGTCATATACATGGAAAGGATTATCATATAGTATATATAAATATTTTATAAGTATTATATATCATATATACAAATATGTTATATATTCAACTTACAGTAGACACCATTGGTGAAGCAAAAAAAAAGGTGGTTCAAGTCCAGGAGTTTGGCCTAGTGGTAAGAGTGCCTAGCATGTACGAAGACCCAGGTTTGATTCCTCGGTACCACGTATATAGAAAAAAAATCAGAAATGGTGCTGTGGCTGCAGTGGTAGAGCTCTAGCCTTGAGAAAGCCCAAGTCCAGTGCTCAGGCCCCAAGTTCAAGGACCCAGACTGGCAAAAGAAAAAAATGGTTCAAGTTGACTATACCATATCCAAAATTTGTGGCACCAAAAGTTTTTTTTTAAATTTTAGAGGTTATTTGTTTGGGAATATTTGACAGGATTTTACTGCTTAAAAATACTCAGACTGTGGAGCATTATGGAATTTGGTTTTGAGCTTAGGAGTTTTCAACCTATAGAAACCAAGTGCTATAGTGATTGTCACATACAAGGTTCATAATACAGTAAGCATATTTTCTAGGAACCATTTCCTGCCTTCAAGGACTTTATATTAAACACTTCCTTAACTAGTAATTTTTTCCCCGTGGTAATTATTGAGGAAAGCAAGAATGCATTTTGATAACTGATTCATTTTCTACCAGTATTTGTTAAAGAATATCTACTACAATACTTTTGTCTTACTAATCATGCAAATAAATTCATATTCACAGCACTAGATATGTTCAGTATAAAGCTAAAAACTTGTCCATTCTAACCAGAAGAAAAAAAGATTTTTGATGTTGAAATTGCTAGGTAGTTTGTTTCGTAAAGAAAAAAATACTTTCCTAATTTTGAAGAGTGGACTCCATATTGTAAATCCTCCCCACTTTTAGGGCAAGGAATGCTAAGGAAGGAAGTCGTAATAAAAGAGCTGTTTAAAAAAATCCCGTATATTTAAACTTGTTTTTCTATATTCCTCAAAGGTGTAGCTGACCCGAGTTTGATTATTTTCCTATTATAAACATCATTTAACACTGTGAACATCCTGAGCTGTGTTTGTCACTCCCACATCCACTTTGTTACTGACCTTTAAGATAATTTTTTGCAATAGATAACAAGTGTTATTGTTCTCAACTATCCGAGTGGCTATCAATCCTTTCTCCATGCTGCTATTAAGATTCCCGCATATATAGTGCCATTGGTAGAGGAGAAGAGCATGAGAGGGAGACTTGGATAAAAAGACCAGGTTCATCTAGTGAAAATGTACCTCATTTTTGGACTGCAGCCTGTGACTGGAGCATCAATAGTAACTGGAATCTTGTCAGGTTTAACCCAGCCTACTAAGTCAGAAATTCCAGGGCTACAGTCTAGGCATCTGTTTGAACAAGTTTCCAGGTAGTTCCTATGCATAGATCTATTTGCCAACCTCCATCTTAGCATAAAGAACCTGGCCTTCCCCAAAACTGTGTGTCAGGAAGAAGATCTTTGTGTGTGTGCCTAATTCATACACAGTAGGAATCAAAATACCCAGGATAACCAGATATCCTGTGGTCTAGCCTTCTACCTGTCAGGAATATTTACTGAGAACCCTGGTACACCAGGTCTAGAAGTAAATATGGCAGTGAAGGAATGATTATGCAACTATTGTGCTGATTAAAATTTGATAATGACAAAGAAGGAAAGAGATACCAGAAAAGCACTGTGTAATTTCAAGTCCATGAGGCCTTGACTGTAAAGCATAGTGCTGTAACACACACACACACACACACAGAGAAATAGTACATGTACACAATGGGATTTTATTCAGCCTTGAAAAAAGAAGATAGAAGGACATGATGGACATGTTGAGTAAAAGACACTAGTTCACAGTGACAAACAACACACACCCTCACTAATATAATGGATCACAAAAGGTAATAATACAATGTTTGTGTACGAGAGGAGGATGGAAGATGACAGTGAAAAATGTTAGTGCATGGGCCGGGAGTTTGGCCTACTGGTTAAAGTGCTTGCCTAGAATGCACAAAGACCTGGGTTCGATTCCTCGGTACCACCTATATAGAAAAAGCCGGAAGCGGTGCTGAGGCTCAAGTGGTAGAGCTCTAGTCTTGAGAAAGTCCAAGGACAGTGCTCAGGCTCTGAGCTCAAGCCCAGGACTAGCAAAAAAAAATGTTAGTGCAAATGCTATTTAGACACAGAGATGTAAGTTCAAGAGATGGTCACTATAGCTAAGGACAATAGAAGTTCTAGAAATTCTCAAGATCTTTGTGTCAAGAAACAGACTTTTTTTTAATCTCAAAGAAATGGTTGGGAGGAGCTGATAGCAAATAAGTTGAATTTTAACTCAAATAAAATGATACAAACTATATCACAGTCACACTTCACATTAATTCCAGAAACATTTAAAACAACCTAGTAACTGTTGTAATACTTTTTTTGCAGAAATATATGACTTGTTTTAAATTGAATATTGGGATATATAGCATTGCATTCTATGACTAAAAGTAAGATTCATTAATTATGATACACATAACTATCATAAGAATTATATAATTTACATGACATATTACTTGAATTAAAGACAGCATGTGATTCCTTGTTTATCCTATGTTCATTGATATTATCTGTGTAAATTAAAATCATGACTGTTACTATAAAGTTTATTACATCAAGTCATTCACGGTGGCTCACACCTATTATTTTAGCTACTCAGGAGGCTGAGATCTCAGGATCAAGGTTCAAAGCCAGCCTGGACACAAAAGGACCTGAGATTCTTATCTCCAATTAACCTCTAGAAAATGGGAAGTGGGGCTTGGCTCAAGGGTAGTGCGGTAGCCTTGAGCTGAAGAGCTCAGGGACAGCGCTCAGGCCCAGAGTTCAAGCCCCATGACCCCCCAAAACTTATTACATCAGGTTTGCCAGTATACCAAATAAAACAAGCTTCTTGATTTCCATTTAGAATTCAGTGCACTGATATTATGGAAATAACCAAATTAAACAATGAATACTCTTTAAGATTGCTTGATGACATCTTCTGTTCTTGCTAAACCTAAATATCAAGTGAAATGAAACACAGAAAACAAACCAAACAAAAAGCCCTCTCTCTTGTCTCTCAGGATTTTGCCTACCACTTTGTAGTGTTTGTCTTCTACTTTGGAGCCTTTTTACTGGAAGCAGCAGCCACCTCCCTGCATGACCTACAATGCAATGCAACTGTGACTATGCAGCCTCTCCTGAGTGACAACCAGTACAACATCAATGTGGCAGCCACGGTAAGAGGCCCATGGGGACAGCAGACCAGCTTACCAGCGCGGCCCCTCCACTTTCCCTGTCTCCTAACACTCCTCAGGCAACAGTGATCTGTGATTTCCTAAGACTAGCCATTTGCCTTGAGCCTCATGACATGCATCTGTAATCCCAACTGCAGGAGACACAGGTGGGAAAAGCATGACCTGGAGCCAGCCCAGGCCGAACTGCAAGACACTAGCTTAAAAATAATGAAAACAAAAGAGCTGGGTGCTTGCCTGGCAAGAGTGATGCTCTGACTTCAAACCCCAGACGTGCATAAAATAATTATATATATATATATATATGTAAACATATGTAGGTCGACACATGAATATATCTGTTGTAAAGGGAACTTAGTCACGAGACACAGAGAAGCCACCACTCAAGAAACTGAATTGGGAGTCTTTATTGGAGAGCTGGTGGACTGCTGGTGGATTCTTATCTCAAAGACTAGGATATATTTGTATCTACGTGTGTGTGTGTGTGTGTTATTTCTGTTAGCATTACACACATAATCACTACCGTACACTAACCCTATTCTCACCTCTGCGCTGGGAACTAAAGCACAAAACAGTTGACATCCATGTAAGACGATAGCAAGTCAGTGCTGGACCTTGTGCAGCAAAGAAATAATTGTGTTGGTCACTTCTTTTACTTTTCAGACATGTTAAAGAAAATTTGGTCATGCATTTGCCTTATGCTAAATTAATATTTACCACAACCTCCATGTGAAGGTAGATCACTTAATTTGATAAAATCCTATTTCAAACCCAATTATTTTGAAGATGAAAGTAGGAAGATAAGCCAGGTGACCGAGGCTCATGCCTGTAATCCTAGCTACTCGGGAGACTGAGCTCTGAGGATCACGATTCAAAGCCTGCCCAGGCATGAAAGTCTGTGAGACTCATCTCCAGTTAACTGCCAAAAAACTGGAAATGGCGCTGTGGCTCAGCGTGCTAGAATGGTAGCCTCGAGCTGAAGAGCTCAGGGACAACGCCCAGGCCCAAGAGTTCAAGCCCCACAACTGACAAAAAAAAAAAAGTGAAGGTGACAAAAGTAAGCCTCTCTCATTTTAATAAAACCACCTCTACCATCTCGTCACTCCTTCAGATGGAATGAAATGCTTCTTAGTCTTGTGATACAAGGGTCTCAGTTGGAAAAAAAATGCTTATTTTATTAGTGTTATAAAACAAAACAGAAGGACTGGAGTTGGACAGTTTCCCATCAGAATTCCCATTGAATTTTCCTTCTGGCGTTTCCCAAGGTCTAACACTTCCTTTTCCACAGTGTTAACTAGATCCTCACTTCCTTGGATCAGTGAAAGTAGTCCTAAATTTGTCTATTGATAAATCACCCTGACTTGCTTTTATAAGCATGGTAGGTGCTCTGGTTGATATCACTACTTGCTTACAACACACTTTTGCCCCCAGTGACCCAATTTTCAGAGCTGTTCATATAGAAATTCAGTTCTGGTTGTGTCTCTTTTCTGACTTTGTTCCCATTGTCCTTCCTTTGTGGTTGCCTTATTAAAAAAAAAAGAAAGAAACCTCCACATGCTTCAATATTAAATCTCATTTCATCCACATACTCCAGTCCAGGTAGTTCTCTAAAACCTGACTTTTCGGGGTACTAAAATAAACTGGCCATTTATTTTTGACATTGCATTAAAATTCTTCACCTTTCTTTCTTTTTCATTATATTTAAGAAAAAAAGGAAAATTCCTTTTCATTAGTAGTAGATCTCACAAGCACTTGCTCTCACTCAAAGGAGAATGTCTAGATTAGAAGTGTATAGCATACGGTTTCTGCATGTGGATATCCAGTTTAGCCTGCACCCCTTGTTAAAGGAATTGTCGTTCTTCAGTTTATTTTTTTTTACTCTTATCAAATATTGGATGGCTGGAGGTCTGTGGATTCATTTCTGAGTTGTCAGTTCATTAGTCCTCCTGCCTTTTCTTGTGCCAGTACCAAGCTGTTTTCATTACTATGGCTTTGTAATAGAGTTTGAAGTTTTATATTGTTTTTCCTCCAAAACTGTTCTTCCTGCTAAGGATTGCATTTGCTATTCCAGGCCTTTTGTTTCTCCATATGAATTTTTGAATTGCTGTCTCTACTTCACTGAAGAATGTTACTGTGATTTTGTTGGGTATTACATGGAATTTATAAATTGCTTTGGGGAGTATTGACCTAATCTAGGAGCTTAGTTCTTTCCATGTCCTTAAATCTTCAATCTTTTTTTCCAATCTTTAAATTTTTCACTATAGAAGTCTTTCAGAATTCATTGTATATACCACAAAGTTAAGCACAGTAAGTCAAGTTGTGGGTCAGAGTGGGCTAAGAACTTAGAAGGGGTGATACTGATCAAGATGTACTCTATTCATGAACTGCTTTGTTAAATGGAACCTCCTTTGTACAGCCACTTAAAGATAACAGTTCATTTTAAAAGGGTGTAGCAAAGCTAGGGATGTACCTCAGTGACAGAGAGCTTGCCTGGCATTTGTGAGCCTCTGGGTCCAATCCCCAGCATTTCTTCAAACAAAAAATCAGAGAACATCCACCAAAAAAAGGTGAACATAATAGTTAGTCTACGGCTGATTCTAAAATTTCTTTCCTGAGTAAGTTCTCTGCTAAGAATCTCCATACCATACCATAAACTTATTACATATGAAACTATTTCTTTATGGATTCTAAACCCAAAAGGATATGTGGCCGCTATCTTCTATGGCTTATAGTAGAAACCTATCCGGTTGGATCTAAAGGACTCTTCTATGAACACCAGGGCTGGCCATTCCAAGCTGGCTGCAGACCTGTGCTTGAAGCTTGTTTCCTACCTAGGAAAGAGCAGGCCTATGATTCATCTCTGAGTGTCCTTTGTTGACTTCAAAAGTCATAGAAATGATTTTCTACATCCTTAGGTTGTAATAGTTATTTTCTTTCTTAGCAATGAAACCACAATATGAATAGATAACTCATACTGAATTTTTAATACAGTGCTTGGGATTTATAAATACTTAATAACTGAGTCTAGTGTGTGAACAAATGTTCAACAGAAGACCGTCTTCAGAAAGAAAATTACTATGAGCCAAAAATGCTTAAAAGAAGGGGCAATGAATGAACTGAAGAGCTCAAGGATAGCACCCAGGCCCAGGGGTAGGGTGGTAGCCTTGAGCTGAAGACTTCAGGGACAGCACCTAGGCCTAGAGTTCAAGCCCCACAACTGACCAAAGAAGGAAAAAAAAAAGAAGAACACGAATCCAGTACATATCCTACAAAACTAAAAGAGGAATGGGTAGGGATGGGATGGGTGAGAGGATTCAAAGAGGTGACATTGATTCAGATACATTATATCTATAAACTGCTTTGTTAAATGGCAACTCTTTTAAAATGAATGGGGGAAAGGAGTAGAATGTAAGGAAGAATACATTGTATTTACCTCAGAACTGAGAAAAATAGGGAAGAGAAGAGTCAGAGGGGGTAGAAGATGTTGAAGGGTGACACATCACAATGTATACATAAATTGCTTTGTTAAATGGCAAAAAAATTCAATACATATCCTAAAACTGAAGAAGAGTGAGTGAAGAGGTGGGCATGGGACGGATGGCTGAGAGTGCTGAACGAGGTGGCATTGATGGAGACATACCATATTCATAAACTGCTCTGCTGAATTGCAACTTCTTTATACACCTACTGAAAATCATTTCAAAAAGAAAATTAAAAAACACATTTTTAAAAAGACCAATACAAGGTATTTTTGTAAGTATTAAAATAGCATCAGCTAAGTTGGTCAGTCTTCATAGTTTCTCAGAGGAGTGTTTTCCTAATGTCAGTGGAATGCACCTGATACCTGTTTTTCTTTCCTCTTCTTAGATTTTTGCCTTCGTGACGACAGCTTGTTATGGTTGCAGTTTGGTTCTGGCTTTACGAAGATGGAGGCCGTAACACTCCTTGGAAACTAACTGTTGTGTGCCAGTTTCCCTTGTCAACTTTATATTCTGATCCATTTGTTTAGTGTTTTGTCCAGATGGAACAGTATTCCATAAGCAGTTTGCCTGGTTGATTCAGAGGGAGAATCAAAGTGAAGTTTTGTGTTTATTTCATGGATGGGATTTTTAACTTTATTGTATTAGATATGCAGTCTTTTGTTTTATGTCTTATCTCTTTTCTTCTTAAAAAACCTGTTCCCCTCCTTGTTCATAAAATACACAGATATTTTTCAAGAAAAAAAAATAGTATCCCTTTGGTTTGGTTGCTAAGTTACCTGAACTTTAATATTAGTTAAGGATCTTAATAAGTATCTTAACACATTTTGAATAGACTTGCCATTGAATTTCCAATGTCAACAGGAATGGGTGCACTTTTTCTACAAAGGGGCCAGATGGTAGTTATTTAAGCTTCACCAACCATCTTGTCTCTGCCACAGCCATTCATTTCTACTGCTGCAGCATGGAAGCAGCTACATAGACGGTATATAAACTAGAAAGTGTTGATGTGTTCTAATAAAGCTTTATTTACAAAGATAGGGGGAAACAAGAATTTGGCTTATTGTCTACAGTCTGTCACCTTCTGGCATAAAACTTCAGATGTCTTATTTTTTTGTTTTTGTTTTTGTTTTTTATGGAACTGGTCATGAAAGTGCATAAACTTCATTAGACAAGCCATATCATATGTAGTATCATTTTTCAATAACACTTTTTTGTTAATGATCAAATAATTACCCTTAGAAGGGCATGTACTTATTTCTCAAGCTCATTCCAGCATGCCATGGGTATAGGAAAAAGCAATTTATGAAGTGAACCCTAGATGTTTAATTAAACTAATGATATCTTAACAGCTGTGCAGGACTTTCCTTGGAGAGTTCTCACATGGGATCCTCTGAGACTATTAATTACTACTGGAACTGGTATCTCACTATTTATGTCTTACTTTGGTTTATTTATGCTCCAGAACACAGTTGTTTGCCCTGTGCATGAACAGATGAATATTTATGTACATGAAGCTTTTCCAAATAGAGCTCCCTGAAGAAGTAACTTCTAATTAACTTTCTGAGTTAAATTTAAGTACATTATTAAATATAACATAAAGCTATAGATTCTTCTATGTTTTGATAATAGTCAGAATGTCTATGGGGTTTGCTGTTGTTGTGACTTGATGACAGATAGACAAAATCAGTTTAAAAGAGGAGCTAGCACAAAAACTTGTTTCTTGCCAAATAGTACAGGAAACCATTTTAACCTTCTTGTACTGGCCCTAGTAGTGGAATTGTACCAGCTAACTTGAATGGAAGAACAAGTTGGGGTTAAGCTATAATTCCTACATCTAACTGTCCACATAAGGTACTTCCAATAGCCCTCATAGGTCTATTTCTAGGGGAAAAAAATGTTTTCTATTGCTTTATCCTTTCAGCCTTTGATTTCGCCATGAATCATCCCCTAAGAATGCGATATACAATTGAACTGTTAGACTTATAGAACATAAAAAGCTATGAATTAGTACCATGCTCAATATGCAGGAATCAGATGCTGATTATCTAATACTTCCCTACAAAGAAGAACCTTGTTAGGGCCTAGCTGTGGTAACATTATAAAGACGAGACACATTTAAATATGTGTGGCTTGAAGATATCAGTCTTACTACTTTATACCCATGTCATTTCTTTTCTATCATACCTGACTCCTATGATGTTTTTCTAGCTCCATGCCACATGCCTAATCTTGTACTCTGAATTATATATTATAAAGTTATAAATGTGCCATAAAGAGATATTGTGCATTCTACTTGGAATCATGTAAAGGTATTCTGCTAGAATTTAGTGGTGAGATTTTATTTTATTTCCCAAAAAGTAAACAGGCCATGCTTGGTGACATTAAATGATTTCATTAAAATGTGTTGGTGACATTTTTGCAAATGGATTGCTTCTAGATCATCAAGAACCAAACCTAAAGCTCACCTAACACTGAATGCTTAGATTTATAGATTCATTGCATTCTGGATTTGTGAACTGAGTGACAAAGCACTTGAACAAGAACTATGACATTTAAGAATTTCTTTATATATCTTAGCTGTAAAAATGAGGAAGGGTTGGTTGGTCTTAAAAATCTGATAACTCCATGATGAAAAGAAATTTATTTTATAAGTGTTATGACTCTAATAAAGTATTCATTTGGTAATCTTTTTGTCATTAATTTTTTACACTGTTCACTTTGCAATTCATTTAAAGGTTGATATAAACTTCATAGAACTTCTAGGCTCATAAAAGAACTCTATATAAAATCTTTATAAAAGAACTCTCAAAAATGTCAGTAAATTTTGCTTTGATGAATATAAAGAAATTGGGAAAGTAATATTATAAAGGAAGTTTAAATGAGAATTGTCTTGCATTTCATTTTCAAGACATATATACATATATAATTTTATGCATGTCAGGCTCTGTTCAAAGTATTTTTATTAAGCATTAGTTTATTGCTTATCAGAACAGGCTGAAGGAGTAAATACTATTATTTTTAATTCTTACACTTTTAAAAACACCTGGCCAGCAGGGTGAGGTAGATCATGCCTCTAATCTTAGCTACTCAGGAGGCTGAGATCTGAGGATCATGGTTCAAAGCCAGCCCTGGAACTAAATACCCTGAGACTCCAACTAATCACTAGAAAACTGCAAGTGGTTCTGTGGCTCAAGGGGTAGGGCAGTACCATGAGCTGAAGAGCTCAGAGACAACACCAGGGCCCAGAGTCCAAGCCCCACACAGGACAATAGGAAAAACAACAACAACAACAACAAAAAAAAACCACCCAGGCCACCTCTCTACCAAATGAGAACACGGGACATTAGTGAGGTAGCACCTAAAATGTAGACTCATAATTTCTGTGTGCCACAGTTCCCCCAAACTGTATGCATAAATTCAAATATGACTTTTCTTATCCCCAATAATTTCTTAGCAGAATGTTTAACAGCATTGTTGTTTACATTAAATGTCTTAGAATAGGATAGTTATAAGAGTTTAGGCCAGGGTCAGGAGTGTGGCCGAATAGTAGAGTGCTTGCCTACCATGCACAAAACCCTAGGTTCAATTCCTTGGTACCTCATACCCAGAAAAAGCTGGAAGTGCTGTTGTGGCTCAAGTGGGCTCCCACTTCAGTGCCCAGGCCCTGAGTTCAAGCCCCAGGACTGGCAGAAAGAGAGAGAAAGAGAGAGAGAGGGAGAGAGAGAGAGAGAGAGAGAGAGAGAGAGAGAGAGAGAGAGAGAGAGAGAGAGAGAGAGGGAGGGGAGGGAGAGAGAGAAGGAGGAGGGAGGGAGGGAGGGAGAGAGAGAGAGAGAGAGAGAGAGAGAGAGAGAGAGAGAGAGAGAGAGAGAGAGAGAGAGAGAGAATGAATTAATTAATTTAGGGCAAACATGCATGAAGAGGAAGATTTTAGAGAGCAAATATCCCCAGAGTGTTTGGCTGCCTCTTTCTCCAGTCTGTTAGTTCTGGTGTGGACTCTGGGGCTTTAGTCTCCTTCATTATCTCGCACTGAGTCAGCCTCTGTCATCCTTCCTGATTTCGGAAGGCTCTTTTGTCTGAGATTCATAGGGATTTTACAGGTGGCCTATGCATTTCCTTTGTATCTTGCAGAGTGTCATTGTCACAAAAGTTCCATCTTTAATGCCATACTTCACTGAGCTAGTGGATCTGATGGCAGCATAATATATTCATGGCTGAGGGGACCAGACTATGGAGAGATGACCATTTCTAGGAGGGGCACATTTTTAAATATTTAGATTGTACCACTTTTTAAAACAAGCATGTTGCTTAGAGACATTCATAAAGTGATGTACCTAATTCCTATCTCTGGTGGCTCTCAATTCCTCACACTCTCCTTGAGTCTTTTCTTTTTTTTGCCAGTCCTGAAGCTTGAACTCTGGGCTGGGGCACTGTCATTGGGCTTTCTCAAGGCTAGTGCTCAAGCACTTGAGCCACAGCACCACTTCTGGCTTTTTTCTGTGTATGTGGTACCAAAGAATTGAACCCAAGACTTTATGCATGCTAGGCAAGCACTCTACCACCTTGAGTGTTTTTTTAGCTGACACCTTGGAAATGAGGCCTTTCCTGAGAATCAAGTCAAACCTTGAATCTCACACTAGCACTGTCTGTTCTCCTGTTTTTTCCTCTAGGGTATCATGACACACAATTTATACACACAATTTGTATTTTAATTTGTCCATATACACTTCATATATTTAGTTTATTCTTCTCTGCACAAGAATGTGAAGCCTGTACAGAGGAATCACCTGCTTGGTGAACTGTCTTACACCCAATACCTAAAACACAGCATTGCAAACAACAGACACTCACTCAGTGTTTATTAAGGTAGTGTTTGGTTAAATGTTAATAGCAACACCTTCCTCTTGACTTCTAATCAATGTATCTTGTCAAACTATCATGTTAATGCTTGAAAATTCCCAGGATGATTGACTAGCTATTTTTAACATAGGTCAGAAAGTATTTAGCTTTACAGACTAGTAATTAAATGTACGTAACTGTAAAAAAAATATGACACGATCAATTTTCTGTATTGTGGGATTTGAACATATAAAACTTAGGCATCCTATCTGAACACATTAGGTCATCATTTTCATTCTTTCTGTGAGGAAAGATGTAGCTTTCGACTCAGCTGGTTAGATCATAATTATCAGAAATGAACACCAAAGCTGTCATTTTCCTATAACTCCGACAGAAGAACTATGAGTAATAATTTCAGCACAAACATAGTAATGGGGATTGTTCTAAAATGTATATGTAGTGTTTTGACTTAATATTTTGTCTCCCAATTCGGGGCTTCATCCTTGTTTATCTATGAGGGGTAGCCTACATGAAGCACATTGATCAATTTCCTGTCAATCTCAGAGTCCCTATATCCCCAAAAGTAGCTCATTTGAAGAGTAAATAAATTTTCAACAAATAAATAGGTTATTACACTCTGTCAATGGGACATGACTTAGTTGCCCAGTTTTGTTTTGTTTTTATTGTTTTTCTCAGCAGTCCTACTTTCTTTCTTTTTCTTTTTTTTTCTTTTGCCAGTCCTGGAGCTTGAACTCAGGGTCTGAGCACTGTCCTTGGGCTTTCTCAAGACTAACACTCTGCCACTTGAGCCACAGCACCACTTCTGGCTTTTTCTATGTGGTACCGAGGAATCGAATCCAGGTCTTTGTGCATGCTAGGCAAGGACTCTACCACTAGGCCAAACTCCCAGACCACCAGTTCTACTTTCTATGTGAATTAAGAAAGGATAATTTGAACAGTATGGACACGGTATCTTGAATATTCAGTATGATACTAAATATTTACATAAAATAAGGTTTCTCTTAAGAGTGGTGTGATTTGTGGCAAGTTTACTTAACTAATGCCACCTGTATCCTCACCAGTCAGTGAAGCTTACCCAGCCTGAGGGCAGGTCCTTTGGGAAGTAGAACTAAGATGGAATTGGTATAAATACAAGATGGCTTTTGGAAATAATGACTATGAGAAATGAAGAGGAGAGAGAACATAAGTAGGAAAGGAAAACTTCCTACCCCTGATGTGGGGCTAGCTCTCATATTAAAGTTAGGTAGGAACAGCCTCGGGGACTGCAGTCTCTTAGAAAGCCTTATGGAGCTAGCAGTGCGCAACACAATCAAAATTGCCCACCAAGAAATTCCATGTCAGCTAAAAGTGATGAGCCCTGTGTTCACAACACGGCCAATCACTGGCTGTTGATTTCCCAGAAAGAATATGGACTTAGCTCATTGGCTCCAAAGCTTAAAGGAGAGCTGCAACTGAAGGCTATCAGCCAATTATTTCCTAGTTTTTTTGTTGGAAAAGTGGACAGCGTCCTTCAAAACTTTTCCCCTGATGGCATGTGTCTGTATGTGTCCTGACAGTCACTTCTCTCTAGGCCTCTCATCATAAGGAGGTGAGATGACAGTCTGCTACCCACATCACTACTGGTTGTAGGACCACAACTGGTTTTCGTCATCAGGCTGGCTGAATAATCCATTCTGAATTCCCTAGCATCTCTGCAGTTCTTGATGTATTATGTGGGCTGTGACCCAACCCTCCATTCTTGAGGATTCTGAAGCTCTGATACCTTTCTCATGTGAAGGTCTCTGCATTTGTTGGATTACAAGAACAAATGGATAAAGAAGAACCAAAAAGATGCCCAAGGTCCATGTAGTTCCCTCCCTAGCTCCCTACCCTTCCCTTTCCTCATCAGGAAAGAGAGTGACTTTTACCACTGGTCCCTAAACCCAGAATGCCATCAACTGAAGCATACAGTTCAATGAAACCTTTGCTCTGTCCCTTGGTAAGAAGGGACCAACTTGGACAGGAAGTGCTAAGCTTTCAGTAAGTCGTTGGAAATCATGATAGATAGGGCCTTTCCTGTTTCCATCACTTTTTCTACAGCCACATAACTTCTTCCTTGGGAGGCCCCAATGCCTTATGGAAGAAGTCCCAGGATCTGTGCCTATGGCATCAGTAAACAAAAATTCAGTCTCACAGAGTCTTGCCTTCATGCTGCCACCTCCGCCATGCATCAGCATGCCATCAACAGCCAGGCAGCTGTTTATGGAGGCATACAGCAATCTCCAGCCACAGGGACAGATCCATAGTTGGATGCTGAATTGAGTGTGGTGTCAGGCTTGCAAATCAAGTGTTCCTCAAATCCTCTGTGTATGTACCTGTGTGTTTATTCTTTTTTCTAAATATTTATTTAATTTATTTTTAAGTAGACATTGAAGTAAATATATATGTGAAGGAGTACACAAACTGTTCTTAAGTGAATTTTTTTATTTTTTTATCTGCGTGTTTATTCTTAATTCAAGGTACTTTTCTTCTCCCAACAGTATAAGAGATAAACCCAGAAACAACCCATAGAAATAACCCTTTGGGCTTTGGGCTTATCCACAGATTCTTCTGTGCAGTACTAAAAGTAGAATAAAAGAGGGCAGGGGGGGTTGCCTAGGGGTATAGTGCTTGCTTAGCATGAACAAAGGCACAGGTTAGACATGTACCACATACATAGAAAAAGCCAGAAGTGGTGCTGTGGCTCAAGTGATAGGGCTCTAGCCTTGAGAAAACCCAAGGACAGTGCTCAAGCCCTGAGCTCACTGGCAGGAAGAAAGAAAGAGAAAGAAAGAAAGAAAGAAAGAAAGAAAGAAAGAAAGAAAGAAAGAAAGAAAGAAAGACAGACAGACAGACAGGAAGGAAGGAAGGAAGGAAGGAAGGAAGGAAGGAAGGAAGGAAGGAAGGAAGGAAGGAAAGAAAGAAAGAAAGAAAGAAAGAAAGAAAGAAAGAAAGAAAGAAAGAAAGGGAAAGGAAGAGAGGCAAATTAAACTTTAAAACTACTATGCACCAAAGGAGGCAAGTGGAAAAAAGAAAACAAGATTCAGAATGGGAAAAGAAGAACAAACACCAGGTTCATAAGGTTTATCATGTAGAGAATATAAAGAAATGCTGCAACTCAAAAGCAAGGCAACTCAATTTAAAAATGGACAAAGGACTTTTATAGATACTTCTAAGAACACATCCAGACTACTAGCAAGTGCAGGAATAAAACATTCAGCGTCACTAGCCATTTAGGATATGCAAATCAAAACCACAATAATCTACTACTTTATTCCTACGGCTTAGATGGCTCTCCTGCTTTAAGGAGGATAATTAAGTTGAACATCTTACACATTCCTGGTGAGAATGTAAAATGGTTTAGCTACAATAGAAAATGTCTTGACCCTTCCTTGAAACACTTTTGGAAGGTAAAGAGATTATGGATTCCTGAGTCAAATGAATCCTGTGATTCAGACCCCCATTCTCTCCATCAGGATACAGTCTAGTATTATATATTTGTTTTGGCTGAACATTCTATCTTAGAGGTTCAGTAAACCTGTCAAATCTAGAGTGTGTTCTTTTATCTGTGTTTCTCTTTCATTGCAATAGATGAAGTCCTCCTTACAAACAAGCATATAAGCTAGTACATTTAGTTTTCTTTGTTAGCAACCTAGAGTTTTACATTACCTTTCTAGAGGCTATCAGTGAAACTAGTCTCCAGTGTTTGCTGTTGGATTGATACTGTGTTCTCTGTTCAGTACATTTGTTTTGACCATACCTTTTTAAACATTTTTATTGCTATTGGAAAGGTGATGTACAAAGGGGTTGCAATTATGTAAGTAAGGTAATAACATAAATTTCTTTCTAAGGCCTATGTTGTCACACTTGCCAGGGCAGCTTCCCTCAATGATGATGTTCCCGTGTTAGAATGATTATATCTACCTGGTAAGATATTTATGCTTTTAAAAAATTATCTTATCGCAATGAGTAGAAAAGTATAGAAGAATGCAGTCATAGTATTCAATATATACATGAAAATAGAACTAGGAAATCTGGGGTGGGTGTGGAGGGTTTGGGAGAGAATTATGAAGGAGGTGACATTTGATCAAGATACATCAAACTGATAGGTTGGATTGATAAGCACATCTGGATTTTAGTTCAAAGATCTGAGTTTAAATATTTAGGATTAATCAGTTCTAAATAATTATTTACCATTTCCTTCTCTATAAGACTGGAGAATACAATGTCTGCCCATAAGGGAGAGTGGTGAGAACCTAATGGGACAATTGATATGAAGTTGCTGTAGGAAGTCTGAACAACCATGTGAACCAAAGCTCCTCTTACTCTCTATGGCTACCAGTTCAGCTAGCATATATTTGTGACAAATGATTGGGACAGTATTTAAGCTAATGTGAGCTTATGTTGAGACAGTTGATACATGTAAAGAAGGATACATTATAGATTGGTAGAGCTTCTTTCGAAGTCTTAGTTAGATGATTGATTTGAAAACTTTGTGCTGATGTTTTCTTGGGATAATATCCAAAGAATTACCTCAACTTGTGTATGATTCCTAACAAAATCAAAGAAGACTTTCAGCTACTTTGAATGTTTTGAGAATCTGTTTTAGGCCAGACGTGGGAAGATGATCGTGAATTAAACTCAGCTACTGTTCTTTGAAAGAACATTCGTTTAACAGAGATCAGTTGATTTTTAGAGCCAAGCATGGAATGCTATGAAAGCTCTGGGAAAGGCTCACAAATCTGGTATTGAAGTGTGTAATAGCAGAAGGTTTCTGATGCTGCTAGGATGTGAGGTAAAAAATAGATATGAGTTCTGAAAATTTCATTAGAGTCCTTCAAGAAAGAAGAATGGTATGGTATTCTATGCTGCCATCAGAAAGAGCTGCATTGCCCCATTTGTAAGGAAATGGAAAGACTTAGAAAAAATCATATTACGTGAAGTAAGCCACACCCAAAGGAACATAGGCTCAATGCCACTGAGCATTGTTTGTCATAATTAGTATAAACCTTGGGCTCTCCTAGCAGAGGTCCAGTAGGGCAAAACCTAGATACATAAGGCCATAAGGCCATATAGGATGAGGCTAAATGAAAGGACCTACAAGATATAAAAAGAAGAGCCATATAATGAGTGATTGTTGTCCTTAATGTACTATGTTATTTCTCATCTCCTTTGTTGTCCCTTGGTTATCACATATTGTTACAGTCTCTTACCTTGTTATCTGGCATATTGTTTATATGTTTATTTGAAATAGAATAGGGTATGGGGGAAAACAAGATGAGGGGAGGGGTGGGGGAGAGATATGGGGGCAAAAACATGAGAAGTAATGTACCTTCTATCTGGCAAATATAATGTAACCCTTCTATTAATTACAATAAAAAATAGCAAAACAAAAAAAAAGAATGGTGTTCCAATCAGAAGAATCCAATGGCAAAAGCTCAAAAGGAAGAGACATATTCTGGAAGAGATCTATTCAGGAAGCAAAGTGAGTTTGTGCAGCTGTTACAAAGAGATTTAGAAGGTAGTGAAGGGCAAATGCTTCAGGTACGTGTAGGGAGGGATTCATTACAAAGACATTTCTCACTGTTATAAGGAACTGGGTTTTGTCCGAAGAGGCTCCAGACTGCTCAGAAACTAGATTGCACCTGCCCAGCCGTCTTCTCATAATTTCTCTTTGTTTACCTGTGGACTTCTTTTCTAGCTCAAGGAGAGATGATTTTTGTGTTTTCTCAGCTGTCCTGTAAGTCTATCCACCAGTCATGGCTATATCATTTAAACCATATAATTCTAATGATTCCTTTTGCAATTCATCCATAGCCACTCAGTGGGTTTAACATTGTTCTTCTTTCTTTGTTACCATCTCACTCTCAAAATTCCCTAATCAACTTTCAAGGTGTTCTGGGACCTAGTATTGTAATGCTTTAGTGGACAATGATGAAAACTGGTCTAGTCCATCTTCCTTTTCAATATTTTTGTTCATCTTCTATATGGTATAATCATGTGCACAGTCTTCGTGAGAGTTCCTGCACTGATGCTAGTTGAAAGGCAAGCAAATATGGAAATTTGAGATCATTATCATTTTCTGATTCAATTTGTGTTTTCCCTTCAGTCTACCTAATGGCTTTCACAAGAATTCTCATTAACCCATAAAATTTAAATCACATCTGACATTTCAAGCCATTTGTTGAATACTTAACTTGAAGAAGTTTCGAGGAAGAATTTATTTAAACGGTAGATAGTGATTACTAGAGGCTGTGGAGATCAGGATGAGGGAAGTTAGGAAAGATTGGTCAGTGATATTGAGTAATTGCTCAATATGTTCCTGGTTCACAGGAAGTACATGACAATAATTAATATTAATGTTTTGTGCACTTTCAAAGAACTAGAAGAGGGTTTTGAATGTTTCGTTGCAAGGAAATGATAAATGTTTGAGTTGATGAATCTGGTAATTATCTTGACCATCATGAACTGCATACATATTTTGAAATCTCACACTAGACACTATAAATCTGTACAAGGTTTGTGGCAAAAAAATAAAACTTAGAAAATAATTTATTCTATTTCAAAACAATGTGTTATGTTAGTGTGTCCACCAGGAAGCAAACTGTAATGCAGATCAAGAAGAGTAGCCAAGGTCTGCAGGGTGTTTTGAAATCATTGTAATTCTACCATCTGAATAGAACATGTGTTGATGGCAAGAAAAAAAAGAAAGAAAGAAAGGACTTGATGGATCCTTTAGGGAATAAAGCTTTTTTCCACTCCTTTTGACTATAGAATGGCATTAACAGCTAACATTTTGATCACTTTCTATGATCTCATCTATGATCTATCTAAGAAATTCGCATGCATCAGATTACTCTTCATAATCACATACTCTCATAATCACATTCTTGTGGGTCCTTCTTTTGAATGGGGTTTATGAAAGTTAGGGGTCTGGTATAAAGAATGTAGTTGGGAGTTCAGCCATACATCAAACCTAAGCCAACTGTCCAAGAGGTCAGGAGGTACAACTAGTATTTAAAGCATTTTTCATATATTTTTATTGTAATTAATAGAAGGGTCACATTATATTCACCAGATAGAAGGTGTATTAATTCACATACATTGATACCCTTTCTCATGTCTTGGTCCCCATTTCCCTCCCCCCCTTCCCCGCCCCTCATCTTGTTTTCCCCCCTTCTCTATCCAATTTCAAATAACCAAATACAAATATATCCAATATATCAGACAACAAAGTGGGATACTGTAACAAGATGAGATAACCAAGGGACAGCAAAAGAGCTGAGAGATAACATAGTACATTAAAGACAACAATCACTCATTATATGGCTTTTGTTTCTATATCCTAGAGGTCCATTTTTAAAGTCACAATTCTGAACAGGGGGCAAGATGCTAAGTACATACACACATTCCAGGTTTTATCATTGCCCTGACTTTGGCTTATATTGAAAAGAGGATCTCCCTATGGAACTCCAGCCACTTTTCTTACTCCTCAGTCTAATCAGAATCTGATCAATCAGAGGCTTTGCATCTTCCTATAGACTATCCAGATGTGAATACCAGATGTGGGAATGGAAATGAATGAACACATATGTAGCATTCGTGTGTCCATTTACACCAACTTAGATTTTAATTCTGCAGGGTCAAAATCCACCGTACTCAGCATGCAGACAGTCATTCCCTAATAGATAGCCATGGTCCATTGACCAAGCCTAATTACCATAATACATTACAATGCGGGTTAGCTATTCATTTACTCAGGGTTTATATTTGCATTAAGTCACACAGAGAACTGTTGTCAATCCTGCTGCTTCTCTGCCATTTTGTCCATGTGATAATTTCACCCATGATGATTCCATTTTAAAAATTCTTTCGTCAAAGAACATGCAATACTGCAGCTGGTCTTTTAGTGATTCTTACATTCCACCAGAAGAGGGCGATCAAGGCACGTTTCTGAGATTTTTCTAGGCAGCTGCTCAAGGGTGGGAAAGTTCAGAAATACTTTCCATTAGAATATGATGTATTCTTGGGTCTCTTTCCTCCGGGTACCATGAAAACCCAAGTTTAAAGGCCATATGTAACTTGCTGTTTTAAGTATGAGCTGAGAGCGTTGGCCTCTGTTAAAGCCCTACCCAAAGTTTAATCATTAAACTCAATGAAAAGCAATGAATAAAATCAGAATTTCCATAGATCAGGGGGAAGGCTGAAGATGATTGGAAGAAGGAAAACCTAAGTCTCTGTCATTATCTTGAGATGCCGTGCTATAATTAAGAGTTACCTTTTCAGCAACTTCCAATTTCAGTTGCTGTTACTCCAAAAACTATTTGTAAACTGGCCTCCTTTTGCAAGCTTCGATCTCCCTTCTGTTGAGACTAGGCACTGTCTTGGTCCTTCACAAAGAATATGTATAGTCACTGAGTTATTCACATACTCTTAAGGCTGTCATGCATTCCACATAATGAAAAAATGCTGCATTTATGGTAAAGTTGTTTGTCTCGTTGCTGTCTTTTTCTTGAAGTCACAATGATGCTCTCAACTGGCTTATTCAGGTGGTTCCAGGAAAAGAAATGTGGTACACTTTGGAACAAGGCAAAAGTTGTTTTCTATTTTAGCTCAGTGAAAAATTTGGGCTAAGTCCCTTTCGTTTCTGGGTCAGCTTATTATTTTTCTTGTGCTGACTTTACTGAACATCAGGAATCAAAGTAGGAGCTGTGACTGCAGCTGTTGTTTGTGTCATTAATTTGGAGAACTTTAGCCAGACTTCCCTCCAAAGATAGCTTGAGCCTCTGCTGTTCGACATATTAGCTCAAATAATCCTGGCATTTGTCTCAGTTTTCAAGCAAATACAAGGCCTTGCATTCAAGCCCCAGTAAAGTCATATGCACATTCAAAACAAAAATCTTATGCCAAAACTAGAATGAAGTTAGTCTATGAAGAAATGCAAAACCAGATTGTTCCACTGTCAAGATCCTAACACGTTGCAGTACTACTGAACAGTTGTAAGTTACAGTGAAATTTACCAAAACTAAAGACCATAAGAGCGAATCACCCTTTTGATGTTAATGAATGGAGTTATTCAGGGCCAGGAGTTTGTCCTAGTGATAGAATGCTCGCCTAGCATGCATGAAGACCCGGCTTCAATTCCTTGGTACCACATACATAGGAAGAAGAAGAAGAAGAAGAAGAAGAAGAAGAAGAAGAAGAAGAAGAAGAAGAAGAAGAAGAAGAAGAAGAAGAAGAAGAAGAAGAAGAAGAAGAGGAAGAAGAAGTGGAAGAAGAAGAAGAAGAGGAAGAGGAAGAGGAAGAAGAAGAAGAAGAAGAAGAAGAAGAAGAAGAAGAAGAAGAAGAAGAAGAAGAAGAAGAAGAAGAAATGGAGTTACTCATTGCAAAGAACTGAATTCCAGTTATTTATGTAGTTTTTCATTATTAATTGCAGACATTTATGCATGTGTTACTAAACTCTCTATTCTCACTAAACTAATAAGGAATTGCCAATGAAAGTCTCAGATGGTTATCAGGGCCAGACTGTGTGTCATGGCTATGTCACAGAGGTTTTTCTTTCATTTGGTCATCTAAACAATCCTAGGAGTTAGGGACCATCACAGTTACACAAGGACTAATAAGGAAGAGAAGGCGCAGGGAGGGTGCCTTTCCATGAGCCAAAGATTTTCATGAGGTGATAATAAGAAGTCAAGATCTCAATGAAGTAGGAAGCAAATGGCCACTGTCCTTAGATGATACCATAAAGGTTCGATAGATAGATAAATAGATAGATAGATAGATAGATAGATAGATAGATAGATAGATAGATAGATAGATTATCCTGTCAACTCCAGAGGAACACTCTAACCCAAAGGACTGCTTTCATAGACTCATCCTAGCTATAGTACGTCAAGTGAGCAAAGAGAAATTGTAGCCCCTACTGCTACCATCCAGGCATAAGTAGTTGATGGCCAAGGGAAGAGGAGGAGGAAAGGAAGGGAAAAGAAAAGTGAGGGAGTTCTCTAGATTTTGAAGCTCAGAGGTAAAGGTGAGGGGAATGGAAGCTGGCCAATGGGCACCAAAACACAGATAAGATGGAATATATTCTACTGTGCAAATAATATATATATTTTTAGTAGCTCAGAGGAATTCATATCCTCTAAGCACAAAACAATGATTAGGAAATACAAATATTAACTACCCTAATTTGATCAGGACACATTGTATACATGCATTAAAACATCACTTTTATCCCCTAAATATATACAATTATTATGTATTTCAACAATTCAAAATGTTGGAGATGAGCATACTAACAGCATTGACCTGATCTTTTCACACTGTATACTTATATCAAGTCATCGCAATGCAGAAAACAAATGCATATTATTAAATAATATTTTAAAGATGTTGAGGCTCAGGGAATAAGGTTTCAGATAGTGATGTTGTGGGAAAGGGAAAAATGACCTAAATTCACCTTGATCTACAATTATTACAAAGCAGTCAATGGTTGTAAACCATATGTACATATATATGTTTTCTCATAAATGTACAGTTCTCTATGTGGAAAAGCCAAGTGGATGTCTTCAAATCAAAGAGCCTGCTAGTTGCTGAATATTATAAATGATCTATAGCTGTTGACACTGACAGGCTTGTCCTACCTGGTGTCCATAGAATAAACAGGCCATCTGAGCTCTTAAGATTACAGATTACATGTTAACAAATAACCCTACTTATCCTGAGTGAATAGTGCTTTGAATCATGAAAGCTAAACCATGTCCTAGAGTTAATGGGCCAATAACCAGTACTTTAAGAAATTAGGGAAATATTAAATACTTTGTAGAAGACTTAACATGTGAAGTGTGTGTGTGTGTGTGTGTATTCATTTATTCTTTCAGTCAACACAAGTTTACTGAAGATATTATGGGTCAGATATTGTTCTAGATAATGAGGATATAAACTTTCTGTCCCCTTCTCCTAACTAAAGCAGGTGTTATCAACTGTTCTATAGATGTGCAGAGAAGGTATTTATCTCAACTAGACATGAACAGAAAATTTCCTGAGGGAGAAGATATCTAGGGTAAATTTGAGTCATAAATATAAATAAATTGGGTGAGAGATTGAGTCATTTTCAAAAAATGGCAAGATGAGTGCAGATAAACAAGTAAAATATGGTTTTAGCATTCTCGGGTTAACTATAAATGGTTTCCTGTAATTGAAGTTCAGAATGGCAGCCTAGAAACTTGGATCCATGTAACCTGGAGTATGATGTTGATATAAGGAATTTGGACTCAAAATAAGAGTGATAAAAGACATAGATTTGAGCGAGGTCATGACTTGATCAAATTTTTATTTGCGAAAGACTTCTCTACTAGCCATGGATTGCAGAGAATGGTGAGAATGGGGAAGGAGTTAAGAGGCTATGAGTCATGCAGGCAAAGGATGATGAGCTTTCCAGTATTATCAGCAAAGTAAATGATGGATAAGATAAACACATAGTAAAGATTAAAAATGAAATATATTTACTAGAATGTAATAACTCAGGAGTCTCTATTAGTTACCTGAATTAATGTTTTCTCAGTAAGGTGTGTGTGTGTGTGTGTGTGTGTGTGTGTGTGTGTGTGTGTGTGTTGGGCAAGAGGTAGAAGCTCTTTTTCTCAGAGCTAATGCTTTACAACTTTGAGCCACAGCATCACTTCCCATTTTCTGGTAGTTAGTTGGAAATAAGAGCCTCACGGACTTTCTTTTCTGGGCTGGCTTTGAACCACAATGCTTAGATATTATAGACATGAATCATCAGTGCTTGGTTAGCACAGCTGATTTGATAATTGTCTCACCAAGTATAAGTCAAGATGAGAAGTTAGAAATACTGGCTGGATCAGGTATGAGATAGCGCTATAGGTTGGATGCATGTGAAAATGCAAGTAGAAGGAGAGCTATAGGAAAATGCTGATAGTTTGGATCTTATGTGTCCTTGGAGCCACTCTGTTGAAAGCTTGGCTCCAGCCTATGGCAAGATTAGGAAACGGTAAGACATAGAGCCTACTGAAAGATCACTAGGAACATATCTTTGACAATGTTATAGAGACTCTATCTCTTGCCTTCGCTGTGTTTTTGTCCTAGACACCATGAAGTGAGACGTTCCTCCACTAAGCACTCACATCATGATGTGCTGCCTCGCCACAGGTCCAGAGCACTAGTCATGCAACCATGGACGAAAGCTTGCAAGTCATGAGGCAAGATAAGCCTTCCTTCTTTTCTAGTTGACCATCACAGGTCTGTTTGCTCATCAATGGAAAATATGCAGAAGTGTAAGAGAAGACACAAGATACCAACACAAAAGAAAGAGGAAAAGGAAGACTAGCTAAAGCAGATCAAGAAGGGCCTGCAGAGACTAAAAGTCAACATAGATTGATGAAATCAAAAGAGAGACCCAGAGAAAGTGCTCAACGAAGCACAGACTGTAGTCATTCCTTCAGCTTCTCTGGGCCATTCAGAGAGGTGGAGGGATGGAGTGAGAACACAGATGTAACAATGTAACAAAAATGGGTGGAACACATCCTTTTCACAAATCATAATTGCACAGAGGGAGATGACAAGGAGGTAAAGAAAAAAGGTTTAATTATTTCAACGATGTTTCAGATATTCTCTCTTCCTCTTCCTCTCCTCTCACTCCCCCTCTCCCTCCCTCACGTTCTCCTCCTGTTACCCGAAATGATCCCGAAGTTTGTATCTAAATGGTTCATAGTTTCCTATCCACCACTGCAAAATTCAACAGCTCTTGCTTAATATCCAGTATCTACAGGGAACTCAAGAAACTAATCCCCCCCAAACCCAGCAAACCATTCACTAAATGGGCAAGTGAATTAAAGAGAGACTTATCAGAAGAAGAGATTAAAATGGCAGAAAAGCTTATGAGAAAATGTTCATCATCCATGCTCATGAAGGAAATGCAAATAAAAACAACCCTAAGATACCACCTTACCCCAACTAGAATGGCCAAGATTTTGAACTCAATGACAGTTGCTGGTGGGGTTGTGGAGAGAAAGGAACCCTACTGCACTGCTGGTGGGATTGTAAGAAAGTTCAGCCACTCTGGAAAGCAGTGTGGAGAGTTCTTAAAGAACTGAAAATAGACCTTCCCTACGATCCCGCCATACCACTTCTGGGCATCTACATGAACATCATAACCCAAGATAGGATAAGGACACCTGCTCAGCTATGTTCATCTCTGCACTATTCACAAAAGCCAGGTGATGGAAACAATCCAGATACCCTACTACAGATGAATGGATACAAAAAATGTGGTATATATACACAATGGAATTCTACATAGCCAACAGACAAGATAAAATAATGGCATTTGCAGGGAAGTGGATGAATCTAGAGCGAATCATGGTGAGTGAGACAAGCCAAGACCAAAGGATCAAAAGGCGCATGGTATCCTTAATATGTGGCTATTAGATCCAAACAGTGCAAGAGTGAGGACTCAATATTTGCATACCCAATGCTATGGACATGGTATTGGAAATATAAACACAACTACATAGACATAAAAACCTATGACTCTATATACATAATGTTTTATTACATAAATTAGTATGTATCTATGGTATACAAACCCTTAGCCTAATTTTGATTATGTTCAGTGATTGTATATAGAGATTCCCTTCTTGAACACTCATTTGTTAAACATGTCATTTGAAATATGATGTAAAAATCAATGTTAATAAATTCTTTAATAAAAAATTCAAAAGCTCTGAAAGGATTTTTTTTAAAAATCCAATCTGAACTGAACTAAAGGGACACTAATGGTCTTTCAAAAAAAGTCATATTCACACTCTGGTTTCTCTTCAGATCGTATAAATCTTTCACCTTTTACAAAAAAGTCATAGTCATACATTTCATTGCAGAAATATACATGCACACAAATATATGTATATGTATATAATCACAGTGTGCTCTGCCATACCATATGTTTAGTAACATAATATATAGTACATGATGTCCAAAAATATTAAATCCCAAAGTACAGATGATTTCAAGGATGCTAGATGAGAAAGCATAAGCATGTCGAATTATTACATTTACAACACCTCAGAAATACACTCTATACGTTTTTCTTTCCTGATTAGGCAATGCCGATGGGAGCCATATATAATATTGATTTTGAGTGTAAAATTTTCTGGCAGAAGCCAAGTTCTTGTACCAAACAGCTATCTATTTGTCCCTCTCTATGGCAACTATCACCACTGCCCCAGTGTGCTAAATGCAGAGCAAGGGCCTGGAGGGCGCTCCTCAGCTTGCAGAGAAGGCCTGTCCTAGCGTTGACCTCCTTCCCCTGGGCATTGCCTGTGCTTCCTTCTCTCTGTGGCCCAGGGTCTGCTGGCTCCCTTTTCTGCTCTGCACCTGGGGCCGCTTCCGTTCTGTTTTCCATGAAATTCTAGGCCAAGAGAATCTTCCCATTCTCATTTGGCAAGCTCGGGATCATTACCATTTCAGAGCTGGAAAAAAAAAAAAACAACAACTTGGAGAGAACATTGAGTCCAATCCCCTCCTTTTAGAAATAAGGATACCGAGGTGCAGGGAAATGATGGGGTGTGGCCACATCAGTGAATAATTTATGACCAAGTGTGGCATTTAATCCAGGCTGCGATTGCAACTGCCCCCATCAAGAGATTCAAACCTCAGATGAATGCGGCAATGTGAACATTTATTTAATCCATCCTTCCTTCATGTGTTTGTGAACAGGCCAGCATGGCTGTGACTTTCGTTTGGCTTTGTTTGTTGGGTTATTTCACCATACAATATTTATTGTCTCTTCTTTTTGCTTTGTTGAGGTTCAGGGTACCAAGTAACCTCTAATCTTCCGCCAGCTTCAGATACCCAAGGTACTTTGACAAGGTATTTATTAAGTAGGGTTTAGAAGCAACACCTCACGTTTCCTATGAAATGTCACGTCTTCATTTCTTTTTTAAATTTTATTGTCAGGGTGATGTATAGAGGGGTTACAGTTACTTTCATGAGGTTACTTCTCGAACCCTGTTACCCCTTCCCACGTTTTTTCTCCCATTTTTCCTCCCCCACCCTCACCCACGTTGTAAACTTCATTTCCAACATATTGTCTTGTGAATATCACCGTTACATTGGTTCACCCTTTGTCCTTTGTCACTTCTCCATTTCTATCCTGATGGTTCCAGCAAAACTCATTCATCAACTACTTCCATGGAAGCATTTAGCGGAGGACCAGCCAATCAGAGCATCACGATCCTTTTTAAGCACAGTGATTGGCTCAGAGATGATCTCCTGAGCCAAACACACCAACAGCGTTTTACTCCCTCATTAGATTTTCATTAAGCCAGACAGTACCTAGCCTCCAGGTACATGAAATCATTGTATCATCACGCAAAACCAGGACAGGAAGCCGAAGCTTAAAGCTGGAGAGACACAGAATTCTGATGACTTGGCTTGAACCCCTAAATTTGACACTTCCATTTGAGTGTCTAAATTCTCCCCTATCCTGTAGGCCTGTCTAGCCTTTGACTTTTTTTAGCCACATTAGCCAGTCAACCCTCTTTGCAGTCTAAAGTGCTTTAGCCAATAAAATGACCTCTGACTGTTCAGACAGTGTCCGTTTATAATTAAATGCCCCTCCACCTCCACCCTAAAGGTCTGGAACCTCTGCAAAGCAATAACTTACAGCACTAAAATCAAGTGAGGAAATAAAGGAGTGAAAACTCCTTGCTTCCCAGTTCTCTGCTATAGTTTTCCATTCTACATAAACCACACCCTGGGTTGTGGTACCAGAGTTGACTTTCCTTTGTCATGGATGTGTGAATCTATTTGGCTCATTTGAAACTTACACAAGCATAATAAATTTTTATCTTGAAACTAAACTCTAGAATTGGCTGGTTTCGTTTATTTGTGTTTATGAAATCATAATTTCCTGTTCTTGAGAAGAAAAAAAGTTTAAAGTGCTTTTTAATGTTAATTAGTTGTGGGTTTTTTTTTTCACAGTCAATCTCAAGAGATTTCTTAAACTTCAAACCACCGTGAAAGAATAACATGGTAATGAGTTAAATGTAAATGAACCACAACCATCCAGATTGTTTGTCTTCCAACCCACAGGAGTTTATAAACCAGAGAGAAAGATCTGATATCCAAAAAATCCCATGAGAAAGCAGATAATATTTAACATGCTTTTTCCACGCTAAAGAAGGCCACATTGTTAAATAATTACCTAAGCCAAGTGGCTTCCCATGCCTCCAGATAGAGAGCTTGTCTGAGCTTTATATGAAGGCAAACCACAGGTTATCAAATGGCTTGAGCTTTGGGAGAATTGCACAAGGATGGCTAAGAGACAGCAGTAGTGACTGAATATGTCATCATTTTCCTTTAATAAGGTAAAAGGAAACCTTACTTCTTTTATTCCATTTTCAAATCATGTCCTGCTTATCTCTGTTCTCATTTCTGCTACATCTCTGATTTTACCCATGTCTCCTTGCCCTCAGACCTCTAACAATATACCATAGCTCTTTTGGTAGCTTGAACTTAAATGTTTCCGTACTTCAAGGTCTTTGCACAGGCCATTACCTCTGCCCTGAAAGCTCTCTAGTGATGAATCTTCACTGATTGGTCTATATCTCAGAGTGACATTTTTGGCTAATTCAGCCTGTGGAGTTTATATGCTGTGATTCTTTCTCATACTACCTTGTTAACTTCCTTTGTAGTTGTTTATAATAAGCATACATACCTTACATGCTTAATTTTTTTTATCTATGTTCCTTTTAGGTATAAGTCCACAGATAATTTCTTTTTTGTTCACTGATGCTATCTCCAGAATATTGAACAGCGCCTTAATCAGTGTTTGTTCATAAACATTTATTGTTTGTCATAGCAACTAGATACCTATGGAATAAATGAGTAAAGAAATAAAATGCACAACTGAACAAGCATGCTCCTTTTTCCTCCTTTCTCAGCAAGATTTTCCTTTACCTTAAATCTTAGTTTTACAAAGGGAAGTTTAATATCCTTGACTATTTTCTATGCTAGGTGGAGTTGGGAGAAGAAAATGATGTTTTATTGGTTTAGTTTCTATTAATTTCCGTTAATTATTGCAACATGATAGTTTGAAGGCATGGCTAAAGTGATCTAGTACTTCCTTAGCAAACATAATGTTCTGAGTTCAAATCCCAGAGCCATCAAAAATGGAAAAAGGGAAGAGAAGGAGGAGGAGGAGTAGAGGAAGGGAAGGAGGAGGAGAAAGTCATTGAGAAATAAAAGCTTCCCCACTATGAGCAGGAATAGAGTAAGAAAGTCACTTCTTAACACTTCTTTTCAATGTACATCAATAATAAAATAAACAAAGAAAAGAAGTAAAAGTATACACATTGGAAAGGAAAAAGTCTTTGTTCATAGACAGCACACTTATCTTTTCTTTCAAACAAAACAGTTTTTGTAGTCAACAACAAAAAACTTCTGATATTTATCTCTCTACCTTCTGCTTCATTATACTGTAAACTTAAGACTGCTCTAAATGTAATACTTTATTTTTTTCCAGTGCTGGACTTGAACTCAGGGCCTGGACACTAAGCTTTCTCAAGTTTCTTGAGCCACAGCACCAGTCCCAGCTTTTCTGTGTATGTGGTACCGAGGAATCGAACCCAGGGCTTTGTGCATGCTAGGCAAGCACTCTACTACTAGACCACATCCCCAGCCATAAAAACAATATTTTAAAAAGAAAATCTTAATTTACCATGGTTATAGCTTTTGGCTAATACTCTCCCTCCGCCCTCTATCCTGGGTACTGCATCACTCCTACTTCTTGCTGAGCTCTTTCATAGACAATATGTCTTCATCTTCCTCTAGTCAAAAAGCCAAACTCCTGAGCACTAGCCTTAAGTGCTTGCAAATAGAACGCATATCCAATCCTAACATCTCATGTTTGGAGAGTGAAAAGAGAAGCCACTAAACTGAATGCAGGAAGGAATCAGGACTCTAGATGACAAGTAGGGATGTGGGAATCATCCTGTTATAGAAACTTTCAGGCCCAGGGCTGGGAGTTTGGCCTAGTGGTAGAGTGCTTGCCTAGCATGCATGAAGACCCAGGTTTGATTCCTCGGTACCACATACATAGAAAAGCTAGAAGTGGTGCTATGGCTCAAGTGGTTAGAGCTCTAGTCTTGAGAAAGCCCAAGGACAGTGATCAGGCCCTGAGCTAAAAGCCCAGGACTGGCAAATAAATGAAGAAAGAAAGAATGAAAGAAAGAAAGAAAGAAAGAAAGAAAGAAAGAAAGAAAGAAAGAAAGAAAGGAAGGAAGGAAGAAAGGAAGCTTCACCATTTGCACTCAACTCTTTCTGTATTCTGGCAATACTAAATCACCAGATATATGCCCTGAATCAATCATGCTTTAAAAAAAATATTACTGGATTGGGACCTGCACTTGCCTAACCCGTGCAATGCCCTATGTTCAAACTCAGCACAAAAAAAAAAGAAAAAAAGACCAAAAATGTCTCGTTAACTCATCCATCTTTACTGGATTTTCTTTGTCTAGGCAATTCTAACTATTATTTCAGAGCCCAGATTAGAGCTTATATCCACTGAGAAATCTTCTTCTTAAGGATGGATTCAATGCTGTTATTACATCTGCTTCACTAAGCACAATACCCACGGTGTGTGTGTGTGTGTGTGTGTGTGTGTGTGTGTGTGTGTGTGTGTGTGTGTGTGTGTGTAAGGGTGGGAGAGGGAAAGAGCAGGGCCTGGACTCTATTCCTGAGCTTTTGTGTCTCAAGACTTGCATTTTACCACTTGAGCCACAACTCCACTGTGGTTAATTGGTCCATTGGTGGTTAATTGCAGATAATATTCTTATAAACTACTGCTCAGGCTAGCTTCAAGCTGTAATCCTAAAATCTCAGCCTCCTGAGTAGCTAGGAGTAGAGATGTGAGCTACCAGCGCCTGGCTAGCATTGGTCTGTGTCATG
Source organism: Megascapheus bottae (assembly GCF_031878675.1). Lineage (NCBI taxonomy): Eukaryota > Metazoa > Chordata > Mammalia > Rodentia > Geomyidae > Megascapheus > Megascapheus bottae. Next base: position 53,019,797 of record NC_143517.1, read on the forward strand.
ACTACCTATACTTTTATATATCTTCTTCTCTAATTAGATTTCCCTTTAGTCCATTATTATGTATTACTGTGTTATATACTTATGAATACCTAGCCCACAATAGTTCAGAGCCATGTAACATATATCAGAGTTCTATTCCAAACATGTATCAGGAACTTATAAAGTGATTAAATAAACATACATTGATTTGAGATGAGTGGCAAAAGAAATATTTTCCAATTATAAATAACTAATACAATACAATCTTTACAGACTTTATGATAAGCATACCAGGCTCTGACATTTGAATCACTAAATTGGATTGGCCGCCCTTGAGACCAATGAATTTGTATATTTACTAAGATTTCTAGTTGATTTTTGTGCAATCCTAGTTTGTTTGGTCAGGATTTAGGAACTATAACTTCTGCTGTGATCATCTTAGAGATTTCCTTCATTCCAATACAGCTTGCTCTCTGAGAGAGAAATATGAAATTTGCATGTGAAAACAAGAGAAAATCTGCTCTGGAATCATTAGGTTGTAATGCTGCCAATCATCTGCTGACAGAAACAACTAAAAAAGAGCAGAATCCTTGGTAAATGAAGCTATTGAAAGGATTTAGTATGCCCAATTGATATGAAAATAACAAAGGTATCTCTACACAGATATGTAAGCTAGAAATGGACATGTGCTTCTAACTAGAGCTAGCACCTACTGGCTCGCTCCCACAGTCAGCATTTTGACGATGAAAAGGATTCCTAGGTTAAGCCAAACTAAAGGTGAGGAGAAAGCGAGAGTCTTCCTTAGGGAATACATTTGCTGAGTATTTTTCTATTGCCACATTTCTTATCTTTAGGCATTTAAAAGTATTGACTGTACTGAAAAGTTTTAAATTTATGACAGGTTGACCAGGGATTTTTCCATTGTAGCCTGATCCAAGTATTGCCTCTGAAGCTGTGTTTCTAATATAGTACAGTTGACCGAAGGAAGAGAAAAAGAAAAACAGGCTGTGTCCTTGAGAAAAGAGGAGAGCAGACTGCAAACATGCCACTTTTTTGAGCAGAGGATCTGAGCTGCTCAGAGAGTTATCAGCAAACTTTTGATCTACCTGCATACCTCATTCAAATATGGGAGGCATGAGACAGCCAAGACTTCTTTCCTCTGACTTTTCAAAATCATTCACCTCTGAACTATAAATCTTCTAATAAAAACAAATTTTATCTATAAATGTATGTATGTCTACATGTACAATCTTATCTGTCTGTATGTGTGTATGTATGTGTGTATGTATGTATGTATGTATGTATGTATGTATGTATGTATGCATATATAAATGAGAGAGAGAAAGAGAGTAGTTTGAACTCTTAATAAAGAGTCAGGAGGTCAGAAGACAGACTCCACTACCTTTTCTGCTGTGAGTTTATTGTGTTAGATGAATTACCCAAGTTCAAGGATCAGTATTTTATCCCTTCATAAAAACATAAGCCCTACAGTATTTGCCCCAAGTGCCAAACCTAATTACCACAATTCATCAACATAAAATGCTTTCCGTTCCTTGCTGAAAGTGAAAGCTGCCATGCAAAAGGTCAAATACCAGCCAAAGCTTGTTTTGTTCTTGGGAACTTTATTGTGGTGATTAAAATTTTAGCCTTATTATTAAGAGAAGAAAGGAAGAAAGAAAGAAAGAAAGAAAGAAAGAAAGAAAGAAAGAAAGAAAGAAAGAAAGAAAGAAAGAAAGAAAGAAAAGAAAGAAAGGAAGGAAGGAAGGAGGGAGGGAGGGAGGGAGGGAGAAAGGAAGGAAGGAAGGAAGGAAGGAAGGAAGGAAGGAAGGAAGGAAGGAAGGAAGGAAGGAAGGAAGGAAGGAAGGAAGGGAGGGAGGGAGGGAAGGAGGAAGGGAGGGAGGAAGGAAGAAAGAGAAAGAAAACCAGGCTGGGCACGGTGGCTCATGCTTATAATCCTAGCTACTCAGGAGGCTGAGATCTCAGACACAGACAAAGCTAAAGATTCATAAACATTGAAGGTTCTGGTGATTTAGCCTGCATGCATGTGGCTATATCATGGATGATATGTCAGGCTTTGTATCTTCATGTAGCAGGAAACCAATTTTAAATGAATCACCAAGGCCTCTCTGAAGAATGTAAATTCCAGGGCAATGAGAGAGTGAGTAGGGGCACGTGGGGTTTGGAGGTGGCGTGGTTGAAGCATGTTGCTCAAGGTATATTGTATTCACAAACATCTGTGTGAAATGGCACTTCCTGTGTATAACCTCTTACAGATAATTTAAAAAATTTAGAAATGAGTGCAGTTAAATCAGAAATTTAAATTAGGTAAAGGGAAAACTCATATACACATTCTGAAAGCTATTAAAGGTATTTGAAGATGTCAAAATGGAGAGATCTTATGCAAGATTCCAGTTTAAAAACGTACATGTTTTTGAGCTTTATATTTTGACATCTTTTGAGATAGAATACTTTCAGAATAGTAGAGCAAATTCCTATTGTTTTTTCTATCTTGACCTCTATTGCTGCATTTTGTCTGCAAAATAAAATGCTCATCTTTGTCTAGTGATACTTTTCCTATTTCTCTAATTACCTCTACATTGATTAGTTAATACTATAGCCTAAGGACAATTATTGATTATTAGTTAGTCATAATTATTCAGTTATTTAGGTAAATATTGATTAACTATTTTATTCTATACCTATTTCATCTGTGTATTATTATTTTTATGTTATCTATTTTATCTATGTAACTTAGTCCATTTAATTTTTAGTATCATTTCATTAGTATTATTTAGTTTTTCTAGTATGAGTATGTACTTTTTCAGGTACTAGAAGAGTAATGGTAAAGATGAGGAGATAGTGGTATGATAAATAAGAAATTAAAAGTTATAATTCAGAACAGGAGATCCTGTCATACTGGTAGTATCTACACTCAGAAACACCTTTCCCAGAAGAGGACACTCTAATAACTAATAATTCCATCTTTCTAGTTGTCAAAGCCATAATCATTTGCGTTCCATTTTACTCTTTTCTGTCACTGATAACCCCGAATCTAATGGCTCTATCTTCAAAATTCATTAAGGATAAGGCATTTTGTTACCATCTATTTTTAATATCCCTAAGACATCGCAATCTCTACTTAGAGTATCTTAATATTTAGCTGGTCTCTTTCTATCTTAAGTTTCTTAATGCAATCATGAGAAAGATGTTTGTGAGATATTAGATGCCCCTGAGAGATGTCTCTTTGCCAATGTCGGGCAAAACCTAAGAGATTGTACCCATTTTTCAATACTCAGAGAGATTCTCAGCGTCTATTTGCCTTCCAATTCAGTATTATCATATCAATAAAAGTTTCAGTTTCCTGAAATTTAGGCTACCTTCTCCTGTTTTGGGGCAGCTAAAACCTGGCTCAGCCTTCTCACACAGCATTGTCATTATTTCTGTAAATCTGAAGCATGTTTTTATTCATTCTATACATGTTCATCCCAACTTAATGTGAAGTTAAAACTTGCTTTGGCTTCCTGACATAGAAATATCAGACATTTTTAAAATGTATTCATAATACTTCCCCATTTTCAGGTCTTTACAAATATTAAAATGGGATTATGTATAAACATCCAACATACAGGTATTCTGGAACATAAAAACTAAGAAATGTTAGCTGGGTGTCACAGTACACACCTGTAATTCTAGGTACTTGAGAGTGAGAGACCGGAAGATCGTGATTTAAGGTCAGTTCAGGTAAAGCCAGCATGAGAACCTATCTGAAAACAAAACTCAGATCAAAAGAACCAGGAGTATGGCACCAGGTGCAGACTTACCAAGACTTTAATTCAATTCCCCGCTTTGAAAAAAAAAAACAAATTATTCCAGTTTCTTCCTCTGCATATCACACACAAGAGAAAATATGTCTTCCTCGCCAAATTGAGCTCAGGGGATGAAATGGGGACAGAATCCAGACATGAACCCACCACGGCAAGAAGAAAGCTAGGTAAGTGTGAAGATTGCTGTTCTATTGATAAGGAACACTTTTCCTTTTTCCTCAACCCCAGATCTCTTTACATCTTTTTAGTTTCTACTTATTTATTTTACATATATCGTAACAAATTTATCTGGGTAAAGCTTATTGAAATAACTTGCTGAAACAAAAAGATTATTCTTCAAATAAAGCCATAGTCTAGTCCTACTTCTATATGTATTCTTTTCACCAAAGATGTGCTTTCTAGCTTTCTTTTTTGATAAAAATAGGATTCCTGTTGTCTACTGAACAGATAAATTGACTTTTTATTTACGTGGGCACATGCCTTACATATTTGATGATAAACTTTTCAAATTCCAGAATTTTCTTATCTTGTCTTCTACAGTCATGGGCTAACATTACAGCTACAGTTCAGGACGGTGCAGACATATTCCTATCTCTCGTGGGGCTATCAATCTACTAGAGAAAGTAAATAAAAGTATAATAAATTAAAATATAAATCCGTTCATGGAGAAGAGAGTCTAGTCTGTAAATAAATAAAGGGAATGGACTATTCTGGTCTAGATGACTACATGGATATTCAAGAGTATTTTGGAGCAAATTAAAAATGGAATGGGACAAAAGGATGTTAGTATAAAGCCATAAATAAAGAATGTGAGGAATTGAGAAAGACCATCCGAAAATCATGCTGGCCATTTAGGACAGGTTAAAGATGCTAATGTTAACGAGAAGACGGATGAAGTTTACTTTAGGGCTTTTAAAAGAGATGCAACATGTTCATATTTGTGACTCTTAAAGATTACATTGACAGTCTATTTGCTAACGGGATTGTAGCTAGAGCCATAGAGGATATGAAAACACAATACAGAACATTACTGTTACAGAGCAAGCAGGAAATGAAAAATTTTTATTTGGCTAACAATAGTGGAAATATAGGGGGGGGAAGAAAGATCCAAGGGATACTAGATGGTAGAATAAATCCTGACTTGGTAATAGACTAGATGTAAAAGTTGAGAAGGACAGATATATAAAAAATAATTTCCAGATCTCTGGTTTGGACAACTGAGTACACAAGGGAGCACTCACCAGAGTAAGAAAAAGAACAAGATTTTTGCCAGGGACATCCATGCCTTTAATTAGGACATAAATAATTGTGGAGAAAGCAAGCATAAATGTCAGACGGGGAATTGGACATATGTAGATGAAGCTCAGGAAAAATAAACAGTGCTGAAGATGTGAGTGCAGAGACCATGAACACAGAAAAATGGATTCCCTATCAAAGGAGAGGCCAAAAGACACCAGTGTTGCAGTATTAAACAGAGGAAGATGGGTAGCAAATGTGACAGAAAGTGCATGTTAGAGAATTGTCCATTCAGTTTTGCAACTGGACACAATCAACGGAAAAAGAGGGCTACAGTGTTAAAGAAAGTAGAGTAGTCATAGTACTTTCCATCATGGGAGTGAAGATCAAAATAGTCACATCTTTTACCCATTAGCTCTTAGCCTTCTCCAGTTAATAGTTGAACTGTCTTTTTGCTGGAAGAGGGACTGGGCCAATCAGTGTGCCTGCACATGACATTCTTGTCCTAGGCATTACTTTTCTAGCTCTCAATTTCAAGTCCACCCTTCTCTGCCCTGTATTGTGATATAACATAACAGCTCAACTTTAGAAGACTTTATCAAGTGTTCATGTGACATGTTAGACTTTTCAATAGAGAAGCTAGAGATGACATGATAAGGTGATAAAATCCAAAAATAATTTCACCTTAGGGCTGCAATCTTCCATTATCATTCAGTGTGGTATCCTAGGGATCTTTATGTCCAAACTCTAGCTATCCATTCAGACCTCATCTTCCACAATGGAATGCATAGGAAACTTATCAGTAAATAACATACAGGCGTTATGCACCTTCTATCTGGTGAATATAATGTAACCCTTCTATTAATAACAATAAAAAATATTTAATAAAAAATAACATACAGGTGCACACACACACACACACACTTAATACTTTAGAACCAGTAAATAAATGTCATATTGTTGCAGGGTACAATGTCAACCAATATATAAAAATAAGTAGTGTCTATAGCTTCTATATACTGAGAATGAGTTTTCTAAAAAGAGTTCAAGAAAATAATTCCACTTACAATGGCACATAAATAGCATGAAATACTTAGGTATAAATCTAACCAAAGGGATCAAAAGAAATGCATACTGGGCTGAGAGCATAGCCTAGTGGTAGAGTGCTTGCCTAGCATGCAAAAAGCCCTGGGTTCCATTCCTTGGTACCACATACACAGAAAAAAGGCAGAAATGGTGCTGTGGATCAAGTGGTAGAGCTCTAGCCTGGAGAAAGCTCAAGGACAGAGCCCAGGCCATTAGTTCAAACCCCAGGACTAGTAAAAAAAATATATACTGAAAACAAAAAGCAAAATTAATCAATAAATAAATTGAAAATAATCCTTTTGTTAATGGATTATAAGGCTAAATATTAAATGACCACACTACTATAATATTACCAGTGCAATCCCTATTAAAATATAAATGACATTCTTCATAGAACTTTTCACACGTAAAGTAGCAATGACATTTACTTGTTTTCTTTAGTCATGCATCCTGTAGATTCATGTAGGTGTCTCCATCTGGAGCTTTATTTTTAATCTGTTTGGAATGCCAAATAGAATTTGAAGAACACCATGAATCTTTCTTAGCCAGCTGATTGAGAACTGTGATGAGAGTGAGAAGGAATTTGTGCATGTAAAATTCAAACCCACTGACAACACCTGAGAACAAAATCCAGGTGCATTCCAGTGGGCTCAGGGCAGAGCACAAACCTTGGACTATACGTGAGACCAAGTCTGACCTTACGTAAGGGGAAAACAGCCTTTCCTTACAATTTCCCCTATTTATAAAATTGATCTATATAAAAGACTCAAGCTTCCCAAATTAGAAAATGGCATTGCATTAAGCCTTATAATCGTTGTACCAGAGAGCATGGCGGACCATAGATAAAGTCAAAAGTATGAATGACTTAGTTGGAAAAACTCTTGCAAGGATGGGTACTTGCCATCCATACACACTGGGCAAGTTCAACCCTAACTGCTTCAGATTGGTACCTAGTTACAGATGTGTTCAGGGAAAACTTAAATGTGAGGTACTCTTGGGCAGGCAAGATGAAGTAGATCTCCGTGTTTGCCTCATCTATCTCCTCTCGGTTTTCTTTTATTTGTTCATTTTTGTGCCAGTCCTGGGGCTCAACCTCAGCCAAGGTGCTGTCCCTGAGATTTGTGCTCAAGGCTAGCACTTTACCACTTAAGGCACTCCTCCACTGCTGGCTTTTTGGTGGTTATTAATATAGAGTCTCATGGACTTTCCTGTGCTGGCTTTGAACCTTGATCCTTAGATCTCAGTTTCCGGTGTAGCTAGGATTACACACATGAGCCACCATCACCTGTTTGTCTCATCTTTTATTCCTTAGGAATGAAAAAGAAGCTTAAGAAAGTAGCTAACATGTTAAGCCAGCTGATTATTTTCTTAATCATTTACTCTCTGCTGAAAGAGGTTCTTTGTGTTTTTTTAATCTGTTCAGCGTTGCTGCATTGGGGTAGAGTTGTATCTCAGGCAGCAATCTCTGACTTGGTCTTCTAGTAGAAGTGTTCTGCTACTTTTTGGTTACATGTCCAGAATATCTTTATGCAACATCTCTATATTGTGTCTTTGTCAATTGTCTTCTAGATCACCTAGGTGTTTCTAATGACAAAATACTCGTTATACTTGCACCTGTGCATATCTTAGCTTGTGTGGAAGCTGCTCCATATACAATTCAAATATCTCTTAAGTCTCTAATATGTGACATACATGATAGCAATTTCAGTTACTGTAAAACAAAATGGCTAAGCCCTATTGCAAATGCTTGTTTTTTCCTCTAGTTTACTACAGAATGGTTTGTGGATATAGTGGCCTTTGGAATGCCTGTTCATACAAGCGAATTATCCATAATCTTAGCGACTCAGGAGTCTGTAGCTGATCAACAAGTTTTGAATCAGCTTTGTTCTATTGCCTCTAGCCACTAGGAAATTTCAAAGAAATCAGAAAATGATTTCGGATCAAATTCCTTCAGCTGTCAAAAGAGATAGGGGAAAAAAGAAACAAATATTCTTTGTGCTCCCCCACATTCCATTTAACACAGAACACTTAAATTCTGTATGGAGATTTCTCTGCATTGATTAGTTCTACAAGTGGATACTATTGTTTTTAATTTACTTCCATTTTTATACTGTCTACCTGGAAATGGTATCATATTTCATAGACAAAGGACTCAGATCACTCAAGACTTGTCCTCCTCTTCAAATGCTGATCATAATCCTTCAGTTGCAACCTTCGCTTCTGCTCTATCAGCTAAAAATTAGGGGTCCCTACATGTCTTGAATAAGCTATGTCAAAAACATAGATGTACACATCTGTGTTTTTCCAACATGTCAATATTTTTAATGAACAAATTCACATGTTATGTTAATTGCATGGGCATCCATTCACCATGTCCTCCTAATTTCATTTGATATACATAGCCATTGTCTATAACCTTAATGACTAATCTGAACTATCAGACTATCCCTTATACTGATATACAATATTATACATAATGATGCATATGTACTACATTATATATAACATATAATATAAGGATAGGGAAGGGTTAAAGAGACTACAGTGCTCCGAGCAGCAGTACTGAAGGTTCAGATGGAAATATAAGCAAGAAGACCTGGTAGGGGAACCAGAGAAGACATTTCATGAACTGCAGGTACAAATTTACTCAGTGCAGAGTTGATAAATGCAGGTCAGGATCACAGAGGCTTATATGCATCTGTTTCATGTGGTTATGTGTCACGGAGAGAAAGCTATGCTTGAACTGGACCCTAGTGAAAGAGATGAGGCTATGGCTGTTTTCCTGGTTGAGGCTCATGACAAATCACAGGATGATAGGTCTATGTATCTGTCATGTTTCAGAATTTATATGCTCCATCTTCATGATCTAAGTGAGAAGATTACATATGGTGTAATTGGTAAGCTTATGTGTCTGCTGCTTGTGATATGATTTAATATACTTACAATGATAATGATTAATTGGCACCGATATTTATCAATTTGTGCCTCGTGGTAAGCAGGCTGATAATGGTTGTTTGCTCATAAATGTAAGATGTGGATACATTGTGCATTGGCATTTATATTCAAAATGGAATAATACTTGCTCTATAAAGACGGATTCATTTTACTCAGGAAGCTGAGCTCTGTGGATCCTGGCCTGAAGCCATGGAAAGGAAGTCTGTGTGACTCTTATCTCCAGTACACAACATGGTAGAAGGGAAGCTGTAGCTTAAGTGGTCAGAGCACTAGCTCTGAGAAGAATAAATAAATAAAACTCAGGGACAGGGACCTGTGTTCAAGTCCCCACCAAACATAGACACACACACACACACACACACACACACACACACACACACACACACACACACACATCAATTCAGGGCTAAGCACAGCCTTGAAATCTTCTGTTTTACATAACACAGAGTAACATAGAGAAGACAGAGCCGTTCTCCCCATGCTATGTGGGGTTCTATTATTTCCTAAAGTGGGTTGTAGAACTCAAAGGAATACTTTGTTTACATTTATTTTCTAGGGAGTTTACAAATGATTCCAATGGTCAGCAGATGGAAATGATTTACAGGACAAAGTTTTCGAGCAAGAATATAAAGATTCCATGCTTTCTCTGGGAGAACCATGATTCAGGAACCTTCTTATGTTCCGTTTACCTGGAAGTTGTTAGAACTCTAACCATCCATTGGTATAGAAATAAAGTCTTCATTATATGAGTGTATGTTACCCGTCATTGAAGATCAATTCAAGCTTCAGGCACTGTACCATCTGTGAAGACTGGAAGGTAGAGGCAGAGTCTAATCATGCCTTGGTTTTGAAAGTGACCAGTAAGTGTTCTGAAGAAGCTATCTGAGGCCTGTCAATCACAAACTACCTCATTAGAATGCAAAAAATAAAAAAAAACACTTCTAATCAAGTCATTCAAGAGATTTCAAGGGCTTTTGGGCAGAATATCAGGAATCAGGCACCAGGCAACAAATCTAAACATATTTCTTATTATATCACACTGTCATAATTGTGAAGTTGATATAGCAATAATCCTCATTACTATGATTGTTAAAATGAGATAACAGACATATTTAATACCCAGACTAGCACCAAGAAAACATGGAATAAATCTTAACTATTATTACCTTCTGGAAAGACGAATGTGCTAATCCATGAATTTTTAACTACCATTTTAATATAATGATTCTAATAAAATACAGATTGCAAATATCTTTGTGTTTGATAACAATCCATTTAAGGCCATACTATAATTAATCCTTCACAAAACCTTAGGTACAACTAACTGGATCCACACTTCTACCTTAAATCTTCAGTGACGAGAAAAGCATCATTAAGTTCTTTGTAAAAGTCTAGACTCACTCTGCCAGGGTCATGTATTTCATGATGTGCCCACTAGTCTAGAAATTTCATTGAAAAATGAAACAATAAGAAAAGAAAGACAAAAATAAGGTTGTTCTATATATGGTAAAAAAATACATATTAGGTTTGCGAAAACAAATTTAAATCTTAATTCTATTTTGTCTCTTCAACTCTTTATTTCTATTGTATTTAATTAGTCATACAAAGGAGATGCCATTTAATAAAGGAGTTTATGAATGCAATGCATCTTGAACAATGTAACCGCTTTCAACATTCTCTCCCATCCCTCACTTTTCTTAATTTTGTAGGATATGTGGTGAATTCTTTTTTGTCAACAGTCTTATTTTTATGCTATTTATGTTTTATTTTTTATTGTCGGGATAATGTAGAGAGGTGACAGCAGTAGGTGCGTTACTTCTCACACATTGACACCCCTTCTCAGGTTTTTGTCCCCATTTCCCTCCTCCTACCCTCTCCCAATCATCTTGTTTCTCCCCCTTCCCTTTCCTATTTCAAATAAACAAATAAATGTATATATAACATACCAGGTAACAAAGTCAGATACTGTAACAATATGAGATTAACTGAAGGGCAAAAAAAAGAGAAGAGAAATAACATAATACACTAAGAACAACAATCACACAAGATAAAGCTCTTGACTGCCTTCTCCCCCTCTTTCCTTCATTCCTCTTCCCATTTCAACTTGACCTACCCAATGTTTCAAGTATTTTGTTGAACTTTAACTTTGTCTTTTTAAGGAATTAGCCTTTTTGAGTTCTCCCTTGAATCTACCATATAACAGATAATAAATCTATACATACTTTCATGTCACACAGAAATCTGTTAGATAAGATCAGAAAAAATAAAAAATAAATTGAGAAAAATAAATTATAAAAATTATTAAAAATTATTTTAAAATTTATAAAAATTAAAAATAAAAATAGAGTCCTTCTAGCCAACTGGTCTAGCACTGCTAATAGCTACTTATAAAATAACCTTTCAAAGATTCTTACGTGATATAAAGCATACAAAGAAGCCATGATCTAATTATCTAACACATGATGAGCACAGTGAATATGTTTATCTCAGTATACAATGAAATTATATGAGTTTTATGCACATTACACTTTTCTTTTGTTCTTCAGTGAAATAGAGTGTACAGGCCCTGGTTCTGTGGTGAATGAAAATTATAGTGGGTGGTGGGAAATGGTTGGAAAGTAAATGCCTAAGACATGTTTTGAGATTTCACTTACTGATTCCCAAAACTTCAAAACAGAGGATCACTTGATCAGTCTAACTTAAGAAGGCACAAACCTCAACAGACAGCAACCTAAAAGGGCATGCAGATGACAAATGAACATGACAAAACAGACACCCCATATGTCAACAGAGAAATGCAAATTGTTAAATGGCATAACATTATTTTCCTAATGGAATGGCTAAACACAGAGGTAAAGGTAGTATGCCAGTGGAGATGTATATAAATTTTATCCATTTTGGAAGACAGTGTAGTGATTTCTTTGAAAATTCATATATCTGTTCCTACTATCTAATTTAGCATTTCAAAGTTCTCACCCATCCCTCTTTCATTCTCACCTACGCATTTTCCTTGCATTCTCTCCACTTTCTTTTCTTCATTCGTCTACCCCCCACCCCTGACCTCAATCCACCCTTTCCATGTATCCATTTCCTGGTGTTTATTTTGTTGACCTTTGATTTTTGCTATTTTAAGGAATGACACTGTTTGCATTCTCCCCTGAATCTACCATATTTCAGCTAATACATTTGTGTACACTTGCCTATCACCCACTTATCTACTTATGTATTATTTATACTTACTTATATATTTGTAAACTAATTCTAGCTTCCACACATGAAAGAAAACATACAACCTGGGCCTGATTTACTTCACCTAACAATTTTTTTCTGAAGTCAGAAGTGTTGGGGCTTAAATTTTATTCATCCTTCCTATTAGCTTGTGATATTGAGCAAATCACTTCACCTCTTAAGGCCTCACTTTCTCTAAGAAGTAGAGGTTAGAATACTACCTGCTTTCAAGAGTGATGATCACATCTGCTGATCTGTGTTCAAAAAGATCTTTGTCAGTGCTGGTCAGAGCACTGGTGAGCACTCTATAATTTGGCTGTAATTTTTTTTCCTGTGTTGATAGCATACCTTGAAGATATGACTTTTGATCATAGTGTCTAAGGCAGTTTCATTCTCCGTCTCTGTGCAGAGAACTCTTAAAACTGTACGGTCCACTCACTGTCATGTACTCTTCTCTACCATCTCCTCTGCCCTCTGTCCTACATCTTGACCCAGCTGGTCCAGTCATCATCTAATCAAAGCCACTGACCTCATTTTTTTCTCTCTCTTCCATTTCAGAAAGAGATTGGCAGAGATTATTCTTAAGTGTTCTTCCTAGACAGAAACTGATTTGATCTAGGGATAAATAAAGCCAACCTCACTCCTAGCATGGAATTGTAAAAGTCTTAAATGTAATGCCAGCATTCCAATTTGCAGTCGAAAGGGTCAGGGGTTCCATGGTTACACACAGCCAGCACTTTTTCCTCTTGTACTACTGGTACACATCAGGCTGTAAACTCTTTTAATGACAGCTTGTGTTTTACTCATCTTTGTATCTTTCCTAATAACTGGCCCAGTGCTTTGCTCAAGAAAGGATTGTTAACTGGAAGTAAATGGAATAAAATGGAAGTTAATGTTCTCGGAAAGCTATGAATACTTTAATTGCTTAGGAGTGTGGTTATTTCTGAGGTTATTTTCCTTCTATTTGTATGACATTCATTTTAATGTAGAAGGTTTGTGAATATAATAAAAATGCCACAATCTGGAGATAACCACTGTTTAATCTGTTGGATTTAATGTTCTTGTTTTTGATGCAATTTTCTTAGATATAATATTTTTTCTATATTTCTAGAAGTTGACTGGAATTGAATTCATTTTCCCTTACCTTAAGAAAAACATTGTATGTTCTAATTTTTTTACGATTTGATAGCATTTATTTCAAAGTTAATATATAGCAAAATTCCTTTATAAACAACCGAATTTGACATTGTGATAAATCTCAAAAAGATATATGAGAACAAATTGAACCTATGCTTCAATGAAAGGAGAACATAGGGGCCGGGAGTTTGGCCTAGTGGTTAAAGTGCTTGCCTAGCATGCATGAAGACCCGGGTTCGATTCCTCGGTACCACATACATAGAAAAAAGCCGGAAGTGGTGCTGAGGCTCAAGTGGTAGAGTGCTAGCCTTGAGAAAATCCAAGGACAGTGCTCAAGCCCTGAGCCCAAGCCCAGGACTGGCAAAAAAAAAAAAAAAGAAAGGAGAACATAGAAAGAAAAAGGAAAGGACAATTAATAAAACAACTAGCACTTAGGGATATAGATACTCTTATGACTTGCTTTCTCTTCTTTATTTTCTAATCAATTCTTACAACATTGATCTTGGGTTTGACTGGTAGCTTTCATATTGTTAAACTCCTATTACTAAATGTATTGATCTACAGATTGAATGTCATTTCATCAAAATCCCAAAGCTTTTCTTCATAGAAATAGAAAAGTCAATCCTAAAATGCATATGGAAGGATAAAAAGAATACTTGAAATGCTAATACACATCTGGGCAAAAGGAGAAAGGCTAGAAGTGTTACACTACCTAGTTTTAATTTATATAGAGAACCACTACATGCAGAGATGCTTACCTGTCATTCCTAGTGACACAGGAAGCACAGTAGACAGATGATGGTTCATAAGAAAAGACTACCTCAGGAATAAATAACACAAAAAGGGACTGGAAACATGACTTAAGTAATAGAGGTTGCCTTGCAAGGGTGAGGCCCTGAGTTGAGTCACCAGTGCCACAACAAAAAGAGAAAATACATATTACATTGCTATTAAAAAAAGAAAAACAGCAGGGTACTGACACAAAAACAGAGATTTCAACCAAGGGAATTGAATATAAGACTCAAAAATAAACCCATCCATTTACAGCCACATGATTCTCAACAAAGATGCGAAAAAACACATTGGAATCAAATTAACAGCTTCAATAAAACTGAATGTCCACACAAAAGAGACTCAAACAAAGATGTGATCTTTCAACGTGTATAAAAATATATTCAAAATGAGCACAACAAACCTTAATATAACACCTGAAACTACTGGTAGAATGCACTAGTTGTCTTAATAGGGCTTCAATAGATCAGGAAATAATGATATACGAATGGGGTTATATCAAATTAAAGAACTTCTGAACAACAAAGAAACATTACCAAGGTAAAGAGATAGACTGGTAAGTAAGTGAAAATCCAATACTGATTACTTATGCACACATAAGAATACAATTCTTTACCATAAATATATTTCATCTTCCATGCACTAAGAAACTCATTTTGAAACTTTTCCTCTCACCCTTTTGAAAATTTATGGCACAATAAAAAGCACCCTAAAGAATCTAAGGAAAATGAGCACATTAAACTTAAAGCAATATCACACTAATTCTAAGTTTTTCTTGAAAAAATAGATATAGCAATGGATTTTACTTAGGAAAATGTATTAGAATAAAATTATGGTGTATTTCAAGAATTCATAAGAATTCGTATTTTGTTATATTTGTAATTAAATTGTCTACATCAATGGAGCAAAACATAAAGATCACATTATTATATGTTGTGCATCACATAATATTTGCATAACTTAAACACCAATATGTTACTTAAAAAATAAATACTCTCAAAAAACTGAAAACAGAAGAAAATGTTCTTGGTTTGAGAAAGATTAAATACCAAGGACCTACAGGATGAATATGAGATGCATTCTTGCTTTCATCCAGAATATCACAAGCATGCCAATAACATTTATTCATGCATTCATTCATAAATTTATATTTCAACAAATCTAGTATTCTTTGTTTTCATTTCTTTTTCTTTTGCCAGTCCTAGGCTTTGAATTCAGGGCCAGAGCACTGTCCTTGAGCTTTCTCAAGGCTGGCACTCTACCGCTTGCGGCCACAGAGCCACTTCCAGCTTTTTCTGTGTATGTGGTGCTGAGGAATCAAACCCAGGGCTTTATGCATGCTAGGCAAGCCCTCTACCATTAGGCCACACTGTTGGCTGGTTAAAGCCTTCTTGAATGTGTTAGACACAATTCTAAGCATTGATGGTACTGGAATTGAGCAAAATATACAACTGTGTACCTGTAAAGTATTTGTAGGATACTATTCATATTCTAATGGTAAGAAAAGTTACAAAAGGAAATTATATATATATATATAAATACATGTTATGTATAACCACAAGCTTCTCTTAAAAATTATATGTACTACCAAGAAAAATATAAGCAAGACAAACAACTCAAGAAAGCAAGAAGTATTTGCACAAGTGTCATGTCCATGTTTGAATGTTCCAAGAAGGAGAAAACTAACCAAAGGCCTTAAGTGGGGTGAAGGAACAAACCACAAAGGTATTTGAAGTATGAGAGCTCTGGACAGATGTAAAAATAAATGTAGTGAAACAGACTGAGGCAAGGGAGGTATTCAGATTGTAAAATACAAGACAGACAAATACAGGTGACCCCATGAGATAAAGCTGTAGCAGTCCAGTTTCAGGAATTAGAGTAGTTAAGTGCTTGGTATACCTAGAAGAAAAGGAACAAGGTGGTGGGTAGTTTCTTCTAACTGTGGGTTCCTGGGACCAGGGCTCTCAGGTGTTGTGAAGCTATCAGTCTGAATCTCAACAAAATGAGCAATTATTGTTGGATTTTGAAATAGAGGTTTAATGTCATAGATTTAGAATATTATAACATAATAATACAGAAAGGAAAGATTGAGACGATTGAGAAAAAGTCTGTGCTATTTGCAGATGATATCATTAACATAAAAAACTAGCAAAATCAACAGTAAAGTATTGGAGAAATTAGTCATGAGTTCATGATTGGACTCATGGATTATACTACACACACACACACACACACACACACACACACATATATCTATATCTATCTATCTATCTATCTATCTATCTATCTATCTATCTATCTCTATATATATAGTGTCCCTCTATGGCATAAGAAATAATGAGAAATCAATTTAAAAAGTGGCCAATGAGAAAATACAGAAATCAACATGATTTATAAGACCTAATTTTACAACTGCATTATCTAAGTGCTGAGCAAATAAAAATGCCTGTAATCTTTTTAAAAGAAATTACCTATTAAAACTTTATAAAGACATAAAGAAACATTTAGAATTTATTGGGCTGTGATTCATGCTTAGGATTTAACGTTTTACTTTTTGACAGTGCTGAGGATTTAGTCATAATGCTTGCTAGACAGGCTGTCTTCTATTTGACTCACCCCACCCAAAGTCATTTTTTAGTTATTTTTCAGGCAGATTTACTTCTGGGGCTGGTCATGGACTAGGATCCTTCTAGTTTGGGCCTTCTACCTACCTAGGACTGCTATGCAGTTACATACCACTCTGCCCAGATTGTTTTTTGTTGAGATGAATGTCTTGCTAAAACTTCCTCTCTGGTCTAGCCTCAAACCTTGATCCTTCTATCTCTGCCTCTTGATTAGCTGGCATTACAGATACATGCCTCCCTCCATTCCTTGGCCTTCAGGATTTAATTTTTTTAAGTAATAATTATCTCCCAAGAATCAATAAACTTAGTAGAAAAAATACTGATTTTACCAGAAACAATAAATTAAAACTATAACAGAAACCAAATTATTCTGAAACCAGCAACATTCCTGCCATCTTTTTTATCAAAATTAGTCAAGAACTTAAGGAGACATATTTGAACTCTGTTAAAATACTTAAAAGAATATTTACATGACATAATGATATACCATGTATTCAAGGAGACTAACCAGCAAAACAAACATGGTACATATTCACAAAGTAAGTCACAAGCCTAAATACCTAAAATTTCACAGAAAATTGTGTGAATGTTTAAAAAAACATACACAAAGATAAATTAATAATTCTCCATCAAAAAAAGGACAGGAGATTAACCTAGTCAGACAGAAAAACTATCAGTCATAGAAACAAATTACAGTGCTGTACATAAGAAAAATTAAGTTAAGCATATAAAATATATCAAACAGCCCAAAACAGAACTATATGTACATAAAGAACTAATTTATCCCTAAGGTGACACTCATTAAAAATGAAGATAGGTGAATTGTTTTTTAGAAAATAAGGTTGAACCAGTCATCGGTGGCTCATATTCATAATCCTAGCTACTAAGGAGGCTGAAATCTGAGGATGGTGGGTTGAAGCCAGCCAGGCAGGAAAGCCTTGGCAATTCTTATGTCAAATAAACTACTTATTAAAAAAATACTGGAAATGAATTGTGGCTCAGGTGGCAAAATGCTATCTTTGAGCAAAGCTATTAGATCTCTACCTCACACCATATATATATATATATATATATATATATAGAGAGAGAGAGAGAGAGAGAGAGAGAGAGAGAGAGAGAGAGGCGTTAAACCTAATCTTAAAAGAGAAACTATGAAGCTAATAGAAAAAAATCTTAACAATCTTATAATGGATAAAAACTTAAGTATGGTACCCCAAACAAAACCATAAGTGAAAAATCACATGAGATTTTACAAATGTCTATTAGGTAAAGGACTTCAGAAACAAAATAAAACTATTCAGCTTTACTAGGAAAGATACCTAGAGTGCCTAATACAGTATAGGATTAGGACCTAGAATAAGTTTTACAATTATTACAATTGTACATGACAGACTACTGAGATAAGTGGAAATTAGGCAAAGAACTGGAATAGGCAATTGCCATAAAATGAAATCTAAAAAGCAACGAGCATACAAAATGCTTAACAGAGAAGTAATCAGAGGACTTTGCTGCATAATGACACTACACATATATATTATACCGTATGTTAACTATATATGTAAATTGTTTGTATATATAAATTATCCCATATATTAATTGTATATGTATACAAAACTTAGGATAAGAGTAATGCTTGAAGATGGAACAGAGTAAACTTATAGGCAGAAACATAGACTGACAAGTCATCCTAGAGGGAAATTTGAAAACAAGAAATCAAGTATTATTAAATACAAGGGAGCCTTTCTATAATATCCATCCCAGAGAAGATTTCCCTCGAGTCCATAAGAAAACACATGTAAGAATGTTCATCTCAGCGTTCTATGTGGAAGTGAGAAACCGATGACAGACTTGAGTCATGAGTGGCTGGGATCTCAGCTGCTGTTAGAAACAAACAATACAAACATCGTATGCCATACATACGATGGAAAAGGACTGAGAACATACGATATGCATCTCTTGTATTTATAAAATTCAAAACACGTGTCCATATAAAACGATAACATAATCTTCAAGGAATCAGACACCTTTTATGAGCAGATTAGGGCACCCACTCTGGGAAGAGAAGAGTGAAGATTGTGCTAAGGCAGAAAATACAAAAAGGGGATCAAATAAGAACAGACATGAAGACTAAAATTAATATTGAAGCAGTAGGCAAGGCAGTCCAGTCTGCATTCTATCACTGAAATAAAAAAATCACATAAAATTAAAATATAGATGATATTCTGAGGAAAATGATCATCTTTGAACTTACGTCCCACTCTACTGTCCCGCTTTTCTAGGAAAATGATCATCTTTGAACTTACGTCCCACTCTACTGTCCCGCTTTTCTAGGATACATGAGATTTGTATGCAGCGAGTGAGCCTTGAGAGAGCATTTGTATCATTTTTCCATAAATTGAATGAAGCCAAACACCTGCAAATCCTGTAAATGCAGACAAAGTGGACTCGGGGGAGCCAGTTTCACATCATCTGTCAACAAGAACATCAAAGGGAGGGGAGGTGGGAATCAAAATCATCTAAATCTGGGCTACAAGCCCTGGCTCAAACTCCCCAAACTCAAATCATGGCAAGTCTCCATGTTCTTATAACCTTGTGCATCTGTTAATTGCTGGGGCTCCATATTGTTCCCCTAGAGGCCCATCTGTGTGTCCAGTTTAGTTAAGGAGCGAGAGGGATCCATGTGTAAGTTAGGCACACACAGCCCCAGGACAAATGTTCTGTCCCAGGAACCCACAGGTGGTATGAAGAGAGCTATGCAAATAGAGTTTTGGATTGGTTTAAATCTAAGATTTCAATAGGACCCAAAGGTGCGGCCACATTCGTGAAAATCTAGTGATATAGCAAAAGTAAAATATCCCTAAGCAGCATGTGTGTAAATGAAATTGGCCACAACACGACACGCTGAGGCTCGTGTTTCTACGTGGATTTTTTCTCCTAATAGAATTAAATATTGGGAAAGATCAGAAGTGATCTTCCCATCGGACATGGTTCTGGATTTCCAGCTTCCAACGTGGAGAGCGTGGGGTTCCTTCATGCATGTGCTCTATTTTGTACAGGAAGCATCTTTCTGAAGACTCTGTGTGACGGTCCACACAGTATCTACTTATCAAGGTCTTTCTAGTCACTGAAAGAGCCTCGGGTTGTGCAAAATCACAGAATTTCAACACATTCTTTTAGTAGATTCATAAACACCAAAATTAAACATGGATGCGTGGCATGCAATAAATGACATTTCACTCCATGATGGACCATGGTCCTGTGAGATTGTGACTGAGCTGAAAAATTCCTCTCTCCTGGAGTCATTCTAGCCATCTCGATACTGTCCTGCAACATGACTCACTCATGGTGACATTGTCATGAACACACCTGTTGTGCACACAAAATACTTGATCGTGACTGTGCTGACTGTGTAACTGGCTTAGGTATTTACTATACTGTAACTTTATCATTGTTTTAGATAGAGTCACCTTGCACCAGAACAGCCTAACACATTTCATGTATGCTGTACCTCTTGGTTATATCACGATGCCCGTGAACTAGTTGACCTCCTTCCTCTAGATTAATGGAAGTATACGCCTTGATTTTTATACAATGATGAAAACATGACATTATTTAGCCTATATCTCATCATTGAAATGAGGCATAAATTATAATTGAGGTTCTCAGGAATGATTATGTATTTTTCCTGTACTCTTATTATGATACTTTCGGTTCCTTTTTTCAAGTAGTCCATGAGAAATATGTTTGTTTCTTCTGGTCTAATTGAAATGCCAGTAACAAACAAAAATGGCAGGTAATTTGAGTGTACAACACGGTGATTTTATATGTGCCAACTCTGGGGAGTGATTACCACCAATTAGTTAACAAATCCCTTGCCTTCCATAATTACCATTATTACCATTGGTGGAGAGGGAGATATTCAGAGCACTTAATCTGCTTTCATCAAATATCAGGTATTGTTGCTTACAGTCACAATATTGGAAGAGGAATATGCACTAAAATATATTAGTTTATCTTTATTGGGTACATATGTGCAAACAGTCTGCTTTTCTTTATATTGAATGTTGTCACTCATACTCAACAAATAACTACTCCAGCTTCAAAAACTCGTAAGATATATTTCACCTTCTCAGTTATTGCTATGTATATGATCTTACACCTAACAGGGAGTTGGAATTGGTATTCTGGTATACAGAGAGTGCAAGAAGCATTTATTAGGTCTAGTGTTTAGGTTTAAACAGGTTGATTATCTCTGTGCAGCTGGCCTATGCACTGTGCCAGGAACTCCAGCTTCTGTAGGACTCTGTCTTTCTGAACCTGGCTTTCTACACTTAGCGTGATGCTCTCCATTTCCATCCATTTAGATCTTCAATCTTCCACAGCAAGACACAAAGGCATGGCGCCCTCTAGTGTGAAGTCTGAGAAGAACCTGAAGATCCTAAAGGTTCTTGTTATCTCCAGAATATGGATCTCCATAAGTGAGGATTGACGCTAGTGCCATGGTCATAATGCATTTGTTCAGTACTATAGACACCATGCAAAACCAAAAATAAAGTAAAAACAACTACATTATTTTTAAATATACAACTTCCCATGTCCTTCGCCTCTTGGTGTATTTTTAATGGTAGCTCAGGAACCATACTTTATCAATACTGATTGATAAATAAGACATATGATACTATAAAAGAGTTATTAGAAAACCTGAAGAAACAATACTATTTAAATGAAGCAGTATGGTAACCATTAGAAAAATATTATATGGTAGATATCCCAACACAGCATGATTTTTAATTCATAGCTCTAAATAAAAATGAAAAGACATTTTGAAAGGAAAATTAAAACCAAGTTATCCAGAGTTGGAAATGCAAATGCCATAACTGGTCTTAATTCTCATCTTCTTTACCTTATTTGGGTCAATTTGTAAATAGGACAGGGGAATGATTCTAAGCCAGTGCTATAAAATTCAGCACTATTTCACTTCCTTCCATTTCAAATGTATTTCAAACACCTTTCAACAAAGATTTACTTTGGAGCCAACTCTTTTGCATTCCATTAAGTTAGTGTATTTTGTTTTTACAGAACTCCAAATTGATCTGCTGTTGACATCCAGCTACTTTGGAAGTAGGAGATAGAAAATATTTGTTAAAGGGAGAAGCTGTCCTAGAGAAGAATCACATGAATTTTAACTGAGGCTATAAACAAAGAACTTTTGTTTTCTACTATAAGATTGTCATTATCATTTTAAAAAGCTCCCTGAGTACTGATCTGTGGCCTGTTTGGTTCCTTAACGTTCACCCTGTTGGAAACCATAGTCTCTAAGTATAATCTGCTTCAAAGAAAACAAACAAATCTGCCATTAATGAGAAGGTGTCCATAATATTTCCTTACAGCTCTGCATATAGAAGCTTCTTGGGTAATTGCAAGTCAGTTCTCAGTTCTTTGACTATATTATGATTTTTTTAAAGAATCTTATTTCTTTAACTCAATTGTTTCAATGCAAAATAATGCAATAATTTCATTAACTATATAAAGAAGGAATTATAATTAGGTCATAAATAATGTATCTTTATACCTGTATCTACATGTTCAGTGGCATAAACATTCCCTTTTCCTAGCTGTAGATTTGGACATAGCACTAAAATGCTAGGTAAGAACTAGAAACGAGGGAAAATAATCCTTAAATGATTAAAGTAAACAATTATTGAGAGATTTGTGTGTGACAAGAACATAGTTGGATGATTTTCCTACATGTACTCTATGATAATTAATACCAAGTAATTACTATATAGTTTACTATATTATTAGTTATGCATAACTTATTGTATAATTAATAACAAAGATGGAAGTCATCTTTTTTGATGGCAAGAACATCACAAAAGGGGCCAGGAGTTTGGCCTAGTGCTAGAGTGCTTGCCTAGCATGCATGAAGACCAGGGTTCGCTTCTTCGGGACCACATACATAGAAAAAGCTAGAAATGGTGCTGTGGCTCAAGTGGCAGAGCTCTAGCCTTGAAAAAAACCAAGGACAGTGTTCAGGCCCTGAGTTCAAGCCCCAGGAATAGCAAAAAAAATATAACAAAAGAAAATTCTATCCTTAGATAACATGAACTATTAGAAAACTGAGCCTTATATTACCCTTTTGGACCTTGATTACTTCAAGGTCCAAGCCTCGGAAAACGCACAAATATTTTTGTTCTTTGATTTGTCACTTCTTCAACTATATGATGATAATTCTCTGCCACTGTTTCAGTCATCTAAATGTATGGACCGCCTTTGCCATCATAGCCATATGTTTCTACTATATATTCCATTTGCTGTGTCCCTGGCAAATGTGTAAGATACAGAAAGGGGTCTTATATTCCAGATGTGATTTTAACTGTGAAAAAATAGGGCATTTATCTACTAAATAAAGCAAACTAGGATTATTCTGGTTTTCCATAATAGTGCACTATCTCAAACTAGATTCTCCAGTAAACTTTACCACAGCAAAATCTAGGATACTGGAAAATCATTCTTTTTTATTTCATAATTATTGCATTGAAATCAGCATGGATTCAAGTTACAATGATTAAGTTTTAATCATTTGTCTGCTGGTTATTGATTGTAAACAGCTAATAAATCTGCTCTTCTTCAACATTTACTATGTTGCAATCAATCTGCTAGTAATTTTCCAAATATCATCTTGTTTTATTTTTGACTGGTCAGTAAGATAGATGGTATATTTTTCCATTACTGTTTAGAAATGTAAGATGTACAGAAACTGCGTCCTTTGTTCAAGCACGACACAGCCAACTGACTTATGCCAAGTTCCCTCGGTTTTCAGTTCTACAAACATTTGTTCTTTCAGCATTTCATCTCAGAGTTCCTGATGTGCTCGATTTATACTTTCATTGGTCTCTCACACAGACCTTATTTATTTGTGCTTTCTTCCATGCTGGTTTCTTCATCTCCCTTTTATATCACTCTTTCCTGACTTCTCCTTTTCCTTCCTCCCTTTCCTTCTCTCTTTGTCTTTTCTGTCCTAGTTACTCATTTCACTTCATCTGTTTCTTTCTTTGTTTCTTTTTCTCTTTTTCTTTTCTCTTGTAATATATTTGCATAGTTGTGTGCATCTCCTTATGTCATTCCCTTGCAAGATATATATATATATATATTACACCTGCTTATTCTAGATAATTTTTATTTAGTAGAAGGAAGATGAGATTGTGAACACTATATTCTTTATTACTTTCTTCATCACTGAGTTTCCCACAGAATACTTACTATTTTGTCTAGTTCTCCAGTTGCGAGTGCAGTTGGATCCATCCTGCTAGGGTGTGGTCAGTTGTTGAAGGAAAGTATAAGTGTTTCTTTCTCTTCACATATGTTTGCAAAGATCCAGATCACCAAGCTCACCTCATCCTGGTGTGGAGAATGTCACTTCCCTCTGAGCTCAACTCATCCATGTCTGGAGATTGTTCCTTCTTTCCAAATTCATCTCATTCTGGTGTGGGGAATGTCCTTTCCCTCTGAGCTCACCTCATCCTGCTGTGGAGAATGTCCTTCCCTCCAAGCTCACCTCATCCTCGAGTGGAGAAAGACCCTTCCCTCTGAGCTCACCTCACCCTGATGTGGCGAATGTCCCTTCCCTCTGAGTTCACCTCATCATGGTGTGGAGAAAGTCCCTTCCCTCCAAGCTCACCTCATACTGATGTGGAGAATGACCCTTCCTTCCAAGCTCACCACTTCCTGGTGTGAAGAATAACCCTTCCCTCTGAGCTCACCTCATCCTGGTATCTAGAATGTCCCTTCCCTTCGAGCTCACCTCATCCTGGTGTGGAGAATGACCCTTCCCTCTGAGTTCACCTCATCCTGGTGTGAACAATGACCCTTCCCTCTGAACTCAACTCATCCTGGTGTGGGGAATGACCCTTCTCTCTGAGCTCACCTCATCCTGGTGTGGGGAATGACCCTTCTCTCTGAGCTCACCTCTTCCTCTTGTGGAGTATGACCCTTCTCTCCAATCTCACCTCATCCTGGTGTTGAGAATGACCTTTTCCTTCCAACTCACATCATCCTGGTGTAGAGAATGACCCTTCCCTCTGAGTTCATCTCATCCTGGTGTGGTGAATGACCCTTCTCTGGGCTCACCTCTTCCTTGTGTGAAGAATGTGCCTTCCCTCCAAGCTCACCTCACCCTGGTGTGGAGAATGTCCCTTCCCTTGGCGCTCACTTCCTCCTGCTGTGGAGACTGACCCTTCTCTCTGAGCTCACTGCCCTTCCTCAGCCCACAGCTAGGGACTCACGGTGAGCCTCGGGATTTCCCTGCCTCTTCTAAGATCCCACATTCATGTTATTGTTTAGCAAGTCCTTTCTTCTCAATTTTTTCTCAGTGACATTTTTTTATTCATTTCACTTCTCTCCACATAAGTGTGAATTTGGATGTGGCGAAGTTAGTCATAGGAAATTACCCTCACATTAGAGAAATTAGAACATGGTCATACCTTCGCATAAAAACATACTGCCACTTTGCATTTCTTAAAATACAAGAAGGAAAAAAATACATGAAGGAAAATATATTGTGATTACAACTTTCTTTTGATGTGTTAATCCTATTTTGTCCATATATGCATTCAAAAACTTTAACACGGCTCATTACTAATATGTCCTATATGAAAATATTATGGGTGATAGGATCTGTCATAACATTTTGTAATCCTGAGGTCACTTTAGAATGGTAGTCAAGTATGTACAGCTAATAGGTCTGTACACATTTTTTTATTTAGAGAATACTTTATTAGTTTCTGTACACAAACCCACATAGATAAGACCTTACATATTTAATACAGGGTGTTTACCCCCTGTACAAATGGAAGAAAGTAACTTTAACATTTCCACACCAATATGGTTATTAATATCTTTACAATGCCTACTCAACACGGTAACCTGAGATACTTTTTCCAAAGCTGACAGCACAGCTAAAGTTTCCAAAAATTCAAATTATATATATAATATGTATATATTTACACTCATAATCAAGATTTTCATGTTATTAGTATAAAATATTGCTAATTGCATGACAGTTTTGTCTCCTTCATTTCTAGGACTTTTAACAAAAGAGCAGAGCAATAGGATCATAGCATTATCTTAACTAGTTATGTTACCTTTTTCTTGGAGATTCTCAATCTAATATCATAAGTATAGACTATATTTAGAAGATTCCAAGTTCACAGAATTTTCTATGAGAAGAATCCTTCTTTATCAGAGAACTACCAGCAGGAAAACATCATATTATTGTTAAGAAATTAACTAGGACAGTTAAAAATGCAATAAATACGAAAACATTGAAACACAATGAATATTGTGTCAGGATTAGGTAGTTGGAGAGGAGAGAAACAGACTTCTAAATTTCTCTTGGAATGCTGCTTTATTGCTAAACCTCTTCATATATGTTAATATTAGAGCCCTGCATCATTTCCTACAAAATAACTTTGACCTTTATGTAAATGTTGGCATACATTCTATACTATCTCTTTGAAGTAATTATCTGGATTCTTCTTAAAAGACATCATAGGAAACTTCCCTGGTTGTCATATCATCCCTGCCCATCACTGAAACTCCAGTATCTCATACTGTTTGAACACTTTTAATGTATTGTTAAATTTTAAAATTAGGACATAGGATTGTGCCTAGCCTTATAAGCAATATTGAGATATAAACAAAATCTGAGAGAATACAGACCAACAAAAGGAGTGATAGAATCACCTATAAGATGGTGTTTAAGAAATCTGGCTAGGGGCCAGGAGTTTGGCCTAGTGGTAGAGTGCTTGCCTAGCATGCACGAAGACCCGGGTTCAATTCCTTGGTACCACATACTTAAAAAAAGCCGGAAGTGGTTCTGAGGCCCAAGTGGTAGAGCTCTAGCCTTGAGAAAGTGCAAGAACAGTGCTCAGGCCC